>NC_072010.1:74754543-75066865 GCF_027791375.1 Indicator indicator
CAGAGAAACCAATTTCCTGGAGAAGATAACTCTTCACTTTCCAAAAGTTATCAGCTACAGCAAATAGCCACCTGTTGACAATGAAGGCAAACATCATATGAAATGTCCCTGTTATTTTTCTCTTTTTTTCTACACCTGTAAGTGTTAATATCAATTTCAGTCAAATCCTACATTCAGATATTTACGAGAGAGCAATATGGAGGTTAGGTGTACATAGTAGGGTGTGCTGACTTTGCATCACGAGTGAGAATGAACCCTGTAGAGGAGTGCAATACTATATATAGGAATGCTTGTTATCAGTGTGAGGTATGAATTATAAAGGTAGTGTTTATAATATTGGGGTTACAAGTCCATTAGTCTGAGTCAGACCCATTTAATATCTACCTTAGGATATGCACTACTGTTAACAGGAGAGAGAAAGTGGAGGAAAAGATGGGAAAAAAACAGACCTCTAATCTTTTCTGAGTGACGAATAGAGGCATAAAGAGATATACAAGCTTTCCAAATCTCACCAGAAATAGATGAAATGGCTAGGAATTGTTGCTATTCTGCAATTTCCAGTTTAAACTTTGTGAGATACATAGAAAAATTCAGAACAGTGATCAGGAGCTGGAATCTCATTCGGCATACAAATTCCATCTGTGGTGATGGTGAGATCAGTGATGAATCACAATAATTTTGATGACAAGTAGCCTAAAAGACTAAAGCTTGAAAGAATGACTTATCTTTTAGGGTGAATATAATGGATATGAACCCTGACTTTTTTTGGGAAGATAGTCTGTGATATTATAAAGATAAGCTTTATTTCTTAATCGATGTCCTTGTTTCAAGGGAACTGATAGAACATAGCTTAACAAAGAAAAAACTCCTAAACACTTAAGAGCTTATATATTGGCATCTGATTAATAATTTATGCAATTATTCCTGATCAGAAAATCAAGCATTGGCAACAGAATATTGGATATATTTACTTTATTGACTACAAACTTGTGGAATCAAAGAGACTAACAGAATATGCTATGTTTCCATTTGTTTATAGAATCACAGAATCAGTTAGGGTTGAAAGGGACCACGAGGATCATCCAGTTCCAACTCCCCTGCCATGGGCAGGGACACCTCACACTACATCAGGCTGGCCAGAGCCTCATCCAGCCTGGCCTTAAACACCTCAACCACCTTCCTGGACAACCCATTCCAGGGTCCAATCTTCACCACTCTCATGGTGAAGAACTTCTTCCTTACATCCAGCCTGAATCTCCCCACTTCCAGCTTTATTCCATTCCCCCTAAGTCCTGTCACTACCTGATAGCCTAAAAAGTCCCTCCCCAGCTTTCTTGTAGGCCCCCTTCAGATACTGGAAGGCCACAATAAGGTCACCTCGGAGCCTTCTCCTCTCCAGACTGAACAGCCCCAACTGTCTGTCTGTCCTCATAGGAGAGGTGCTCCAGCCCTCTGATCATCCTGGTGGCCCTTCTCTGGACACCTTCCAGCATGTCCATATCCCTCTTGTAATAGGGGCTCCAAACTGGATGCAGTACTCCAGGTGGGGTCTCACCAGAGCTGAGTAGAGAGGGAGAATCACCTCACTTGACCTGCTGGCTATGCTTCTCTTGATGTAGCCCAGGATCTGGTTGCCTTTCTAGGCTGCAATTGCACACTGTTGGCTCATGTTGAGCTTCTCGACAACCAGCACCCTAAAGTCCTTTTCTTCAGGGCTGCTTTCCAGCCAGTCACTGCCCAGCCTATATTGGTGCTTGGGATTGCCTTGACCCAGATGCAGGACCTTACACTTACGTTTAGCTCTTTAAGTTAGTTTGAACCATTTGATAGCTGTCATGCCACAAACAGCAGCTCTGCATGGTCACAGGTATGTGATGCCCGTCAGAACTATTGAGCTCCATGTATATCATTGTATACCTCAAGAAGGCAGAGACCTCAATGCTTCATTCTTTAATTGTGTATCACTCAGCTTTCCCAGTTAACAGAATGAAACTGAGCTACTAAACTACTGCAACAGTCTGTAAGGTATCTTCCCTCTGTACTGCATTCCCAGAGGGCTATAGCTACTTGGAGCGTGTAGCATATAGACAGAGAGCAAATGAGTGAACAGATCCTGCTGGGAGGGGTTAGATGGCAAAGGCCTCAAAATACATGCTCAGGGTTTTTTTCTGTCACATGTCTGTGGATGAGATTAATCCTTCCCTTTAGTTTCTACAGTCTAGGACTAGGGTGCAGACACATGTAGAGGAGGCTGAGGGGAGACCTTATCAGTCTGAAAGGAGATCATAGAAAGTTGGGTGTGAGTGTTGGTCTCTTCTCACAAGTTGCAGCTGACAGGACAGGAGGAAATGGCCTCAAGTTGTGACAGGAGGTGTTTAGGTTGGACATTAGGAAAAAATTTGCTGAAAGGGTTATCAAAGACTGGAACAGACTTCCCAGGGAGGTGGTTGAATCTCCACACCTGGATGTATTTTAAAGCTGTCTAGATATGGTGGACAAGGATATAGTGCAGTACTGGCCCTGGTAGAGTCAGGTAATTGACTTGATGATCTAAAAGGCCTTTTCCAATCATAGTGATACTGTGATACCTACAAGAAGCTAATGGTCCAGGTTTCTGTTACAGCTAATGGAGATCTAGCTAAAGTAAGGAATAAACCACAAATAGAGAGAAGGGGGAAGGGGAGGGAGAAGACCATCTCACCTTCAGATAGACCTATATGATAAATCTGATAAATCACATTGTAAACTACTTTGATTAGATCTCTGCTCATTACGATTGAATTTCAGACTCCTAGAATTGTAACGAATGCAACGTTTTCTCCCCTTGTGTGGATACAACATTTTCAAATAGAATCATAGAATCAACCAGGTTGGAAGAGACCTCCAAGGTCATCCAGCCCAACCCATATAGTCGGATTGAAAAAAACCAATGAGCTCTAGATAAAAACTTTTTTCATTGTCCATTCCATTGTTAATTTCTCAACATGCTTCCACTCTACAATTCATTTAAGAATGTCCTTCAAAATGGTTCAGTTTTCCTTCTTAGGTGATATGCAGAAAACATTTCAGTTCATTAAGAGCAATCCTTATAACATCTTTAAACTTCAAGTCTTCATTTTCACTCTTCCACCATTAAGACCTAGGAGTGGCACTGGCAAAGCTTTTGTTGATTCACAAATGATTATTAAAATACTTCCTATGTAGATTACTGAAGATTTGTAAAGTGCTGCCTTCTGTATACTCCATCTGATTCTTTCAACTCACAAACTGGTATTTAAAAAAAGAGAGTTCTAGTGCTACCATAGAGTACTCCTTGCCTAATCAAGAAAGAGAACATATATTTGCAGGTGACTTTCTCACTGAATACAAGCATATTGGTGTCCTTTACACAGTCAAATCTAGAGGGAAAAACCAGTCTATCCACCTGCATTTGACATAATTTTAATAAGAACTTTCTCACCCTCATGACACTCCCTCACCCCCACCCTCTACCCCAAAATCGATCTGCTCAAAATCAAAATAATGAAGAACGTCATTTGTCACTCAGCTGAAAGAAAATTAACTCATTGCCAAGCAGTGTAATGATATAAAATATACTAGAGACAAGCAGAGTGAAAAAGTCTGCCTGAAAAGCACAAAAAAAAAAAATTCCTTGTTTGTGAAACATCTTTTGTTAATCTCAGCTGCCAAGCATTTCAACTTTTTACAATTGAACAGCATTTCAACTTTTTACAATTGAAGAGTCTAACATAACGATTGTCACTGGACACTTCAACTAGAGAGCTATTCAAAAATTCATTCTGTACTAGGGATAGATATGTTTCTAGGTGCTCTGCTCAGCCCTCTTAAATATTAGTCAACATTTATAATTGTGCTTGTTCAGACTTCTATCTCCTTATTATTGATCTCAAATTTATCAAGAAAAATTCTTCCATTTAATTCTTGTGGTCTCTTAGTCTCCTGTCAATGAGAATACACAGAGCAAGAAATCACACTGGAAGATAGTGAGCTGTGTCCATTCATCACAAGAAATCACACTGGAAGATAGTGAGTTGTGTCCACTCATCACAACCCTTCTGAAGCATTGCCATAGACCAGTTTGGAGCAACCATTACACACACCTTGTGAAACAACTCTATTCTAATTCAAAAGACTGATCTAAATACAGGCACTGTTGTTTGTCATCAGTGAAGAAAAAAATAAATTAGGAAATATTTTTATAAAATCATAAAGTGTTTGACATTTAACAAATATGATTTATTCTAAACTTTGCCTGAAAATAATTTGAGAATTCAAGGGATTTTTGGGGTTTTTTTTGCAGTTTCCCAGTGGAAGGTACATGAATTTTCTGACTAAACAATAAATCTTTTTTCTTTAGTGTTACTGGACAGAAAGCAAAGAAGTTGGAGGAGAGGCTGGGTTAAAATAGGTCAGTCAGAGGAGTGCTGATCTAGCACAGCCCTCCATGAATTCCTCAACAGAAAAGGAAGTGAGGGTTTCTGCCTCTGGAAATAATTTGAAAGAAGAAAATGAACCTTGTCTTTAAAAAGGAATGCTGTTAGGACTTACTTTTGGCAGAGGTTCACAGCTGTTGTTGTCCATCCATGATTCACTCCTTCAGTCGCAAAGGAAAGACTTTTCTGAAGGAAAAGATAAGAGAATACAGCTCTCTGTGGTGCTGCTTCCAACTGCAAAGCTTAGTAATTCCCCATTTAGCATGATGGAGAGTCCCAATGAGACATGCTTCTCATTCTGAGGTGATTTCTCAAAGCTGTGACATTCACTATGTATCAACCATTTCCTAACACTGCCAAATCCTCTTCTGTACTCAGTCCAGTGTTATCTGACCTTTTCCACAGATCAGTTGTGTGCAATCAGATCAACTGACTATTTAGCCTGGTGAAGAGGAGGCTCAGGGGTGACCTCATTGCTGTCTACAACTACCTGAGGGGAGGTTGTAGGCAGGTGGGGAATAGTCTCTTCTCCCAGGCAACCAGCACCAGAATAAGAGGGCATAGTCTCAAGTTGTGCCAGGGGAGCTATAGGCTGGATATTAGGAGGAAGTTCTTCACAGAGGGAGTGATTGCCCATTGGAATGGGCTGCCCAGGGAGGTGGTGGAGTCGCCATCACTGGAGACGTTCAAGAGAAGACTGGGTGAGGCACTTAGTGCCATGGTCTAGTTGATTGGATAGGGCTGGGTGATAGGTTGGACTGGATGATCTTGGAGGTCTCTTCCAACCTGGTTGATTCTATGATTCTATGATTAATAAGTGAGAACCCTGCTCAGTCCCAGAATCTACTTCCTTTTCTAACCTTTACTAGTGCATTACTAGTACATGCAAACAGTACCAGTTCTCTTAATGCAAGAGGACACAAAGTTTGCCCAGCTGAGTCAGGGTTGTTATCACTTAAACTACTCCTGGGATTAGGCTGTCATATTAATTTGGCCACTTCATTTTGTTTTGTCTGACAAGTTTATGTGGTTAAATATCTTTTTTTGTTTGTTTGTTTGGATTGGTATTTTTATTGGTTTTGTTTGGGTTTGGGGGTGTTTGTTTGTTTGTTTGTTTGTTTTAACTAGTAGTTCCTTAGTTCAACAAAGATTTATTCTGAAAAATAACTATAAGTGTTCCAGTAGCTGAAAAAACCTAAGGGGAAAATAGAGTAAATGCTATGCAAATATGATAGAGCTAGTTAATTTGTAGCAGGTAACCCAACCACTGAAACTTCCAGTACTACCAGAGAAGCCATTTATGGTACTGTGCAAAGATCTGTCTCTGCATCAGGAGGGTAAGATTCATCTGCATTTACTTAGGTATCTGTTAAAGAGAATAAGGACACTAAAGATGAATCCCACCCTATAGGTTTGGATTGAATTTCCTGGTAACAATTGTCCTGAAAGAAATCCATTAGGATTTCAGCTTTGGGGAAACAGCCCCAATACTTAAACCAAAGCCTCTTGTGGGTATATCACATGAAGACTATTCAACATTTTATTCTCCCCTAAAATTTCCAGTAGCTTGTCATAACTGGTAATTATTTCCCATAAGCATAGTATTTAATCAAGAAATGTCCCTGCATGCTCTGACCTGTAAATATTTTGCTGGTGAGAGTAACTACAACTGTAGAGCAGAGAAAATATTGTTCACCTCTACCTCAGTTTTAATTCACTCTTCTGTTTTAGGAAGGTAAAAGTAAAACACGAGAAACTTATTTTAATGTGCATTGCATTTAGGTGGCGAGATGTGGTGCCAGGTGTGGCCAGGACTGTGAGAAGAAATCAGGGGCTATGCTGTATCCTATTTCAATCAGCCCAAATAGACCCACAGCAAGACATAGATGAGCCCACAACCAAAGGGATGGTACCTCTGAGAAAACTTGTTTAAGAGAAAGAGGGGGAAATTACGGATAGAGAGAGGAGGAGGAGGAGGAAGCAAAAGCAGTGAGAAAATGCAGAAGGAACACCAAAGCTGGATAAGGAGGTGGAGTTGGAGATGCTCCATTATTGAGCTGAGAATCACTGCAGCCCGTGGCGGCTCACGGCCTCATCCAACCTGGCCTTGAACACCGTCATGGAGGTGATATCCATGACCCCCCTGGGCATACCTCCTGTAGAAACTACTACCTGAAGTCTTGAGGGTATCTGGGTTTGACAAAGGCTATCAAGGCCTTTTAGTTTGTCTTTGCATGAAATTTGAACTAAATAAACATTATCACTGAAACAAAGGCTGTGGTAAGAAGGGTTTGTCAGTGTTTGAAGCACAGGAGAGCCACTGAGCAATTATGTCTGTAAGAGCACTATGGGCATGGTGCCACTGCTTTGCATATCACCATCCCCAGGTGTGTTATTAGAGATGCCATATACTAGGCTACCAGAATATGTCTCAGCACTCCCTGAATTGAAGTGCCATAAAAACAAAAAAGTTGTCCTTCAAGAAATTACTACCTGCACTGCACCATTTATGTCTTGTTGGAACGGGATCTCATTTGTGATACAGCAAAGTGCATATCAGAGAAGCTGAGGCAGTCCCGAATGGTTAACAGCTGTGTGATGCTTTACAGCTAAAACCAGAGTTGTTGTAACAGGGAAACAACACCCATGTAGGTCAAAAGAGTGCTAATAACTAATCAGTATTTACAATTCGAAAACTACTGCAATTTTCTGAATATCTGAAGGGAAAAAACTACACCAACTTGGAAAACAGAGTGTAAATAGTTGTCAAAAATTCTTGAAAGAAAGAAAAGCAGAACTAGTTTGGATCACGTCTTTCACAAATGAACAAATCACTGAATTAGGTACTTCTAAGAAAATTGCTCTAATGCAAAATCTTACTAGAAAGTAACAATTACAACATGATAAGCCCAAGTTTACTAAGAAATATGAAAAGGAATAATGCCATTAATTTGCTTACATAATATTTTGTCACACAATACTCAGCATAGCCTAAGCTGGAAGTGACCGAATGACCTGAGCACAATTCTCTGTGAGGCAGCACGTAAGAGTGAATGCACAGAAAAGATGTGGAAGTACTTACATTTCTACTGTATGACCACCACTTCAGACTGATACATATTGTATTTCTAGGAATAATCAGGTGATTGCCATTGCAACTTCAAAAACAACGTAATTCTTAAATGAAGAAATGTCTTTTTAGTGGAGATCTTTATATCTGAAAATATCAGTTTCAGCTGTTATTACTGTCAATGGAAAGAAACACACTCTGGCAAAACAACATTCCCCTCCCTCTGTTCATTTTCACCCAGAAAGTATTTCTCTTCACAGACTGTGAAGTGAGCACAGAGTCATCTAAAATATACTATAAAGCATAGATTACTACAAAATGTATTTTTTCCTACATGTAGAAAAATCAATTCTGTCCTTGAAGTCTTGTTTAACATTCACTGTATGGAGCTGTAATATACAAAATGATTGTGAACAAAAGCAAAATTTTGTCCTGTCAGTCAGTCTGCCTGAGAATTCAGCATTTTTCTGCTACTTGTCAGTATATGAACTGTTAATAGAACATATGTTTTGGTATTGAGGGTTAAAAGTTTCAATTATGAAAGTAAAATAAAATAAAAGGAACCAGAAGTTAACCATGTTTGTAGCTAAAAATCTTTATCTAGACAATATTAATTTTTCCACTTTTTAAAACAACTTGTTGTTCCCTAAAACAAGGGCTAGGCAAAATGCTAAGACCACATTATACATTCCATTTGGTCAGAGTCTGGATTTAGATTTCAAACTGTGACAGACTCAAACATAGATTGTTTCCTGATGAACAGCTCCAACAAAGAATACAAGTCTGTTCTGAGATGAATATGTATAAGTATCTAGTTTCTTTTCAAATATTGTTTCCATTACTGTGTGAATAAAAATTAGTCCAGTACATGGGCCTTCATTTGGCACAAAGTTTTGCCTTACAGGATATCTTTGTGTTTGACCTCAAGATCTCTCTTCCTACCCTGACAACTGCAAGTCTACATCATTAGATGTTTTTTCTATCTGTTTGCTTTGATTCACAGTCTGAAATGATAGCTCAGAAGTGTGAGCTATGGAGAGTGTTTTCTACAATTATACTTTACAGAATCACAGAATCACTGAATCACAGAATGGTGACAACTGGAAGGGACTTCTGAGGATTATCTAGTCCAAACCCCTGCTGGAGCAGGATCACCTAGAGTAAATTACACAGGAACACATCCAGGAAGCTTTGGAATGTCTCCAGAGGTGGAGACTCCCTAACATCTCTGGTCAACCTGTCCCAGTGTTCTGCCACCCTCAAAGTGAATATTTTTTCCTTTTGTTTACATGGAATCTCCTATGTTCCAGTTGGTGTCTTGAAAGACCACAATAAAGTCTCCCTAGAGCCTGCTTTTTTCCAGGCTGGACAACCCCAACTCCCTTAGCCTTTCTACAGAGGAGATATGTTTCAGCCCTTCAGCCCTCTGATCATTCATGTGGCCCTTCTCTGGACTTGCTCTAACAGGTACTGGGGACCCCAGAGCTGAGTGCAGTACTCCAAGTGGAGTCCCAGAAAAAAAAAAAAAAAAAGAGTAGAAGGCAAGAATCACCTCCCTCCATCTGCCAGCCACACTTCTTTTGATGCAGCCCAGAATATAGCTGATTTTATGATCTGCAGTACACATTGCTGTCTCATATCAACATTTTCATCCACTAATATCCTCAAGTCTTTCTCCACAGTCCCACAGCCTGTAAGGAGATTGTGGATTGCCCCCACCCAGGTGCAGAAACTTGCACCTGGCCTTGTTGAACTTCATGAGGTTTGATGGACACATTCCTCAAACCTGACAAGGTTCCTCTGGATGGGATCCTTCTTTCTAGTGCATCAGATGCACCACACAGTTTAGTGTTGTCTGTAAATTTGCTGAGGGTGCACTCAATTTCACTATGTCATTGATGAAGATGTTGAATGGTACTGGTCCCACTACAAATTCTTGAGGGACATTACTTGTTACTGCTTTCCACTTGGACATTGAGCCACTGACTGCTGTAAGTCTTTGGATGTGGCCACCAAGCCGGTTCCATAGTCATCTAACAGTCCATCTCTCAAATGTATATGTCTCCAATCTTGGATATTATTCTCAAGAATGTTGTGGTGGGACCATATTTATAGGCTTACAGAAGGGATTTTTACATTAATGATTTGAATCTCTGAGTTTGGAAAGTGTGGGCAGAAATGCCCAGTGTAGATGAACCTATATCTTAGAATTTAATGCATGGAGTGGCTTAATGCTGTTACTTACAGCACTTTTTCCTTCTGAAATTAGGTTATGTTTTGTCAGTATTTGTGATAGAATAATTAAGCAGAACAAAATAGACGCAAATCAAAGGCAAGAATGTCTAAGTACGGGATGACTGTGTGAAGCCAAGAAGCAAAATCAGGCCCTTTGAAAGCTATGAATGACCTTCATCTTGTAAGCAGGCAGTACCATGCTGCTTTCCAGGCTGAGTAACCAGGTTTTGTTTCTGTTACTT
The DNA here is from genome assembly GCF_027791375.1 of Indicator indicator. Taxonomy (NCBI): domain Eukaryota; kingdom Metazoa; phylum Chordata; class Aves; order Piciformes; family Indicatoridae; genus Indicator; species Indicator indicator. The sequence goes on from NC_072010.1 coordinate 74,764,545, forward strand.
GGGAAGATTCTCAAAGTGGCCACATGATGGTAGCCTAGGATCAGAGACACCTAAATCACCAAGGTAAAAGAAATTACAAAATTACTTTTTGTAAGTGACATCAAAGCAAACATCAGACCAGTCACTTTGAGAAGCTGAGCTATGTTTCAGCTTCCAAGTAGTCTAATATCCACAACAGAGTGATCTAGTGTAGCTACTGTATAGCCCTACACTGAGATATGCTAAATGTCTGGAGCTCTGCACTGTTAATGGACCAACTTGTATCTAGCAAAGTTCTGCTTCCACTCCCTTACCATGTGAGGTCAGCATATCATCAGCTGCAGTTGCCTGCAATTTTCCCTCTGTTCTAAACTGCAAAACAGAAGGAGTAAAAGGTTTAAACAAGTCTCCTTTTGATGGTCTCAGAATGTCTTATTCATTAGAAAAATAAATAGTTTTGACTGTATGTCACCAATCAGAGGAGACAGGAGGATAGAGGGAGAAGGAGGGAGGTTGGACAAAAACAACCAATTCTGTAGCTTGAAGAGACCTGGTAGTATTTACAGACTTGAATCAAATTCATCCAACAGATTCTTACAAGGTTTAATAAGGCAAAGCACAAGGTCCCACACCTAGATTGGGGCAACCCTCAATATCAATACAGGTTGGGGGACAGTAAAATTGAGAGCAGCCCTGCAGAACAGGACTCGGGGGTACTGGTGGATGAGAAGCTGGGCATGAGCCAACAATGCACATTTGCATCCCAGAAGGCAAACTGTATCCTGGGCTTCATAAAAAGAAGTGTGGCCAGCAGGTACAGAGAGATGATTCTGCCACTGTACTCTGCTGTGGTGAGACCTCACTTGGAGTAGTGTCCAGCTCTGGAGCCCCCAACACAAGAGAGACATGGACCTACTGGAGCTGGTCCAGAAGAGGAGGGCCACCAAGATGAGCAGAGGCCTGAAGCACCTCTGCTATGAAGACAGTCTGTTCAGCCTGGAGAGGAGAACACTCCAGGGAGACCTTACACCTACTGTGCTGGTTTGAGGCCAGACAGATCCTCTCTTGCCCCGGGAGAGACAAAAGAATGACACTCACACAAACGGATTGAAGAGTGATGGAAAGTCAAAATGGAAAAGCAATTGGTGAAACTACAAAGCATAGTGGCAAAGAACATCCCAACGCATACAGAGCCCCTTACGTAATTCCCAAAGCTTCCCAATCCTTCCCTCCTCCCACCTGAGGGTATAGCCAAAACCCAAAGGGCTCTTTCTTCCCCCCCCTCCTGCTGCTAGGCAAGTCTCAGGCTGGCCAGGTCTGAGACTGCCCCCCACCCCCCATTCTCCTCCTGGCATTAGGCCTAGACAGGCCTAAGAGGCCTGAGATACTCCCCCACCGTTACCCGATAAGAGAGCATCTCCCACGGGAGCAGAGAGGGAAGAAAGAGGAAGAGAATGGCTTTGCAGATGGATTGATAGGGTGCAGGATTTATGGGTAGAAATACGCTGCTTCCTGTGTCCACCTTATTGGGTGGGCACCTGGGACACCGGAGGTATAGCTCATGTGGCAGTGGCAGTGGCAGCGGGCACCCAGCCTAAACTGCAACACCTACATTTCAGTATCTGAAGTGGACCTACAGACTGTTTAGAAGGGCTTGTAGTGATAGGACGAGGGGCAATGGTTTTAAACTGGAGCAGGTTAGATTTGAGTTAGACATAAGGAGGAAGTTCTTTACAATGAGAATGGTAAAATATGGGAATAGGTTGCCCAGGGAATGTGGTTGAGTCCCTGTCCCTGGAGACATTTAAGATCAGACTCGATGTGGCCCTGGGCAGCCTGATCTAATTGGAGGTGTCTCTGCTGACTGTAGGGGGTTTGGACAAGCTGACCTTTGAGTGTCTCTTCCAATCTGATGCAATCTGTGAATCTGTGAATTCTTAACCCTGTTTCTTGGAAGGTTATAAATTCTTCTTGTAAGACTTCAGGGATAGCTTAATAGCGAAGACAGTGTGTGTGTTCTACAGAAAATGTCACTGGTTCCAAAGCCAGCCTGGTCTGGACAATTCTGCTACACAGACATGTATATTAGTTGCTGGAATTAAAAACAAACAAATAACAAACAAACAAAAACTCAAATAAACAAAAAATCTCTAACCACATAACCAAACCAAAACCAGTTCTCAAGTTGCTAATATCGGTTAATGCTTCTGGTACCTCCCATCAAAACTGACATATTTAAAATAGATTAAACTAGAGAAACAAAAATAAAAAATAATTTAAGACTCTATTTTGACTGTCAACTTCTTCTTGACTAAAACAACAATGTTCTTTCTTAATATTAGCTATTAATAAGACTGACTGCAGATTTTTAGATTTAGATATAAATCTTGTACAATCAATTGAGTTTTAAAAAAGAATCCAGAGTGACCCAAAAAAGTCCATGATAAAACATGATGGTCTAGTAAAGGATGTCCTAAGACTACTCTGGCATGCAACTCCTCTCACTTTCATTAAGAAAACCTAGTCATTCTTCAGATTGGACAGTAGCTAAGGGCAACTTTGTCTATGATATAGCAGCCATCACAGAAACCTGCTGGGATGACTCCCACAATTGGAGTGTTGCAATCAATCAGTACCAACTTTTCAGAAGGGATAGGCAAGGAAGATGAGGTGGTGGAGTGGCCCTCTATGTTAGGGAGACGTATGAAACCATCCAAGTTAATGAAGGTGATGATTCGGTTGAGTCCTTATGGGTAAGAATCAGGAGTAAGACCAGCAAGAGTGATACCGTGGTGGGAATCTGTTATAGACCACCCAACCAGGATGAAGAGGTAGATGAAATTTTTATAAGCAGTTGAGAGAGGTTTCATAATCACTTCCCCTTGTTCTCGTGGGTGACTTCAACTTCCTGGGTATCTGCTGGGAATACAATACAGCAGGGAGACAACAGTCCTGGAGGTTTCGGGAGTGTGTGGAGGATAACTTCCTGACACAACTGGTGAGGGAGCCAACCAGGGAAGGTGCCCTCTGGGACCTGCGTGTTAGGAACAGGGAAGAACTTGTGGGGGAAGTAAAGGTTGGAGAGCGTCTAGGGCTCAGCAATCATGAGATGATTTGAGTTCTCTATCCTTGGGGAAACAAAGAGAGAGGTTAGTAAAACTGCAACCTTGAACTTCCAGAGGGCAAACTTTGGCCTGTTCAGGAGACTGATTGACAAAGTCGCTTGGGAGGCCACCCTGAAGGATATTGGAGTCCAGGAAGGCTGGGCATACTTCAAGAGGGAAACCTTAAAGGCTCAGGAGCAGGCTATCCCTGTGTGCCAAAAAACAAGTTGGTGGGGAAGGCATCCAGCCTGGCTGAATAGGGACCTTTGGCTGGACCTTAAGAACCAAAGGAGAGCCTTTGGAAGAGGGGACAGGTCTCTCATCAGGACTATAAAGATGTAGTGAAGCTATGAAGGGAGAAAATTAGGAGAGCCAAAGCACAGCTAAAGCTCAACGTAGCTACAGCTGTTAAGGATAATAAAAAATGCTTCTATAAATTCATTAACAACAAAAGGAGGAATAGGGAAAATCTCCATCCTTTGTTGGATGCAGAGGGAAACACAGTGACTAAGGATGAGGAGAAGGCTGAGGTGCTCAATACCTACTTTGTCTTGGTCTTTAGCAGTGGATCCAGCAGTTCCTGGACATGCAGTCTCATGTACCAGGAGTCAGGGAGGGGAATCAGAATGAGGTCATCACAATAAATGAGGAAGTGGTCAGTGACCTGCTACACCACTTAGACATGCACAAGTCTATGGGACCAGATGGGCTACACCCAATGGTGCTGAAGGAGTTGGCAGATGTGCTTGCCAAGCCACTATCCATTATTTACTTGGAGTCTTGGCTAACCGGGGAGGTCCCAATGGACTGGAGACTAGCAAATGTAACACTCATCTACAAGAAAGGAAGAAAGGAGGATCTGGGAAACTATAGACCTGTCAGTCTGACTTCAGTACCAGGGAAGGGCATGGAGCAGGTCATCTCAAGCACTATTCCATGCCACATGGAGGACAACCAGGGGATCAGGCCCAGTCAGCATGGGTTTATGAAGGGCAAGTCCTGCCTGACCAACGTGATCTCCTTCTATGACAGGATGACCTGACTGTTGGATGAGGGAAAGGCTGTGGATATTGTCTGCCTAGACTTTTGAAAAGCCTTTGACACTGTTCCCCACAGAATTCTCATGGACAAACTGGCTGCTTGTGGCTAGGATGAGCACAGGCTCTGCTGGATAAAGCTCTGGCTGAGCGAAAGGGCCCAAAGAGTGGTGGTCAATGGAGTTAAATCCAGGTGGTGGCCAGTCACAAGTGGGTGCCTCAGGGCTCAGTCTTGGGACCACTTTTTTTTAACATCTTTATCGATGATCTTGAGGAAGACATAGAGTGTGTCAGCAGTAAGTTTGCAGATGACACCAAGTTAGGTGGGAGTGCTGATCTGCACAGGGGTAGGGAGGCTCTACAGAGGGACTTGGATAGATTGGATCAATGGGCCAGAGTTAATGGGATGAGCTTCAACAAGGCCAGATGCCAGGTCCTGCACTTGGGTCACAACAACCCCAAGCAATGCTACAGGCTTGGGGAAGTGTTGCTGGAAAGCTGTCTGGCAGAAGGGAACCTGGGGGTTCTAATGGACAAGCAACTGAATATGAGCAAGTAGTGTGCCCAGGTGGCCAAGAAAGGCAGGAGGAGGGCAATGAAGCTGGTGAAGGGCCTGGAGAATAAATCTTATGAAGAGCAACTGAAGGAGCTGTGGCTGTTTAGTTTGGAAAAGAGGAGGCTGAGGGGAGACCTCATTGCTCTCTACAACTACCTGAAAAGACGTTGTGGAGAGGCTAATGCTGGTCTCTTCTCACAGGTAATTAGTGATAGAACAAGAGGGAATGGTCTCAAGCTTTGAATGGGTAGGTTTAGACAGGACATTAGGAAGAGGTTTTTCACAGAAAGAGTGGTCAGGCATTGGAATGTGCTGCCCAGGGAGGTGGTTGAGTCACCAACCCTGGATGTGTTTAAAGGTCTTTAGGATGTGGGGCTTGGGGATGTGGTTTAGGGGTGAACCTTAAAGAGTAGGGTTGTCGGTTGGACTTGGTGACCCTGAGGGTCTTTTCCAACCTGAATTTTTCTGTGATTCTGTGATTCAAGTTAACTGCTTTGGCAAAAACTTCAATGTCTAGATCAAACACTGATTATCAGACTCTAAATGTCAAGACTGGAATGCATATGTAGTACCCCAAATCCTCTGCCGAGGTGATCTTGGGAATTTTGTGGATTTTCATGAAATCAGATATTCTATATACTTAGTTAAATTACCTGTGCTTAAATTGATGGCATATTGCTTACTCTATAGAAATACTGAAGGTTTAAAATTTTCCAATCTGTATGAAAAGAGTTCATAATTAAGGAAATTAACTTGACGTTACATTAAGGCTTTCATACCAACTCAGTTGCCTGTAACCTAATTCAGTCTTTATCATGACATAGCTTTTGTAGTGCTGCAACTCAGTGTTTAAAAAATAATTCTGTTTTAAGAATTTTCAGAGTCCAGTTTGAAGAATAACAGAAGCTCAGTGCTATCTTTATCTTATGGTGGGACTCTTTCAATTCCTCTACAAATCTGCAACCAGAACAAGTCTGTTTTTCTTCTCTCCCATTTCCTGTTTTTATTACAGACAGTAATTGTAGTAAATAAATGCATTGGCCCCTAATTCACATCGTTCAACCTCCCAGATACCGCCCTAAAACTATTTATCAAAATAAACTATTGGCATAATTGTGGACTTCTCCTATTTTCTTACTGGTTTGGGGTGTGCTCAATGCAAGTATTCTTTTAGAACTGTAGCCACGTAAGATAGATCTCTTCAGATCAGTGGCATATGTGTGCTTCCTCCCCTCACTGCCTCAGGAGGGTGTTTCTCTTGTTGAACAGATTTCAGCAAGAGGTAGCATCAGCTTTGGAAGGCTAAGCAAATTTTGTGTCCTCTTGTTGAAATCCCTTGCCTCTCTCAAAAGTTTACTCATTCGGCTCAAAGAGACTCTCTTGATTTCTGTTTGAAATCAAAACAGTGGCTTTTCTTGGTGTCTTCATCTTGTGAAATGACTACCACTTAATGCTTGAGTTTTTTCCTTTAAATCATGAGTAAACAGAGCATGAGTAACTTGCATGCCGTATTTGCATGAAAGCAGTTGTCATAGAAAGTGTTAAGCTGGTGCCAACTTGTCATCTTGCACCAGGAGCCACAGAGGCATAGTTGATTTGACTGAATTTTCTTTAGTCGTTGCAAGGCACAAGTAATGAAATTTCCTCAGTGGCCAAACACATAATGTAGACTAGTTTCAAGATCACCAACTAGCTTTGTTCTACCTGAATATAATAATACAAAAGGACTAGACAATTTGATGGTTACCTTTCTGTACTCTGTAGAACAATAAAAGAGAAACAGTGCTGAAAATCTTGTTTTCCATGAGGTCTGCCAGCTGTTCTAAAGATGTACCAGATTGTATCTTATCTAGAACTCTCATCTTGAAAACTGGTTTGCTTATCTTCTGGAGGTTTCATTTATTTCCTCGGTTTAGGTCAAGACGTTTGGATTTTAGTCGCAAACAATTCATCTTGTGGTTTAGAAAAGATGTAGTGAGTGCAACTCATGCAAGTTCACATCTTGGAGATAAATTAAATACCGAGTTCTGAACGAAACGTACTAACAAGTTCTTCCTCTGTTCCTGTGTAGGAGTTTGCATATACTGCACTGATGGGATTTGCACTTTTCTCTGCCTTGACCTTTCTATATTCTTCCATTTCCTTAGTTTCTTTTCCTTTCCTTGGCAATCTGCCCTTTACAGGTTCAATGACCTTGTGCTTTATCAAAAATTAATTAAAAGTGAGTTTAGAATTAACTGACAGTTTGGAAAGCAGACATCCTGACAATGGATTCAAGAACATGACCAAAAAATATCAAAGAAATTACTAGACTAGTGCAGTTGTTTTCCTAGATAATTCATCCTTTTGACAATGTTAAATGTTCTGAGAAATTCTCATTTATTAAAATAGATGATACAGAATCCTTTTGAATGACAAAGATGTTTAAGATCATTGAGACTTGTTCTCCAGGCCCTTCACCAGCTTTGCTGCCCTTCTCAGGAGACACTACAGCACTTCCATGTTCTTCTTGTAGTGAGTCTCCCAAAACTGAACACAGTATTCAAGGTGTGGCTTCACCAGTGTTGAGTACAGGGAGACAATCACTTATCTGGTCCTGCTTGTCACACTATTCCTGATACAGTCCTTCTCAGCTACCTGGCTTATATTCAGCTGGCTGATGATCAGTTCCCCCAGGTCTTGTAACAGGATTGCCAATTGTGTCTACTCCACAACAATTACTATTTCCTGCTGTCCTGGGATAATGTTAATTGTCTTTCTAGTACCTGGTACCATGCTGTGCTTTGGGTTTAGGATGAGAATAATGTTGATAACACACTGATGTTTCAATTGTTGCTAAGCAATGCTTGTACTAAGTCAGGGACTTCTCATCTGGACTTCGGACAGCAAGTGCTGAGCAATTACATTGTGCATCCCTTGTTTTGTATATTCTATTATTAGAGTTATTGTTGTTATTGGTATTATTTTCCATTCTGTCTTCTTAAACTGTCTTTATCTCAACCCAAAATTTTTACATTTTTTTAATTTTACAATTCTCTCCCCCATCCCACTGATGGGGAGTGTGGGAGGGGGATGTCAGGGCGGAGTAAGTCAGGGGGGTACTTCGTTACCAACCATCTTCACACCCAACTTGGGACTCTGTTTCCACCCCTGGGTGGGTCAGTTGCTTCCAAGTGCACTGGACACTCTTTGAAGTGAAATAAAACTGCACTGTGCTGCCACTGAGAATAACATATTGATTGAGAAAAACTCATTAGCAATATCAATTGTGGCATGCCACTTGACTCCCTCTGACTCCAGTTCATGACGAAATTTTACCAGTTCACACAAAACCAGGTCACTTGCCATACTGACAAGCTTTGACACCAGTGTGATTGTATACTTGCATCCTTTCCACAGAAATCCTGTTTCATTCTGTGTAACTTCTGAATACCTGTGAGAATCGGTTTTTTACCTTCCAGTCTACACAGCTTTATTGTATTCTAACTGGACAAGTTGTACATAGCTTATAGAAAATGAGGTTCCAGGTTCACTGATACAAATCTATCCCCAAACCATAATTCCCTCCAATTTTATAGAAGTGTCTACAACAGAAAGTGGGAAGGAGAACAAAAGGCATTACTTCTGCAGGTCCTGAAATTAAGTGTCTTAGCAGGGCACACACTAATGTCATGTTGTCTGTTCTGCGAATAAAATTGAGGAATTGAGACCTGAAGAAGAGGAAACATCTCAATTACTGCCCCCAATTCTTCCTCTGCCCAGAAGAGCAACAAGAACAAAGGCTGATAAGAATTAAGCTGTACAAGATAGAGACAGAAGCAGGACAAATTTGATCTGATTTATTACTCCTTCAGCAAGAGACAACGGATTTGTATAGCAAGACTAGTACCTTCAATGAACACTATGAGCAAACAGATTTAAATGTTGTTGTGTATTTTAATAACTTAATTTTACTGCTCAAATTATTTAAAGGTAAGCTCTGTACCAGACTATGCTATGGGGTAAGTGAGAAGGCAGGTGCTATGTTTTTCAGTTCACAGAAAGTTGCTTTGTTGGACAAGCATCTTTCAGGACCAAGGTGTACTGTTCGGTGCCTAAAGCAGTCAAGATGACAAAAAAAAGCCTTGGGCATACTCACTTTGAAACCTTCTAACAAGGGCAGTTTGGATGTCTGTGGCTGTGCAATGTACAACTGACTGTTTGCACCACACTGTGTGTGAGCTTACATTGTTGAATGCAGTTGCAAAGAGGATATTCAGACTCTGCAGCCAGAGGGCAGGGTGGATGGCACACCTTCCTGGGAGCAGGTTATGAGCACTGACAAGTGCAAATTTGTAGAAACCCTTCCTAGTCTGTGCATTGAATTCACTTAGCCCAGAAAAATCACAGAATTTCACAGAATTTCGGGGGCTGGAAGGGACCTCAAAAGATCATCTAGTCCAACCCTTCTGTCAGAGCAGGATCACCTACACCAGATTACACAGGAACACATCCAGGAGAGTTTTGAATACCTCCAGAGAGGAAGACTCCACAACCTCCCTGGGCAGCCTGTTCCAGTGCTCTGTCATCCACAGAGTGAAAAAAATTTCTCTTCATATTTACATGAAACTTCCTATGCCTCAGCTTCTACCCATTGCCCCTTGTCCTGTCATTGGGCACCACCAAGAAGAGCCTGGCTCCATCTTCTTGAACTCACCCTTCACATATTTATAAATATTGATGAGGTCACCTCTCAGTCTCTGTACATATGTCAAGTAGAAAAGTTGTGGTGCCTGGTGACATTGATTTGTTACCCTGGCTGGCTAGGGTAAAGCTGGAAAAAGCTGTTCATGAAGTGCAGAACACTAGGCTTATTCTTCTGCACAGGGCACTGAGCCTAAGCAATAAGCAAAAAACAATGGCATGGATTGAAACGATTGCACCTGACCAATACCTGAGCCTCAAGGTAGAGTCTCATATTCCCCTGCCTTTGAGGATGTGCCCTGTTTTGAAGTCCATACGAAACATCTGTGACAGAACTGAGAGAATATTATGTGAATGGAGTGGTAAAGTGTCTGTCCCTCTATTCTGACATATTTGTCTCCCTGTAAAAAAACCAGCTGTAACTATGCTCTTACCAGCTATGTTACAGAAGTGCAGGGTAAGGGAAATGAGTAAGACATAGGCGGGATTTTTACACCCTGTTTCATGAGTGGTTCAGAATAACTTCATAATGAAATCGCATTGTCAATGCACACGGAAATATGTCACAGAGGGAAACTCACGGCTTCCCTCCTTTCTGTGCCTTGTGGCTGTAACTGCTACAGAGAAGTGGGTTTTCAAGCAGCAGGTACGTTTAATTTTGTCTTTGTCTGGCTTTGTACTCTGTTTTCCTTTTCTTTCACTCCAAAGAAGCTAGGCAAAGAAATACTTTGTTTTGTTATTTGTGCTAGTTTTAATGTGTTAAAATAACTGTGAGGGGTGGATAGACACTACATGTAAATGCATGCTTTTGTCTGATGCCTTAGACAAAATTTTAATAGTGTATTTTTTCTGCAGTCTGAAAATTATTACATAAAAATATTTTAACATGAGAAGAGTTTCCAATATTACTGGCCTCATCTACATAATAGTATTTTGCTCATTAAGTTAAAGGCTGCATTACAGCATTGAAGAACGTCTACATCACTCTCTTGAACCTGTCAAACATTCAGATTTTAGCTCTTTACATCCAAAGAGTAAAATCACTATGAAGAGTGAATCCCTTTTAGGAGCATTACCTTTAGTACCAGTAGAATGGCAGTGTATCTTTTCTCTTACTACAATATTAATACTAAAGCAGGTTTGACATATACGCAGTTCTCCAAAAATATCACAGAAATGTAGGTATAATTTTATCCTCATATCACATTCAACTTGTAACTAGTAATTCCATTTCACATATTACTTCTGACAAAAATTACTTTTAGTGTTTTGTAGGCAAAGTTGGGAAATAAAACTCAGAGTGCTATATCTAGTGCAAATAATGTATTTTCCTTGATGCAAAATAGTGACATAAAACCAAACAAAGTGTAGGGATTTGGTTTGGTTACGTGGTTTGGTTTGGGGTTGGTTTTGTTTGTTTTGGTTTGGGGTGGATTTTTTGGTTTGGTTTGGGCTGGGTTTTGTGGGTTTTTTTGGTGTTTTGTTTTTTGTTTTTGTGGGGTTTTTTTGCTTTTGGTTTTTCTTTTTTTTTATATTGCAAGATTTTAATTTCATTGGTTATAAAAATCATAGTAGTACCAAGACATGATAAGCCACATGATTATATGTTATGCACAATTAGCAAGTTATTGGACAATTTTTACTCTCCTATAATCAACTCCTAGATCAACCTGAATGTAAATAGTCACTGCAAAAGGATGTTGCCAAACTCCTACCATGACCATCTTCTGCACACACATGTGAGGATTCAGCATTCACTGAGAAGCAACTGAAAGTGGCTTGCACTATAGCACAGACTCTATCAGTAACCAATTTTCATAAAAAAATTATACAATACAGTAGAGAAACGAAACAACTTCACAGAGAAATACTTTAAGTTTCTTTAAGATTTTGATCAATAATCTGCAAGGAAATTATTAGAGATGTGAAAGAAGATTTGGACCACCACTGGGGAAAATAGTTCTGTTATTCTATTGCCACTGCTTTTCTAAGGAAAAGAATCACATGATACTTGCATTTCCAAAGATAATTTTTCAGTTTTCAGTAATAGTGGCAGTATTATATGTGGAAGTAAGAAGGGAAATGAATGAATCCTCTTGGATTCACCTGACCAAGGTGGATAACTTAGTCTTAAAGGAATTCCTCCAAGCTTGCTGTTCTGAGATATCTTTTCAGTGACTGGCAGGAAATAAACATAGTGAAGCCTTCATTCATCTTGTCTTAGAGTAGATCAAATAAACTGTCTATAAAGTAGCAGTTTCTTTCACTGTTAAGATGGTGTAGAATTACCAATTCCCCTGTGGGCATAGCTATACAGTACTTGGGTAAGTTTAGGTAAGACAAATTCCATGCCACAACTGACAGCATCTTCATAATTAGGTTAAAAGTTCAAAGCATTTTAGTTTCCTTTTATTCACTTCCAATACCAAGTATGTTATTTACAATCCTTGACAAATTATCTGATCCATTGTGCCCAAGAGTCACGAACAGTTTATGCATTTGCTGTTCAAGAACTACTGAATAAAACTTTTCTTGGGCTCAAGGCCCAGAGGTGAGGTCCTGTCTTTCCATGCTAATAACCCTGACTACCGCAAAGGATTGCAGAGCAGAATTTTATTTTCTCTGATCTTTTTCTAAAGCTATTACACCATTTCTAACATCTATGCAAGAGGTGGAGGTAATCTGAGATGACTCAAGAAAAATAAATAACAAACTAAATAAAACATTGTGTGTGATTTAAAATCTACATTATTATGCAGTTGTCACATCTGTATCACTCAGTTAAGTACTTTACCTCTGTATGAAAACATATAACAAATGTTAAGAAAGATCTCAAACGTAGCTAAGCATCCAAAAATTTGGGAAAAAAAAGTTATTCGTGTATGAAGTAAAGAATGTCTGTGAGGTTATTTGTATACTTGTGTATGTATTTTATTATCATTATGAAAGAATACTGAAGGCAGTTCATAAGGCAGGGCACACTACAGAGAAACTAAACTATGTTTTACATATAGAAAAGGAACATGAGGGTATGGTCTTACCTCTTTTTTAAATAAAATTATAATAAAGAAATGACTAAAAGACTTCTTAAGCAGGAAGTCACTAGAACAATTCAGCTAGTCATCAAGGATAAATTGGAAAGAGAAAATTTCACAGTTTCATTAAAATAATAGGAGATAATGAGAGAAATGTCTCATGAAAATTTAGCCCCAGTCCAGGTGATGCTAAAAATAAAACTATAGTGCTCACACTGTGGTTGAATATTCTGGTCTCAAAAATAAACCTTAAAGGAAGAGTAGTCATGCTTCTCCATTCTGCTAGATTGTCTTTTGCATTTCCACAGAATGGTGAATAAAGAAAAAAAAAAATAAAAACAAATCCCCTCAAAACCTGAAAAGAAATTCTGTCATCAAAGGATATAGAGTGACTGACACATAAAAATGATCTTCCCAGCATCTGCTTGATGCTGGCATGATTGTGGTTGTTCTTAAAGCAAAGTAATGTTCTGGCTGTAGAACTTAGACTAATTAACAAACATCTGAGTGCATCTGTGTATTATTCTCTTGGATATAAAAACTGAGGTCTTCACTAAAGAGGCCAAGACAGTGATTTTATTTGCATTTTGCTTGGCCATAATGAGTTCCTTTCACCCTATTTCTGTTGTCACCAGCCAACTGAACTGCTTGTTGGGCCACATATGAATCAGGTTGAGATGTGATTTGAAATCAGAATAACTTTTTTTTTCTTTTTGATTTGCAGCATTGTCAAAGACCATCCCTTTAAGACCTTTGCACAGCACCTGTGGTCATACTTCAGAACGCTGCATTTACCGCACATTGTCTTGATGAGAAGAAAACTTCTCTATTTCTTTTGTAAATGAGGAAGTGAAGTACACAGATTTGATTGAATCTGGGTCATAACGTGAATCTGTGGCAGACTCCATCACTTCAGCACAGTATTATAACCACTGGACTCTCAGAAGTGGTTTGTCATACATATTTTTTTTCTTTTTCTTTTTTTTTTCTTTTTAACCTAGACATGGATGTAAGCAACTCCATACTGAGAATGCCTCCAGTGACTAGACAGGGATCAACAATTCTTGCAGCAGCAGAAAAAGCTTAGATAACTTTTCTCTGGATCTCTGTATCTCTGTCAGTAACCCACACTCTCATCTCAGTTGATCCTGCTCCATTGGTTTTGGTAAAGGATGAAAAGCCATATAAAAAAAACTAAGAAACATTATTATTATTTATAGTGAAGATCAGTTCTTCAGGACTGCTGACTGTGAGGGCCCACAATGAATGGCACTAGCACAACCAGGGAGGCAGGATTTAATCAGAAAAGAGCCATGGAGGATGGGGAAGGCCAGAGGATATGTAGGCCAACACTTCTGCTAAAAGAAGTGCTGTTGAACCAAACCCTAGAAAGAATTTCAATATTCCTCTTGGAAGAGAGGATGTTTTCCAGAAATCCAGGAGTATTCCAACAATTTCCAAAGGTGTAACAATCAGGTGGTTGCTACTTTTGGAACTTCTTATGCTGTCGCTGACATCATTTCTCCTAGTGCATGCTGACTCCCAGTGTGATGTGCATGAAGCCTTCCACTAGGGCATTCTGTGAAACAGTGTTTAATTCATGCAGAACTACTTGTAGTCGAGATACACAACATCATATTAGGTCAGGTCTTCTAGATAACAGCCTTTTCCTCTGGTAACTGTGATCCTATTATTATCCTTTATTATCTGATTACATTTCAAGTACATCCGAGAAAACTGAACTTCTCGAAAGTGCCAAAAGCCTCCAGACAGTACTGTAGCCACTAGGAGCAATCCATGAAAAGATATTAGGTAGGAGAGTATGTTTGAGTTTCTTCTTTTCCGGAGAAGAATTGCCTTTTCTCACATTACAGTTGGGATTGAGGGTAGACAAACATGGAGTCCTTCATGGACACTGGCCATAGAAAAAGGTTTAACACTTGTGATCTTTCAGCTTTATACTGATTCTGATGTATAAGGAATAGAATGCCAGGTTTGGGCTACCCATCCTGTCTGCTTCTCCCTGCAAGTGAGATCCTTTCACTTATTATGACTCTTTTACTTACATCACTCCAACATGGCACACAAGATCTAGCAGTGACCTTGGTTTCTATAGGAGCAAGCATGAGCAACAGCCTTTTAACATAGCACTCTACCAGTAGTAACTATGAACACCAAGTGCCATCACATCTAGAAGCATAGACTGTCTGCAAAAATATGTCATTAACTCCAGAAAGTGCAGTCACTTAGAATAGACTGAGCTGAAAATCTAAGTTTGAATCTAAGATTGAAGAAAGCATTCTTTCTGTTCTAGGTCAAACTAGGGTACTTCAGCAAGCTATCAACTTCTGCTTCAGTTTTGTCTTGGGTTTTTTATTAATGACATGGATATTCAGGCCTGCTTCTGTCAAGTTCAGTAGAAACAAAATTCCCCCTATCCTTGAACCTGAAGTACCAGAAAGGATTATTAACTGTTTTCAATTCTAGAATAAAAAATATGCCATTTTCTCTTCAAAATTGTGACACTTCTGCAGGGACTAGCTTCAGGAAGAATTCTCAGTGTTAGGTTGTAATCACCCAGCTGTTACACAGAAGAAGGTGGTGGACAGCTTACTCTTAAATCTTTAGTCCTTTATAAGTCAGCCAAGGATGAGAGGACTTAATACAAACACAGAAGAGAGAACCTGCCTTGTTCGTGGCTGCACACTTTATATTCCACTGTAGATTGAACCTTAAATAAACAGCAGATCTAAGTAAAAGACACAACAGTGACTGTCTTTGTTATTAACTTCTATACATCATTGTGTCTCAGTTGATTAAAGAGTTGATTAAATCCTAGTCATATTTTCAGCATCTGTAATGATGGTAGATAATCCTTGCAGCTCAACGCAAATAAAATTGATATCTGCAAGACTCAGACACTAAACAGCTCAATTTACTAATGAGGCAGCTAAAAATTACTAATGAGCTTGCAGAGATGTGCATGATCTGAGCAATTATGCAGTCTTTCTGCAGAGCGGACATGGGATGTTCTTGTGTGTTTTCAGGCATGGACGGGACAGCCATTGAAAATTTTGTCTGTGTAATTTTTAATGTCTCCTTCATGAACTGCACTTGGCATGTGGGCAGCACTGCTTCAGGAGACACCCAGTATTACCTGTACTGGAAGTCTTCAAGGTAAGGAGGTCCACATGAACCTAGGAAATTTCGATTTCTGGTCTGACATGTGACATGGTCAATATTTAACTCATGCGCTATGTCATGTAAAGGAAAGAAGATTTCACAGGATGCCAGAATTACATCAAAGATAATTACGGAAGGCACACGGGATGTAAGTTCCAAAATGTAACAATAGAAAATAAAATAGCTGATTTCCTGGTAAATGGGTCTAGAAGTGGACAAAACATTCAGTCATTTAAGAAGAAGATTTTTCTGTACAAAATTGGTAAGGATTTTTTTTACTTATTTATTTTATTTTATTTTCAGTTTTATGTTAAGGGAATATAGAAGCCACATGGGAGGGGGGGATGGGGGGGGACACCATATGCTTTTTAAATACTGCTACCCAGAATAGTCTTTTTTTCCCCCTTTACCCCAGCCTTCATTGCTGAAGTCAAAACTATGAAAAGGCACAAAATCAAATGAATGAAGAGATTGACTGAAATCCCAAACTAGAGAACATTTCAGTCAAATATCTATTCTCTGACAGAAAGGTGTCATCTTCTGAGATTAATGAGCTAAGGATGCCTGAATGGGACTATCTAGAAGTTGAACTTCTATTGTTATCTCATAATGCTGTTCATCCACATAATACAAAAGAATGAATTACGTTAATACTGTTATCTCTTTTTTTTTTCCCAATGGAGGAATGTTGCTAATAAAAAAAAAATTAAAAATTACTTCTGTTTAATATGAACACAGTAGGGGAAAAAAGCAATAAAAAACCCCCCAGCAAACAAACAAAAAACCACAACCAAGCATACATACATACATACATATATATATATATATATATACACACACACACGCACACATATATATATATATATGCATTCATGCTTGGTTGTGGTTTATATATATACACACACACACACACATATATATACGTATATATATATACATACATATACACACACACACACATATACATGTGTATATATATATGTACACACTAAGTTCAGTAAAATCTTAAAAATAGTTTGTGGTTTTTAATTTTGCCTACTGCTGCTGATACTCCAGGCTCATCAAATGCCATTTTAAACTGGGGAGTCCTGCTTCAGAATATAGGATGAACACAATAATTTTGGTAAAGCTGCATTAAATCTTTTTAGACCAACTGCTTGAGCATCTACTGATATTTTTAAAAGGCAGTGTAAAGAGAACTTATTACTAACCAGTTGCATTTCTAATTATATTATTGTAGAAATACTCACTCCTCCATTAAACATCACTGTGAACTGTACAGAAGCTTCTCACAGTTGTGAAATTCGTTGGCAGCCACCTCGCACAAGTCATGTGAAAAGACACACTTGCTTCAAGTATGAAATTGTAATAGAAAACAAGGTAAGAGTAATTATGACTCAATACTATTTTGTATGCTTGTATTTCTACATACACGTTTTCTTTTCCTACTTAACTCATCTCTCCTTTTTGATATGTAGTGCCTGTCCTGCACAGGATCCAAGGAGTGCTGCCACTCACAAACAGGGGTAGCGAATCGAAGGAATGTTTTCAGTTGACTGACTGTACAGTTGGTTCTTAGAGAAACTAGGTAAGGGATTCCCCACACTGAGGACAAATATGGAGATGGATGAGCTTACTTGACAAGTTTATCATGAACAGTTTATAGAATACACCAAATGAACTACACTACAAATGAATACATTACCAAAAAAACAAAGCTATTGTTAAACTGGACACAATCAATTTTATGTGTAAAGCAGTTTGGTCCCAATGTAGTCTTTCAGCCCTGTTTTTTGATGGAGTTAGATCAGGACCTTTTGTTCTGTGGCTTTCCTTTCTTCAGTCTCCTATCCTATCAGTTACTTTTTATTATGTCTTTCATAAACTCACTTTACATTTGTCCCTACTATGTGTAGTCACCACTACTGTTCAGTCAGGTTTGTGGCATTCCTAAATTAGATCCAAAGAAGTAATGCATGCTTTATTACAAAGGTGCAACTGTATGTTAGAACATTCCACGTAACTCCACTTGGGCTCCTGTACTCTCCATCCTGCCCTTTGTGTATGCAGCCTTCTCCTGTTGTCTCCATTTACTGATGCCAGTGTGGTATTGCTGAAGAACTTTAGCAGTCTAGGTTTAGGAGTCTAAAGTAGGTCTACAGCACATACCATCAAGATGGTTGCACCACAGCACCACAACAGCATCTGTTAACTGCGGGGTTTTATTAAGTTCCATGTCCTTTCCTTTTAACTGAGGGTGAAAATAGCCATCAGTGTCTTTAGATAATTAAAAAAAAAAAAAAAAAAACAATTATTGGAACAGAATTGCAAGTATTTTGAAGATCTGCATGAATTTGGAAAGTAGTATTACATCCATCAAAAGCAAAGTTTTTGTGGAAAATATATCCATCAAAAGCAAAAATATTTGTGGAAATATATATGAGTTCATTATTTGAAGAGTAAAAAGTAAAAGTATTTTGATTTTGGTTTTGGTTTTGTGGGTTTTTTTAATAGGAGACATGTTGTAGATAATTAAATGTTTTAAAATATAAAAGCCACACAGAAATCAGTTTCAGTGGAAAAAAACATTGAGTTTGCTAGTATTGTTTTAAGTACTTTGTTTTGTACAGGTAAAACATAAAATTTAAATTGGTGGATGACCTGAGTCTTCCTTTGCTTACTTCTGTGATACTCAGTTCTGCAATTATATTTAAAGGGTACAGTTTTTCAGAGCACCAGTGGTGTGGGAAGACCTCTCAGTGGAAGAACAGCTTTACTTCACACTCTCTAAAAGATGGAATTTAAAATACTAGAAATACTTTTTTTTATTATTTGTTTTGTTCAGAAAATCAAACATCAGGCAAGACTCTTTATAATATATTAACAAAAAGAATAATCAAAAGAAATAAAACTTTCTCTTTTTACTAGGTGGATCTCAAGAAAATCACATCTAACACAGTAAGTCTTTATTACTATAGTAGTCCAATGTTTATGCTGGGTTGAAATTTCATTTATATCAGAACATCCTCCAGCCAAATTGTTTTGGTCTCACACTGCCTGTTGCAGTATACTATGTATACTCTTTACTGGCAAGGTCCCTAACCTCAGAGTTTGAAACACTGATTTATAAAACATGGCACAAAAACAAACAAACACCAGCACATGTGGAACTTTATATTGCTTCTGTGCAAATCACATAGTTTTTTCCATTTATGGTCTTTTTACTTCCTACTGAATTCCTGTATATATAGAAATATGGACGTTACCATTAGACACAAAAAATGTGAGTATTTTTTTTCTTGATTAATTATCTCTGGAAGGGGTTAAGATGGCAGAGGCAAGAAAATAGCACCTGAAAGATTAAGCCAATATAAAGAAGGAAGAAAAAAAAATCAGCTTTTCAAGAAGGCTCAGTATTCTTCTGAATGTTCTTCTCAATAGATGTCCAGATTTTCTTTTCTATTTAATCTGGGTGTTTAACTCAGTCTTGAAATGCCAGATCTTTAAAGAATTACCTTCTAATAAAATAACAATTTACAGACTGAAAACCTATTGTTTGTATTTTATCCTAGTCTCATTTTTTCAGCAGAGGCTAAGGAGCTGGGGAAGCATACTGCAAATTTCCTTTTCATATCACCAATAACAAAAATGCTCACACAAAAGGAATTAGGATGGAATGATCTGATTTATTAAGGGATAATTTTCTATTTGTTATTTCACTCTAGTCTATTTAGAGAAGTATATGTACCATTTTCTGCTGTAATCCTTTGTGTCATTACATCAAGCTGATTCTTTCTTCACATCTGTGAGTCTAGCAAATGAATCTCTCAATCTAGTTGTTTTGTATTTAGGAAAGAGGAAATTCCTACATATTTGGGAGCTTCAACACAGAGAAAAGATACAGTGTCAAACTCAGAGCAACGGACAATGGTTGTTTGGTTAGCCCAAGCTGGGGAGAGTGGAGTACACCTGTAGAGTTTGGTAAGAATGAAAATTCCTTCACCTAGTTTTCCCTGATATGTTACTTGTCTGCCTCATTTATTACTTCACACATAAAGATGAAAACACATCAGTTTTTGCACACTAATTTGCTAGATTGGAAAGGAGGAATGAATTGGCACATCTCTTAATATGAGGGAGGTGTCCAAGCACTTTGGGGTGACAGTGAGTACCTCTTGTAAGGAGACGCAGTACAGACCAGAGCTTTTTGAGTTCTGTTAGCACCTCTTTCCATTCTTCCATTTCTATTTCTGGTGTCATAAACATCCCTTTTCTCCCTATTGCTCTCTACCACCTTGAATTTTGAAGTAGTTTGTAGGCCTCATTTCCTCACAAAATGCTTGGTAAGGTTTCAAGTTGCTGTAGGCAGTTGGCATGTGTCAGCCATCCCATTTCTTCCCATGTTACAGGGCAATGAAGTGCTAAGCTAAAGAAGCAGCATGTCATACTGGTGCTTAATACTATCATGCAGAATAGATCACACATTGCAACCATTCCTGTTCTGTGGTACTAATCAATGCTTTGATGATTGCTTGTCTTTCAGGAAAAGAACAATTTGCATCTGCTTCATCATATATGTTATTTCTGATAGCAGTGCTGGCAGCAAGTCTTGTACTTTTTCTCTTCACAGTGTAAGCCTTATTTCTTGTGCAAAATTTTTATTCTGGAGTTGAAATAACACTTCTTTCCTCAACAAAAGAATTCTGGCCTCCTTTTAAAAGAGAAGAGGGAGGGAGAAAATCCATGCTGCCTAATGTTCCTTAAGTGGGTTCTATATTTCTGATTGCCAACTTTTTTATCCACCTGATCAATATAACACAACACTTTCCAGTACTGGGACAAGGCCTTGTATCATTGTGCTACATTACTGCCTCCAGACTCTGCAATGTAGATAGGTAGTACATGAACTCATTTCCTTGTTTTTAGAATATTCCCTTTGCAGACACTTAAACAGCTTTCTATAATACTTTAAGAAGTCATAAAATAAATTTTTATCATCCAAATTCTGAATAATGAAATGATACCATTCTATTTGGTCTCTGTGATTTTTTAGTTAAACTTTCATTACTGTTGTCTGAGAGGAATAGAATAATACTTCACAAGCACCATTATACAGTACCTGTTCATATGTTTACATACTAAGTCTTTTCTTCACCAATCCTTTTTGTCAACGTAGAAGCATTTATTTGAAGAAAACATCTGCTACAGTACCACAGCCAAGAGACCCATTCCGTGAACTCTATTCAACAGGTTTCCAGGTATGGTTTCTTTCCACTTGCCAGAAATTAGATGGAATATTGAAAGAGAATGCCCATATACAAATAATTATTTTGATTTTCCTTTTCCATTCTCAAACAATTCTCATCAGTCTACCTGGAGCATTTCATAAAATACACAATTTCACCCTGCTCTTCCTGTAAGACATACACTATCAGTAGAAAATGCTGAGCATAAGCTTCTCAGAATAATTATAATGCAGAATCAGACTGTTGGTCATCTATGCAGAGACAAGGGACAAAGAAAACTACTGCTCGACAAAAATAGTTGTACTATAGCAGACGTGTAGTAGTAGTATTTGGTGATGATGCTGTAGGGGAAAATTTTTCTAGGACATGGTAAGCACAAAATAGAAGAGAACTGAGGGGTTCTAACTTAAGGAGACAGATGGAAACTCTCATGAGAAGAAGAAGGGACAGGCATATATTGCAAATACCACACATCTAGATGGGAAACTGTTCATTCAGAGAGCGTGTTGCGAAGTTTCCTGCAATTTGCAAGGACTGCAAGTTGGCTACAGCCAAGTCTGGAAGCCAAAATGTGTCTGCAAGAACACAGTTGGTCACTGGTGAGCCTTTCTGCTCCTTTGCCATGTTCTCTTTTTCACGTTTTAAAAGATGAGTTTTCTGGCTTTTGGGTTGAGCAGTCTTGTTTCTCATCATGGAGGGAAGACATGACTACTTCAGTCTTCTCACTGACAGAGTCCCATTAGAGCTTCTGTATAATAAATTACAGCTCTCTGTATGACAGCAAGTTAATAAATTGTAAACTCATAGCTAATCTCATGCATGAAACACTAATGAAATGTTTTATTCTTCCTTTAACAGACAGAACATAACCATCAAATAATAAATCATGAAACTGAAGAAATAATAACCATTATTGAAGAAGTGACATAATGCATGCAAATTAAATGCATTGGCAGGGGCTTACAGGTTTTTCACATTCTCTCACTCTTGCTAGCATGGATGATAGCGTTGTCTGTAGAGAGAAGTCCCCAAGAGCCTATCTTAAAAAGCTTCTTTGTAGTTGATTGAATTTTACAAAAATAATTGGAGCTGGTTTGACTTTTTTTTTTTTCTTCTTATGATAAGTATTCTTGCAATGTTTCAGGAAAAATATTTCAGTAGTGCTTTGGAAGTTATTATACTTGCTTTTCAACACCATGCAAAGTAATAAAATATGAACCATCGAACTTAAGGGGGTTATTCAGGATCTTCAGTGGTCCAGTGCCTTGGAAAAGACACAGATATATTGAGATTGCAAACAAAAATAAGAATTTGTCATCTGTATGAAAACTCACTGAAAACTAACTGGGATTAAATCTCTTTAAAATGATCATTTGCTCTTACGAAATGTGTATGGCTGAAGAGATCAGGAGACAATTTTCTCGTAAGGCTATTTTCTGCATTCAAACTATGTTGCTACCTCCTTCAGCACAGCATGCCTTAGATGTTGCTTCCATCAATTTACAAAGCCAAACATTTCCTCCCGTGTTTTATTGCTTCATACCTGCAAATGGCAGACTCGTGTGGTTTTGTAACACCAGGGTAAACCAGAACTGGCACATCTTGAATCCTCCAGTTCATAATGAGACATGAGTCAAAGCCATAAATTTGGAGGCTGACATTGTGCTTCTGTGGATTGATCATTTAGATTGGGAAAAACAGGAGTGTAGAAGCCAATTATGGCCATATTGTCCCCAGTGCCATGTGTGTGTTCCATGTGTTAACCAGTCCCATGCCTCTACACCTCTATGCCCTATGCTAAGTCTCTTCTATTGGCCTCTGCTGCCATCCAGACATGCACTGCATCAGTCCACTAGAGTTGTAAAATCTTAGTGGTACTATGTAAGGATAAACAAACAAAAATAAATTAGCTGTGACCACCTGGTCAAACAAAACTACAAATAGGTCAAGAAAAGTTGAAGCAGAGCAAGCCTGATAACAACTTACAAACTATGGTCTGTTCCTAGCAATGGCAGCATCGTATTACAGAGCTACATGGTTATAACAGCTAAGTTCACTTAATTTGGAAGGGATCTAGAATGGTCATCTAGTCCAAATGCCTGACCAGTCCAGGGCTGATCAAAAATTAGAGCATGTTATTAAGGGCATTGTCCAAATGCTTCGTAAACACTGAAAGGCTTGTAGCATCAACCAACTCTCTATGAAGCCCATTCAGGGCTTAATCACTCCCTTGGTAAAGAAATGCGTCCTAATATCCAGGCTAAACCTCCCCTGGTGCAGCTTTGAGCCATTCCCATGCATCCTGTCATTAGATATCAAGGAGAAGATGTCAACATCTCCTTCTCCATTTCTTCAGGAAGCTGTAGACAGTAATGAGGTCATCCCAAACCAGACAAACCTAAACTCCTTAGCCACTTCTCAGAGGACATTCCTTCCAGCCCTTTCACCAGCTTTGTTGCCCTCCTCCGGACATATTCAAGGACCTTCACATCCTTCTTAAATTGTAGGGCTCAGAACTACACACAGTACTCCAGGTGAGGCTGCACCAACACTGAGTATGCTGTGACGATCACCACTTTTTACCCACTGGTTATGCTGAGTTTGATGCACCCTGTTTGCCCTCTGCTCTGCCATGGCACACTGTTGATTCCTATTGAGCCTTCTGTAGACCATCACCCCCAGATCCCTTTCTGCAGGGCTGTTCTCCAGTCGTTCTTCTACCATCCTATACTTTTGCCCAGTATTACCCATCATACATGAGGAATCCTGCATTTGGACTTTATAAATGTCATCCAACTTATCACTGTCCAGGGCTTCAATCTATCTAGATCCCTCTGCAAGGCCTTTCTTGACTCAAGAGATTCAACAGTACCTCCCAGTTTGGTATCATCAGTAAATTTACTAATGGTGCATCCAACTCCTGTGTCTAGATCATTGATAAATACATTGAACAGAACTGAAGCCTGAGGAACACTGCTGGTGACTGGTGGCCAGCCCGATGCAGTCCCATTCACTACAACACTTTGAGCTCTGCTTTTCAGCCAGATCCACAAGGACAGGAGTAAGCAAGTTGTGGGAGAGGGTGCAGAGACTTGGGTTGATAAAGTATGTGAGGACACTTCTGGCATAGTAGATTATATGCCATGGCAAAAATGGTTGTCATGAACTATTTAGAGAGGTTACTTTGGACTGTAAGGGATGAGCTGTGACGCATGTCATGATAACCAAAACACAGAAAAGAACAAGAAGGATGTACTGAAGGCTAAACCCAAGCTTCTAGCAGGACTCTAGCACATCCATAGTGGAAGTCTTTGAATTACTGCCAGTTTCTCAGTTAAGAGATTTTGGATCCTATTCTGTCCTAAGCAAGCTGAAGTCTACTGTCTTCTTCTCAGAAACCTAAAGTCCACCACACCATGATACTTGCAGTCAAGACTGTCAATGACAGTCTGTGACCAGTTGTTCTTTATTTAGTTGAAAATCTGGATGAGTACCTTCTGAAGTCATCTTGTCCAGTATCTGTACCAAAATGTTGTTCCTGGTAATCACTATAATTCTCCTGGTTTGCTTGTACCCTAGTATTTTTAACTTTCTAGCAGGGTTAGTTAGTTAGTTAGCAGGATAGTTAAAGTCATCTCATGTGGTTGAAATACTCTCACAATGTCATAGAATACTGTTTTAAATCTTTTAAAGTGGTTAAATAATTTGCCACAGAATCCTGATTTAGGATCCTACCAGTTACACCAGTTTAGAAAGATGTATATCATTTAAAGGATCACCACCAAAGATATTAGCAAAATGATTTTTAATATGGATTTTTAAAAGTGCAGCTTAACAAATTTTGATAGCAAGGCTATATAGAAGAAGCATACAAAGCAAAATCAGGCTAGAATTGGGCTAGAATTATGTATATAGAAGATTAAGAATAAAAGGGAAAGGGAGGTCCTCTCATGGAGTCATGAGGTTCAGAATGGGCCCTCTTGCTTTCTAAACTCCTTCTTAGAGAGGAGTCTAGGTGAAGCTAATCCAAACTTAGTCCCAAATTTTGTCAGCGGTTTATGTCTAAAAGAATTATGTATAGGGATTTCAGAGGTATTAACTCAACATGCTACTATATAACTTTGAAGTGGCAGCAATTTAAAATTTATTAACATTATTATGATACTTCACAAGATTTACTGTATTGTGGCCATTTTAGGCCGTGCCTAGAAAATTTTCCACAGATCTTGAACAGAAAGCGATAGAATGTAAATAAATCACCATCGGATGTAAAAGGGAAAATAATGATAAGGTCTAAATAATCCCATTGGCCTGGTACCTAACATAAAGTTAGTTGTGTAAACTAACTCTTGCTCTTTTTGCTTCTTTGCTCTGGCAGGTACTAGCTGGTGCTTCTGCTGGCTTGTCGACCTTGTTGCGGCTAAGTGTTGTATACGGGGGGGGAAGGGGGAAAAGAGGAGGAAGCTGGTTTTGCCCAGGGGGGTTCTTGTCTTGTTTACGAATTGTAAATATATGTAAATACTTTATATTTTGTGCATATTCATTGCATTCAATATTTCTAGATTTTAGTCTGCTTGTAAATATAACTTCATTTGCTTTCAACTGAGCTGGTCCGGAAATTTTATTTTGGGGGATAATTTCAACCCACCACATGTATGACTTTCTAGAAATACTTAGTCATAAACAATCTGATGCAATCAACACAGTGACTTAGATAAAGATTTAATAGTTTTCTAATGGAAGTCACTCATATATATACACCTAGAGATACAGAGGTTAACCTATAACTGAGATGTTTCTTTCTCTGCAGATTATAGTAAATCTTGATGTCAAATAATCTATGAAACCCACTGAAATCTAATCACAGTGAATTACTCACTTTTCCTCTTTTACAAAACCTACCTTGAACTTCATGAAAGTCTATCCATAGAGAGAAGTGCCCCTATGCAGAGGGACATATTGGGTCATAGCCCACTGTCATTTTGAAGAGCTCAAAGGGTCTTGCTTACAGTCAATATTTATATGACTGCAAGGTGATTGACTTTGGTCAGTAACTTTTCTTTGTGGCCACAGGAAGGTAATATTGGCACCTTTCAGAGTGCACTACAATCTGGGCAGGAGGAGTTTCTGGTACATTTCCCAGGCAACAGGAGTTTCAAGTGTAGTTAGAGAGCACCTAATCATCCCAACTCACTCTGCTTCTACCCAGGATAAGGACAAGGTACCAAGTTGTCTCACCTCACTCCACCAGTAGGCAAATTCAGAAAGCGCCAGATTCTCTTAGCTCACTTCATTTGTAATTAAAACAAGTATACAATGTTGACTGGGGTTGACATCTCAGTGTGGCCCTGCAGAGGTGGAATCGGCACCACCACACACAGTAGATAAAGTTCTCTCAGGGTGATAAAACTCCACTAAACACGATTAACTCCAAAAGAACACCTTTGGATCCAACTTTTTTCTATAATTCTGTGTTTCTAAATAAGCTTTTATTTACATTGATTAGAATAACTTTTTAAAACAGAACCAGAGCAGAAGTCTTCTGTTTAAGTTATAATTGCCTAATGACAAGACCACCTGCCTCAGAAGTGGCCAGTTGAAGTAAGAGCTTACTTTAATCTAATGAAAATTTAAAAGATAAATACCTAATGGATCCCCTCCTTCCTCATTCACTCACAAGCGATCAAGGTCATTGGTGCACCCCTTACGGTGGAGACTGCTTTTAATATGAAAGATGCTGAGACTTCAAAGCCATTCAGAAAACTTGTTCACTAACAGCACCCTGATGCGAATACTGAAGGGTTTTGCTGACAATGTACAGAAGGAAAATTGAACATGCAGAGGACCAGAAATACCAAGAATGAAAGTGTACACTGTTTACAACTATGTAAATCATTGACGGAAAGAACAGTATGAAAGTTCTTTCTGCAAGTACCACACTCTCGTCTCCCATTTGTATCTTTGCAGTCTATTCAAAAGCTGTAACACAGTGGCATAGCAAATTGCCCAGGCAGTTCTTGTGAGCCCTCCTATTGGTGTTGCTGGAACAATAAATTATTCTTTGAGTTTTCAGGACTCACAAGAAATGTTTTAATCCTGTCCCTGCAGTGGCTTTACTGCCTATAGACTTTGTAAATGTCCCTAGTGTCTCTGTCCAGCTTTCTCTTTCTCTTCTCCTTTTCTCTTCTAGATCCTGGCTCACAGCAAGGTCACTCAGCACTAGTTTTCTGGCCTCTGAAATATAACAGACTTTGGTAGCATCATCCATAGCACTAACTTTGTTTGGAAATGTTGAAAAACATCAGGCGAGGACTTGCCTAAATATAGTCCAGCAAAGAAATCCCCTGGGTAGGACAGTTCCTTTATCTGTGATAACATCACTGTCCTTGTGGGTTGTTTGGATTGTTCAGATGCAGTATATTCCAGTTTAAAAACAAAAAAAAACGTATGCAAACCTCAAAACCTCAAAACCCAGACTTCCTCGTTGTGCTGCAGAGGTGAATAATCAGAGTACCAGAGAGCACACTGCTGCTCTGCTGCCTCTTCTACAGGCTTGGGGGATATTAACACTGGGAACATGGGAGTTTTGCTGGGGTGCACATGTGGCTACATAGTTGAGAGTTCACTGAAGAAAGAGAACCCAACACTGTACAGATGTGCTTGCCCTTGTTCACTAATTGCAAAATGAATAAATGGAATGACTCAAAGTCTGCAAGTTGGCAGCACTTCACTGGACCAGATTCAGGCACAGAAAATACAGGTGTCTGCTGATGGAGTGAATTGGATACTGTTTAATGCTCTGGGAACTGACCTACTGGAGGATGGAGACAAAGCGAGGTGAAGGTCTGGGGTAAAGGAGAGGAAAAGGCAGATGCATAAAAACTCTGTCTTCCTTAATTTTCCAGAGTCCCAGTTGACTTTACGTGGCATTTCCTACAGTACTTCCTCCCTCCCTTTTCCACAAAATACAATGCTTTCTTCCAAAGATGAGGACACAATAAAGCAGGTGTGGGGGTTCACTTTTTGCAATCAGAAGCCCTTTCTTTCACCTATACAGCACAGCTAGTGTTCAGAAAATACCTACATGGATAAGCATGGAAGTACAATGAAACTTCAGAAAATGGGCTAGTTTTACCTCTGAATGACTATCATGGCCCTAGATCTGAAGTCTAAACTTTCACTTCTTTCTAAACTTCTTCACTTCTTGTCTGTTAACACCTTTAATGTAGTAGGGACAGTCATAGTGATTCTTATGATTAAAAAAGAGCTGCTTCTGTGACTAAATCTGTTTCTTGGTAGAATATCCACCTATTCTTATTTGCTCCTCATTCCCACTGTTTGATTCATAACTATGCTTCACAAAAACTTTGTCACACTTTTATTCTCTACTAGCATATGAAGAAAGCAATCTCACTATAGCTGTTTCTAGGGATGAGTTTCTTAAATTCTGAATATCTAAGATGAGTTGCTCATCTCCTCAATCAACACCAAGTTACTGACAGACACGTGTAAATGCATGACCACAGTCATAGGATGTCCCATAATACACTAGTTTTCAGTTCATGCCTTGCTCTGTGCTTCAAGTACTGCATGTGAGCACAAATGAAGCTGGTTCAACCTTTATTTCTGTAGAAAATATATTTGCAGTTGAACATTGCTAAGATGATGATTAGACTTGCTGTGCTGTTCCCTTTATACTGTATCAGTTGCAGAAAACAAAGCAGGTCTGATGTCCAGTTTGGGGTGTTGGCTGGTCTCATGACAACTCAGTATCAATCAATTTTACAAACAGCTTACGAGATTGAACCTGAAAATGATGGTCCACTTACCTCATCATTCATCAGTCTCATGCTCTAGCACAAATTTAGGAAGCAGAAATACTCATGAGCCAAGGCATTTCTGGGTCTCCATAAAGCAAGCCCTCTTTGTCCCCAAAGACAGTCAGCACTGCGCTATCATTGGTTTTCTCTTTTGGAAAGAACTGTGTCTTAGTTATGTGTGAATAACTGATATATGAACTACTGCTCATGAGGTTACATCACTCAGTAAAGAGAATGGCCTTAGGATTTTGACAAAGATGAATCCTGAAGCATGCTGTAAAGTTGCTGGGCAGCAGCAAACATTTTCCAGTTACAGTAGGCAAGAAATGAGAATGGCAGAGAAGCACATGGACAGTTCTCTCTGACCAGTTTTTAATTCTGGCAGAACAGATTTGATAGTTTTTAAGAGGAAAATGTTGACATACATTGTTGTTTGAAAAATATCATATTTTCTAGTGATGCCTCAATTTCAACATGAAGAAATTAAATTACTTTACATGGATTATAAATCTCTGTGTTAGCAAATTACATTGTTTTATGTGAAGCAAAGCCTTTCAGGGTATATGGGATGTTTTGATGTTTTATACTGTTTACAACAACTCTCTCATTTAGAAAATGGACAGCTGTGACTGGAGAAGGCAACAAATGCTCAGCAGCAGGCCCTGGAGTGGCTTTTTGTTGTTGAATGTTATCTACTTGCAATTTTTTGTCTGCTTTTGCAGTGGTTGGTGGTTTGATTTTTTTGACATTAGAAGAAATGGACTGAGAACAAACCCAGAATGCAATTTTTGATGCTGATCTATCTTATTTGAAGACTTCACGTCCAAGATTTGAAATCCTCTTTTTCACAAACTTAAGGACCTTTTACAGCTTGCATTGTCTTCTCTTTGACTGCCCATATAGACAATCCCTGACCAGTTCCTCCAAGGCTCCTGCTACCCTGTCCAGGTCCTAGGACTCCATGTCTGGGCAGTCGGCCCCTCTACCAGCAAAGCCATAGCCAGGCCAGTCTCCAGCTCCCCACAACTCTTCCCTGCCATGACACCCTCCAAGCTAGGCCCAGTGGTGGACCCATGAAGGAATCCTCTCCTGAATGTAAATCACCTGGTGATCATGGTGATTACATTAAGAACTGAAAAGTGTCTCAACAAAGATAAGATCATCCTGAATGACCAGTGCCTGATGTGTCATCTCTGCCACCAAGACAGCAACTGCCCAGGGGGTGTGGTGGACAGTGGACAGCAAAGAGGGGTGGAGGCTGTTTGGCACCGACCCTTGCAGGAAGACTCCCTGGAAGCCCAGGATATCTCTCCCCTTGCTGCCACCTAAGAAGGACCATGGGGTGCTAATTATCTTTCCTGCTGTCTCTTTCTCCATTCTGTCTCTCTTTACCTTTTATTTTCCTTCTTCCTCTGTTTTGTCTACAAGAAATAAATACTCTCATCTTGATATATGACCTCATTTGTGTCTTAATTTCACTCATGGAAATGTTCAAAAGAACTGTGTCTCCTTCCCAATTTTGGATTGAGGCATTTTTATGGTGTAGCTGTGCAGGATTGCTGTGTAGCAAAAGTATCACAGCAAGACTATTGCATTGCTGAGAACCCCAAGATGCTGTGTGTCTGAGACGTACTTTGAGTACAAAGCGAGTGGGAGTCAAGAGCCACACTTTCACCCTCCCATGAAAGAAATGCCAGAGAAGGATGAAGGAAAAGGTTGTGGGATAGAGCGAATGGATTCTCAAAAAGTTTAGACATGTGTTTTCCTGGGGAAAATATTTTGGGGTACAAATGTTGATTTTTATGGTGTGACCTTCCCGAGAAACCCAGTACCCTATTGAAAAAGGTAAAAGTGTCAGCAACTGAGATGCTTTTTGAAGTAAAGAACTTTGCAAAACTCTGGTCACTCTCTGCACCATATGTTTACCTGTGCTGTGTGTTTTAGGGTTGTTATTCTTATTTAAACTCTAATGCTGAAGATTCCAGTCACCAAGATCAAGGTGCCTTGATGGATCAACATATGGAGACTTGTCTTGTAACAATATAAAAGATTTCTCAAGTTTCACAGGCTGCTACTCCTTGGAAGAAATTTCCTTACAGCATAGTCAAATCCATGAAATCACAGAACATACCTTTCAAGGGCTGTCCTCTCCTTGTATCCTTGACTTCAGCAGAAATCAGATTCATCAGATCCACAAGGAAGCTTTACCTAAATTTCAGTGAAGTCACTTCATCTCCAACTGAAGGATTGACTGGACAGACTGGAAGGGTTGGAATATGGACTTGTTCTCCTGGCTTCCAGGAGGACCATGGATGAAACAAATTTTGTTCTATTTGTTATGCAGTTTGGCATTGTTACTCCTTTTGCCTTGCATAATTCCCTGTTTTATGCAATTGATTCCACATGTAGTGTCCAATATGCAATTTCTATCTACTGATGGTGTAAAACAGATTCATGTCATTAGCCAATCAAAACCTATGTCTATTGTAAAAATTGTATAAAACTACTTTATCTTTCTTGAAAGCTTTTTCTTTCTTTTTTTTCTCTCTCTCTCTTGTCTTTGTTGAAGTCATGGGGTGGCCCATGAGGGAATCCTCTCCTGAATGTAAATCACCTGGTGATCATGGTGATCACATTAAGAACTGAGAAATGTCTCAACAAAGACAAGATGATCTTGAACAACCCGTGCCTGATGTGTCATCTCTGCCACCAAGACAGCAACTGCCCAGGGGGTGTGGTGGACAGTGGACAGCAAAGAGGGGTGGAGGCTGTTTGGCACCGACCCCTGCAGGAAGACTCCCTGGAAGTCCACATAAGCATTTTTAGTGTGAGTCAGGTGGAGCTAACAGTATAAAAGCCCTGGGCTATTCCAGCTTACTGATGGGAAACGTTACTGGGGGCATCTCAGACTGAAGGCAGCAGCTCAGGGCATCTGTCTTCCCCTGTCACAAAAGAAGGACCCTGGGGTGCTAATTATTTCTCCTCTTCTTTTTCTCCATTCTCTCTCTTCTCCCCTCTCATTTTCCTTTCTTTCTTTCTCTGTTTTATTTGTTCCATTCTCTCTCTCTTTAATAAATAGTCTTGTCTTGATATATGACCTTGTTTGTGCCTTAATTTCACTCATGGGACTGTTCAAAAGACCTGTATCTCATTCTCAACTTCTGGACCAAGACAGCCCATGACTCACCCTATCCTCAGGAAAGGGTTCCTGAAGCCCGGGGCTGGGGCTGCCACAGTGCTCCCTAGCTGCCCTGCACTTGGCTAGGGGTGGGATAGACCCTGGTTATCAGGCTCCACCTGACTGCCCTCCATGGGGAGCCCCCACTGCCTACAGCCCACATAGATGGTTTGTGTTGAGAGATACTGAGTACTACTCAGTCAGGGTGAGAGAGAAATTCCTGTAAAAGAAGAGCTTATTGTGCACTCACTGGGTTCCCAAGTACCAGCAGACTCTGTACAACAGAAAGGAAAATTTAACCAGCTAACAGCTTGTTCATGCTATGTGAAATCATGACTTGTGCAACTACATGAATTTGGTAAGAATTAAGAGGGAAGTGATGAACATTTCATTTTGCAACACTTCCGATGGTACAACAGTTCCCTAAATCACAAGCGGCAAGGGAGACAGCCCTATTTATAGCTACAAAACCATTTAAAATGTGAATCTTTCCATCACCTCTGACCCTGGAAACTCTGATGGAAAGATTAACAAGATAAAGACATTTTGAGATAGAAGGTAGGTTCGGTTTTGTCTTTCTGATTATTTTGTTTGCTGAGGTATTCACTGAGGTTCTATGAAGTCCAGGGCTGGAGGGGTGATTTCTTAGTCAAAATCTAAAAAAGCCGTCAGAGGACTATACGGATCTAAGTAGAATGAAGTTTTTTTGTATGTAAAGTATCCACTGCCTGCTTAGAAAAGTCCTAACCACAGTTTCTATTTTTTTTGGATGAGTTTAGTAACAGATTTGGAGAATTTGAGGTGCCAGTCCTAGATCCATTTTAAAGAATATACTCAAAAAAAGTCCTTGGAAATAAACGAACTAGTGCTCTCACCAAACCTACCATATTCACCACTGGGTAATTCAAGCTGATGGATACTGCTGTGACTCGTTTTGGTATTTGCAGTTTACAGCTGTTTACCCACCTGCTTGGTGTCTATTCATCCTAGCCCTTGAATACAGCAGATAGATAAACAGTCTTTAGACTTTGAGATAGCAGTCACTGAATGTCTGCATATAACATTTATGCAGCACTCCCAAGGTCACCAGTTTTATGAGTTGCCACACAAGTTGTTTTGTTACAGAGAAGGACAACTTCTTTAACTTTGTTACTATTTGAATATTTCTGTAACTGGTTGAGAAATCACCTAATCTTTCCTTTCACCAGAAACTAAGATGGCCAGATGATGTAGAAGCACTGTTATATGTTGAATTAAATCCCTCCAATAACTTACTTTTCAGAAATCTGCCCCAGAGAGCAAATCTCACTGCACTCAGAACCTGTAAGTAAAAATGGAATTTTATTTACAAAAGAAACTAAATACAACAATATAAAAGGCAATAAACATGTACAACGTGTATTTACATATATGTACACAGTTTAACAATTTGCACAGGTCCCTGCCCTGTCCCCTCTCAGAAAAACGGCCCCAAGAAAGCTATACAAGCACACATGCTTCCTTTTGCACCCCCCTCCTCCCCACCCCACCCCCCCACCCACCCCGTACCTTTAGAGAAGTAAAAATAGAGAAGCCCAAGGTCAGAATGAGGATAGCACAGCCTGAAGCTGGAGCAGAGCAGCAAAGAGTGAGCAGGCAAAGACAACAAACTGCTGCAAGATATAAGGTTTTCAATACACTAATGGAATTATTATTGAGGGGAGATACAGTAACTGATGACACAGAGATGGCAGAGTTGCTGAGTGCCTTCTTTGCCTCAGTCTTCACTCCCAAGACCAGCCCTCAGGAACCTCAGTCTCTAGAAGCAAGGAAGCAGAACTGGAGAGATGTGGACATTCTGCTGGTCAGTCAGGACAGGGTTAGAGATCTCTTATACCATCTGAAGACACACAAATCCATGGGCCCTGGTGGGATGCATCCATGAGTTCTGAGAGAGCTGGTTGATACTGTTGCTGAACCTCTCTCCATCATCTTTGAAAAGTCATGGAGAACAGGAGAGGTGCCTGATGACTGGAAGAAAGCAAATGTCACTCCAGTCTTCAAAAAAGGCAAGAAGGAGGACACAGGCAACTACAGACCAGTCAGCCTCATCTCTATCCCTGGAAAGATGATGGAGCAGCTCATCCTGGAGGTCATCTCTAACCACATAGAAGACAAGAAGGTTATCAGGAGCAGCCAACATGGATTTACCAAGGGGAGATCTGATAGCCTTCTATGAATCTATGACCAAGTGGGTAGATGAGGGAAGAGCAGTGGGTGTCATGTCTTGACTTCAGTAAAGCTTTTGATACTGTCTCCCATAACATCCTCATAGAAAAGCTCAGGAGATGTGGCATAGATTGTCAGTGAGGTGGATTGAACACTGGCTCCACAACAGAGTTCAGAGGGTCATCATCAGTGGCACAGAGTCAGCTTGGAGGCCTGTGGCAAGTGGTGTCCTCCAGGGATGAGTACTGGATTCAGTTTTGTTCAATATCTTTATCAATGACCTGGATGAGGGCATTGAGAGTACCCTCAGCAAGTTCATTGATGATACAAAACTGGGGGGGTTGGCTGACACCCCAGCAGGCTGTGCAGCCATCCAACGTGACCTGGACAGGCTGGAGAGCTGGGTGCAGGCAAACCTCATGAAGTTTAATAAGGACAAGTGCAGGGTCCTACATCTGGGGAGAAATAACTGCAGACACCAATACAGGTTAGGGGCTGCCCTGCTGGAAAGCAGCTCCACAGAGAAAGACCTTGGAGTGCTGGTGGACAGCAAGTTCTCCATGGAACAACAATGTGCTCTTGTGGCCAAGAGAGCCAATGGGATCCTGGGATGTATCAAGAAAGGTGTGTCCAGCAGGTCGAGGGAAGTTCTTCTACCTCTCTACTCTGCCCTGGTGAGACCACACCTGGAATACTGTGTCCACTTTTGGGCTCCCCAGTTCAAGAGAGACAGAGACCTGCTGGAGAGAATCCAAAGGAGAGCCACAAGAGTGATTAGGAGACTTGAGCATCTCCCCTATGAAGAGAGACTGAGATCCCTGAGGCTGTTTAGTCTTGAGAAGAGAAGACTGAGAGGGGATCTGACCAATGTGTATAAATATCTGAGGGGTGGGTGTCAAGTGGAGGGGACCAGGCTCTTTTTGGTGGTTCACAGTGATAAGACAAGGAACAATGTGTTCAAACTTGAACATAAAAGATTTCACCTCAACATGAGGAGAAACTTCTTTACAGTGAGGATGACGGAGCACTGGAACAGGCTGCCCAGGGGGGTTGTGGAGTCTCCTTCTCTGGAGACTTTCAAAACCCACCTGGATGCATTCCTGTGCAGACTACCCTAAGTGACCCTGCTCTGGCAGGGGGGTTGGACTTGATGATCTCTTGAGGTCCCTTCAACCTCTGAGATACTGTGATACTGTGATATTTACCTATCTATTGTTATTATTCTGTATCCAATCCCTTACATTATTTATCTTATACTCAGAAGTCTCTAGAATTTTCCTGTTCACAATTAGCATGCAATCTAGGGACTAGTTCAAACCACTACAAGCAGGCACATGAGCAGGCCAGACTACACAAATTTAGGGGAGAGTGGTTCGTACTTCAACCTTGAGCAAGTCTCACTGTTCTCTGTCTCCAAGGAGGAAGAGATGGTTGCTCCTTTTGCACTCATCTTCATGACCCAGTGGATGTTGCTGATCACCCAGCTGTGTGTTGGTTGGCACTGCACAGAGTGTAAGTACAACACTTCATCTGAAGTGGAGTATAATGTGCTTATCACTACGGACAGTTGTGCTTAAGTCTTAGAAACGCCAAGTAAATAACCTCTGCATTCAAACATGCAGGAATCAGTCCTGTTCCTTTCTGTTTCTATTATGTGATGCTTGCAGCAGAGATGTCAGTTTCACCTGTTAATAATTTATTGCTGAATCAGTGGGAAATGGAACTGAGTTGGATGAGCAGCATGAATTTCACTGAGACTAGTGTTCAGTGACTGCAGGAGATTTTACCAAGAATATAATGGTAAATTTGCTATGGAAAGTCAACAGAGATAAATCATTACACTTATTCTGTTTCCTTCACATCCTTAAGTAACTGGGGGGGGGGGGAGAGGAAGTATTCTTGTTAGGAATAAGATGTCTATGTTTTAGCAGTCCTTTCTAGATTTTATTGACATCTATCTTTCTATTGAAGCATGTGTCTATCTGTTCTTGTGAAATTCTTGCCTTCAAAAAACTCATGTGAAATCATGGTCTTGATGGACTGAAATGTATGACTCTCTCTTCTACTGTTTTCAGAGAACCTTGGTGAGAGACATCTCATTCTGTGCAGATGACAAATTTTTAAGTTCAAAAGACAGACTGAATTCTCTGAAATGAGTAGAAAATGTGAAGAACTTTGGCCAAATGTATGGAAAGAGCTTTGAACTCTAGAGGAAGAGAACTTTGCTAAGGCAGAAGTGTGGTGGTTTGAAACTGTCTTTTTAATTTTTCCTTGCAAAGTTCAGAACAGAGAAAGTGAAAGAATGTAAATAAGTCACTATTGGGTGTAAGAAAGCAAAATAACGATTGTTCTAAACACTTCCATTGGATAGATAGAAATGTTTAAGAACTATTACCCAAAACAAAGTAGGCACTCTGCACATTCTGCGTTCGGCAGTGGGGGCAGTTGCTGGGCTGTCTGGCTGCTGTTTCTTCTTCTCTTCTGGCTGAAGATAACACGTACTGACCTTGGCAGCTAAGTTAACAACTTTCTGCTTAACTAACTCTGCTTCTCTGTCCAGGGGGGTCTGGGGGGGAAGCTCCTGGGAGAGGGAGGCCCCTTTGGGAGGGTCCCCTTGGGGGGAAGCAAAGGGAGATCGATTGTGCTTTTTCTGTTGATTGTATATATTTGTGAATGTTGTGAATTTTGTATATTTGTACATATTCATTGCATTTCATTGTAGATTTTAGACTTTGCTTGTAAATACAGCTTTTCGTTTGCTTCCAGACTGGGCTGGCCTGGTTATTGTCGGTGGGGGGGGAATTTCGGCTCACACCGACACAAGAAGTAATACATGCACAGGGAAATAAATAATCTCATCCAATTTCTTATTATCGAACAGTCCTTCTGTCAAACTTACACTTCTCCATTTTTGAGACAAGGATATTGTGGGGCATCATGCTAAAAATCTTACAGCAATCCAGGTAGATGACATCTATTGCTCTTCCATTACGAGCAGATGCAATCACTCCATTGTAGATAAACACTAGATTGATCAAACATGATTTGCCTTCAGTGACACCACGTTGGTTATATTTTGTCAACTTCATATCTCACATATGTTCCAACATAACTTGTAGAAGGATCTGTTGCAAGTCTATACCAGTTATGAAGGCAAGGCTGACCGGTCAGTAGGTCCCAAGATCCTCCTCATGAAGTTTGTGGGTACTATATTCACTTTCCTCCAATCACCAGTGCTTCACCTGACTACCAGGATTTTTTAAAATATGATACAGAGTGGCCTGGAAAACACAACAGTCAATTCCCTCAGGGTCCTAGGACGCGTCTCATTGGGTCACGTGGACTTAGGTTCTTCAGATGATCTCAAACTTAATCTTCTCTTATGATGGAAGGGACTCCATTCACCTAGTCGCCCACCTTGAGATCCAGGGTCTTGAGAGATGTGGGAAGAGTGACTGCCAGTAAACAGTGAGGCAAAAATTTGTTGAGTCCCTCAGCCTTCTTGATATCAGTTGTCACTAGTTCTGTATTATTTATTAGTGCCAATAAACTTCCTTTATAGTTTTTTCCTGACCAGTGTACACATAGAAGCCCTTATTATTTTGGGGATTCCTTTTCAAATTCAGCTGCAGATAAGATTCAGACTGCAGCTCCAATTCAAATCCAAATAGTTGACAGCAGGCAGGAAATCTGGAAATCAGATCTTGTGTAAATGGATTACATGAGAAATGTCATGACTTGATGAAAAAGCAACTTTTGCTTCAAATTAGTCCCTTTTCATTGCTTATACATTTAGAGCTTTTCCTATTTTGTAAACATTATGTTTATTAAGTGAAGTAGTTTTCTCTTTCACTGGCTTCCACAAGCTGCAGATACTTCAAAGCAAGTAATGAAGTTTTCCTCTTGGGATTATTCAGTTCCCTATGCATGTATTACTTCTGCCTTAGCAAAGTTCTCTTCCTCTGGAGTTCAAAGCTCTTTCCATGCATTTGGCCAAAGTTCCTCATGCTTTCTACTCGTTTCAGAGGGTTCAGAATAACATTCTTTAAATACAAATGCTACAGCAGGGTGCTGAAGGATGACAGGCAAATGTTTCAATTTCTGGCACTGTGGCATCAGTGTTTCATTTCAAATAGGCACAATTCAAAGCATAGGTTGTTGTGGAGGCCCCCACAAAGCAGACTGCAATAGCCACCCAAAATGTGAATTTATTATTGTAACCAAAATTACTCATCAGTCCATCCCACACAATTAAACTACAGGTTTGGATGCCAGTCAGGAATACACTGCTGCACAACCAATTAAGCTTTAACGTTAAGATTTAAGGAGCATTCTTTCTAGAAAGATGAGCTAAAAAGTGTGTATATGCACTTAAAAGGGGAAACCTCCCACTCAGGGTACCCAAAATATACACTCACCAAAGGGGGTGTGAGCACTCAGTCTGTGGAAGTATCCTCAGATGGCATCCCATTCTAAGGGGAAGGCATCCAACTGCTTGCTGCATGGACACCAACTCAAAATGGTTCTGTAGCAGGACTCCATTTATACCCAAAGTCAAGGGTGTACTAATTAGTTGAAGGGCAAACCCCATAGAACAATGTCCATGAAGTGTAAAGTTGATCATTTTCATCTCAGGCTACCCAAGGGGGTTGTGGAGTCTCCTTCTCTGGAGAATTTCAAAACCCACCTGGATGCGTTCCTGTGCAGACTACCCTAAGTGATCCTGCTCTGGCAGGGGGGTTGGACCTGATGATCTCTTGAGGTCCCTTCCAGCCTCTGAGATACTGCGATACTGTGATCTCCTACCAAGCCTCAGCCCTTTGTTAGGTGTCTGTCAGGATTTTTGTGTTTGTCAGATTGGTTGTACCTACCATACAGGGGCAGCCACTTTAGGTGTCAGCCTCTATTAGAGCAGTTCAGGCTCCCTTGAAACTTGTCCTATCAATTTGCAGCTGCAATCTTATTTTTTGAGGATTAGTTCATGACAAATTCTTCATTGAATCTGTCAGTGTAAATACCTTCCAGTGTTACTACCTGAAATGAATCAAGTCCTTCCTAATCCAATCAATAACCAGGTGGAGATGCAGGTGTCTAACATACCTGAGCATGTGCTATGACTCTCCAGCTTGGTACAGTCACACAATTTTTCCTCATCATGGATATTCCTGTGTTTGCAGGCATGAATGGGTCAGCCATTGAAAACTTTTCCTGTGTGATTTATAACACTTCCTTCATGAACTGCACTTGGCAAGCAGGCAGGGATGCTCCAGCAGATACCCAGTATTTTCTCTACTGGCAGAACTCAAGGTGAGTAGGTATGCTTGAGTCTAGGGAAGTCTCAAGGGTTCTCATTCAACAGATCATACTGTCCATGTTTAACTAAAATACTTTGCTACATGCAGAGCTGACAATGTAACGGAATGTGAGCTTTACATTAAAGATGAAAATGGCAGAAACACAGGATGTAGATTCCGAAACGTGAGCATAGAGATTGAAAAAGCTTACTTCGTGGTGAATGGGTCTAGCAAAGACTCCCTAATCCAGTTCTATGATGAGTACCTTCAACTGTATACAATTGGTAAGTAAATAATTACTTTTTTTCTTTGTTTTCATTATTGCATGAGGATGGCAGAGCATTTATCCCTGACAAAGAACAAAGTACACTGTCTCACATGCAGTCAAGAGACTGTAGCCTCTTTGAGACAACCTATTCCCCAAGCAAAAGAGCAATGATGAAAATTAAGCTAGAAAAATCTACAGATGCAGCCCACCTCAGATGTTTTAACAATCTACTCTTATTGGTTTAGCTCTTTCTCCAGCAAGGTCCACAGGTCTTAAAAGATTGTACTTCCCCCTGCAGTCCTTTCAATAATGGTCAAACACCTTTCAAGAGAGGAGACTTTTAGGAAGTTTATGTGAGCACAGATTTCTCCATCTCAGTGCCAGTGTGGGTAGCATACAAGAGCACCACAAGCTTGGTTGAAGAAACTATTATGTATAGAAAATACCCCAGGTTTTCATATGCTTTTTCACATGTGGTGCTCTACTTGGAAGCAATTACTTTAACTGTGACAAAGTATTTGTTTTTCAGTTTCACTGGTTTTGGTATTGCCTCCTAAAATGGACAAACAAGCTTCATTCTACGAGGAGAGGGAATTGAGTGATAATATCACGCATGACAAATGAAACAAGACTGTTCTTTGACCAAATAGCCCATCACAAATAGATCACTCTTATCTCTACATATTAATGTAAAGTAACAGTCTAGCTGAAACTAAGTTTTCCTCCATCAGCCTTTTATCTCCCTTTCTGACATAAGTGCCTGCCTTTTGCCGTTACAATGATCAAGTCCTTGGCAATGATCAAAATATAAACGGTCTCTTATATTTGCTGGCATCTGTGGTATTAGAGGAGACATGAAGAAGTTGTCTAGATTCTTGGAAGTGAAGTACAATTCTTAAATTTGTATGGCTAATTTTTAGAAGGGAGGAATAAGCAGTACATTTCACAACACGAAGCAAGCAACACCATCATGTCACAGAAGCACCAGGTAAGGAGGCTTGAAAAAAGAAATTATCCCTGGATTTCCTAATTTAGGGTTAGCATCAGCTTCGTTTGCAATAAAAGGCATCCTTATTCTGCCTTATTTATCTAGAAAAGTAAATAGAGGGAGCTTGTATATTGGTGTGCTCTTAAGTCACGTCTCCTGGCTTAGTTCCTTTTTCCTAATCCTGGGGACAGGATTTAAAAAAATTAAGTCATCTAATTATTCCTAAATTTGTTCCTAAGAAAAATAAATAACAGTGACTATCTTTCTTCACAGAGGTGTGTGGTGGGTTGAAAATTCCCTCCCAACATTAACTTTGCCAGACTAGCTCAGGGGGAAGCAAGTGGAAGCTGTATTTACAAGCAAAAGTACAATCTACAATGGAATGCAATGAATATGTACAAATATACAATATTTACAGTATTTATAGATATTTACAATTAAACAGCACAAGGACCCCCCTGGCCAAAGACCAGAGGAAGCTGCAACAACTTCTCTCTTCCCTGCCTCCCTCTTACCCCCCGTACAAAAAGGACAAGAGACAGAAGCAGAGATATTAGACTTACCCAAAACAATGTAGCTAAGGTCAAGCAGAAGCAAGTTAGTCTCTCCCAGAGCAAAGAAGCGAGAAGAGAGCTAGAGATTGTTTTGGGAACTAAATCTTATGGAAGATATCTCTCCAATGGGATTGTTTAGAATAATCATTATTTTCCTTTTTACACCCAATAGTGATTCATTTACATGTTTACTACTTTCTCCTTGAGATCTGCAAAAAACATTAAAGACATAGCCGAAAACTACGACAAAGTGTTACTTGCAATTACAATCTCTTCTTTCAAAGAAAAACAAATAAAACAAAACAAAAACAATGCAGAAAATTTTAATTATTTTAATTCTTGGTAATATCATTTCAGAAAAGCTCATGCCTCCATCAGATATCACTGTCGACTGTGATGAAATTAAAAATGATTGCATAATTCAATGGCAACGACCACAAATAAGTCATTCTAACATAGACAAGTGTTTTAGATATGAAATCAACATGAAATATAAGGTAAGATTGATTTCTTCACCTACACTTAGCATTAACATATATGTTCGCATTTAGCAGCATAAATGGATAAAAGGAAAATAAAGTTCCTCATATACAGCACCATATTCCTTTGTGGTTGCAACTTTCAGACATCCTACTATGTCATGCTGTTCCCCACCCCCTTTTTTTTTTTTTTTTTTAATCCATGTTCCTCTGTATGAGACACACTGGATGACTGTAACTGCATGGGACTAAGAGGAGAATCATGGTTAATTAATGAACTTGAACATATCACAACTTTGACTGTGACAAAACTCAGAAAATGCACTTCCATCACTAAAACCTCTTGGAGCTGTCCTGGACTGGAGTCCTTCCAGTAGTGACTGCATCTATATGAAAGAGTATTGCTGAGCTATAAATATGGGACAGAGGAATGTGCATCCACTTAACAAGTATGCATTGATGGAGGTGAATAAAATTTCCCTGTATATGAAATGTAAATAGCTTATCCAGGTATCATACATAAGTAACACACTTGTCAGTCCAAGAGTTGAAACCTTGTAACGTTAAATAAAAGGCAAATAAATGTGAGAGAAAGCAGAAAGGCAGTGTGACTAAACACAGTTTACCGAGGAGATCATTTAAGCTACTGGTAGTCTAATTCAAACGTTGGCTTTACAAGTCTTTTTGCAGCAGTATGAAAAGAAGGAGATTGCTGTGTTTCCACTGCAAGAGTAGACCTAAACTGTTGTAACTGTGGCAGAATTGCGCCAAATGACCACAGGGTGGCAGATAGTGACTACAAAGGAAAACCCGGCTAGTGCTGCAACCAGATTGAGCCCCTTAGCGGATGAATCTTCCTTATATTTCTTCTGGTTGGGATTTCTTAGTCTGGATCGGGCTCGCTACTGCACAGATGAGTTTTTCTGTAAGCCCAACTAACTGGTACGAAACTGCATTACTTCTCTGAATCCCTTGGCCATTACAGCAAAGAAAGCTTAGAGAGACCTTTGTGTGACATTTGGAATAAAAGTGCATTGCAGCAAAGCAATACATGCTTCTTAATGTCTTTTAATATGCTTAATATTCGGTTTATAAAGAATATTCAGTTCCCATTTAGCCTAGCTTTTTGTTTTTAACAATTATTAACAAATTTCATGTTACTAATTATATCAAGGTCTAGCAATTATTGAATTGCAAAATTGACTGCTTTACCACCACCAGATATAAATTTATGTTGGCTTACTAATACACTATGACCAACATGGAGTGTTACAATCAGACTTATTAACTAAATTTGCACAATTGTAAATTGCTTTAATTTGGAGGAAGCAAACAAAAGAAACAAAACCAAACAAAACCAAACAAACAAAGGATAACACCATAAGTAACCTAATTTCAACCATATTTTTTCATGTCCGACACTGAAAAATGGAATTTGCTGAGAGTTTTGATTACTTCAGCAATGCTTTAAGTAAGGCATTATTCATCAGGATATTTGGAAAACCTGAAGGCAAATCTTGACAGTGAAAACTGAGCTAAAAAGGAACAAAATACCTCAGCTTTTCGTAAGTCTTTTGTCACTAGATTTCCCCCACTCGGGGAGCGAGAGGTCTGCATTCTTCTTAATCTCCCTTTTGCTGCCAGTGCATTCATAAAAATCTTTCTGGTGTTCATGTCCCTTCCTAGACTTAAACCAGCTGTGCTTTGGCTTTCCTGAATCCATACTTTCTGTCTTTGAGCTCACACTTCATGTTCTGCCTTGCTCACCTGGTGTATTTGCTCAATTTTCTGCCTATCAGAATGGACCATTCTGTGCTCTGAGGAATCTGTCCTTGTAGATCAACCAGCTACTTTGCCCTCTAGGACCATTTCCTTTGAGTAACAAGGCCTGTGGCTGTGAGATTTTCTCAAGCCACCTGAAGACAATCTCACCTGCTTCCCTCTCTTGATTGGAAGATCTGGAACAGACACCTCCTACACTGTTGCCTGTGTTGGTCTAGCTTTTGATGCATACTCACAAGCTCTCTTACTGGTTTATTTGTCCATAGGCAGAGCTCCATGTATTCAAGACACTTCTCTACACAGAGTACAGGGACCATGTTAGCAAGCCTGTTTGCAAAGACACGTTATTTGATGAGATTCATTTCATACCAGTTCAGTAGTTTCCATTTCTCTAAAAGGGTCCCAGTGTTGTAAAAGCCAAAGTCTGCCTGTTACATCAGCCACTCTGGATGAGTGTCATTCTGTTTAAGCCTTTATCTCACTGGAAGGACTAAGGAGACACCATCTGTGCTTCCTGCCCTTGACCATTCTCCAGAGCTTTACAGTCACCCTTGAAACCATTCAGGTGACTCCTTCCTATAACGTTGGTGTCCACAGAGAAGATCAGGAAGGGGTAATAGTTCACTAGTTTGGCAGTGCTCCTGCAGCATCCTAGACCCTGGCCCCTAGCAAGCAACAGATCTCCATCAGGTCAGGTTAGTAGGTTGATGGCACCATCTCCTGAAGGAAGAAATCTCTTATAATTATCATACGCATTTTCTCTTTCATTTTTGTTTGTTTGGTTTGGTTTGTTTTTAACACATTACCCTTTAATATACTTAAAAAAAAAAAAAAAAAGGAAATCATAGTGCTGCACTTTCTCCTAAACTGATGTTTGTGCTTAGCTACAGATTCTAGAAGCTGTCCTGTACAGCAACACGCTTTTTAAACTCGTGCTCAGGTGCCACATGAGCAAGCATGCAGTTATTTGATAAAGCAATTTTGGA
Source organism: Indicator indicator (assembly GCF_027791375.1). Classification (NCBI taxonomy): domain Eukaryota; kingdom Metazoa; phylum Chordata; class Aves; order Piciformes; family Indicatoridae; genus Indicator; species Indicator indicator. The sequence goes on from NC_072010.1 coordinate 74,808,925, forward strand.
TTAGTTGAATTTTGGTTTTAAAATGGAGAAATACAGAATGCAAAACTATTTAAAAACCATGTAACTTGGAGATGATATAATCTGCAGTCTGTAGTTTGTGTGATCACTGTGTTTCATGGTAGTTATTATGGTTATTCAGAAGGGATGAGAGGATTTTGTTCTATCAAAAGAGTAGTTAGAGGAAAGCCTAAGTTACCTGTGAATATGTCTGATCTGAAATTTTTCATCTGAGGGAAAAAGAAACAATATTTACATAGTATTTGTAATTAAAGATAGTGATATTTGTTGTAAAATAGAAACACTAGATGCAAACTAAAAAGTTATTTCACAGATTTTTATCTTTTTTTTTTTCCTTGGTGTAAAAATAAAGTTACAGTTTTTGCTCATGTCTGGTTCACTTATGTTTCAGTGTAATCACCAGTCTGAAATAAAATTTATTTCTTGACTCCTGTGGTAAAGAAAAAAAATATTTTCCCATAGAATAATTAATTACCATAGAAGCTTGGCATTATATATGAATTATGGATTAGATACTAAATGTTAGATGAATTACTAGTTCTTTTGAACAAACTGTCAGGTAAATAAGAAAGTGCAATGCAGGAAAAGGGGAGAGTAGATAAAAATTATTTATTAAATAATACAATAAGTTACCTATAAAAATGACTTGTCTATACACAAGGCAAGCAATCATAAAAATAAAAGTTTGGGATTTTTTTCTCAATTTACAGGATGATCCTGAAGGAAACCCCAAATATAGAAGTATACAAGTAAGTCTGCTTGTTCTATTTATCAACAATACATGGTAGTGTTATAATCATTTGTGAAAAGTAAATGTTATGCAAATGCCTTTAAATCAGTATATGCTCCGTGTCATATGCTTTATGGTTCCTTATTTCTAAATTTCATGAATGTGTCAAACTGCTAAATCATCATGATACATGCCATTTTTTATACATTCAAGACTGAACTTTAATACTATTCTGTAAGTATTTTGGAAAAGCTTCCCTTTTACATTGCATTGTCAACTGTTAAATTCAGATTAGAATTTGAATTTACACATCTATCACAGAAAAGAGGCACAGAGAAAACACTTCCTCGGAATTTAGTTTATGAAAAACAAAGGCCGCAGAAGCCCCTTGGGATCCTCTGGGATGAAGGACATCATACCTCTAATACAACATACAGAAGGAAGTATTCTAATTGTGCAGCTTGCACATCCCATCTCTATCCTGAAAGTATCCAAGAGCAGGAATGTTTCAGCAAATTTCAGTAACACTAAGTATTGCATTCTTGTGCGTATTTTAACATTTTGGCTGGAAAGTTATGCTCTTCCTGAACAGTCATAATGCATTGACTGGGGAAAATGAGGTGTCTGCAGAGAGTTTATTCCTTAAATCATTCAATTCTAGCAGTGTTGAAATGAGACAGTTCAAAATATCTTTCTGCCTCTGTCAATGTGCTGAAATTATCAGTAGATCAGACTATACAATAAGAAATTATAGGATGCAATTTAAAGGATAAAAAGATGCTAAACAAAAAGTTTACAGAGTGAGTGATTATTTTTTGAAGGACATACACAGATACGAACATAATATGTACAGAATAAACATGCATATGTAGGGTTTTTCTGCTTTGTAACAGCAATCTGCTTTAATGAGTAATGTTCTTCTAGCCTTATGAAAGTTCCACTGGTAAACAGAACTTGCATATTATCAATACTTAGACCACAAAAAAAAAAAAAACAACTCAGTTTTATTCTGTTTTTAGGAAGGAGGGAATAGTCACACATTTCAAAGATCCAGTATGAGAAACAAGTACCTCTTGAAAATGAGAGCAGCTGGCAGTGCCTGCCTGGTGAGCTCAGCCTGGGGAGAATGGAGTGCACCTGTTGAGTTTGGTAAGAACAAATCCATGCTGCTCTTTTCCCAGCAATGTTCTGTCTACCTAACGCATTGCTGAACTCCTATGGGCACCCAGGTATATAAAGGATTGGTGAACTTTTTGTGTCCCTCCACACTACTGAAAAGAAGAGGAAGAAGAGAATTAACACATCTCTTAAAACACTAACACTGGAAATCAGTATAAAATGGTACACATTTGCAACTGAAGCACATACCTGCTTACTGCAGGGGACGGACAAGCAGGCTGTGGTACCAAATTAAACAGCAGATTTTTATTCTGAAAGAAACCTTTGAGGCTGACATTCACTACTCAGTCACCAGAGTAGACATCTGATGCAGCTGTTCATCTGTTCCACTTTATTAATAATACTACCTTATGACTGTTTCAGGAAATAAAGAAATTATGTCTTCCTCACTATGGATTTTACTTGTGGTAGCATTTGCAATACTCTTAGCGGTGACTGTCTTGATTTTGTTCTGCAAAAGGTAAACTTGATTTATGCATTTGTTTTATTTTGTATGGCTTTGTGAAACACCTGCAAGGCTTTAACAAATAAGGTAGAGGTGTCTTTATGGTATAGATAATATTTTCTCATTTGCATTATAGTTGAAATCAATCCAAATGAGTGACACTAAGACTATCACTGTAATGGGGATGTTTAAAGTCCTTCCTTGGCTGATCCACACAATATTTCCAGGGCCTCTCTGTCAATATTGCAAGAAAAACAACTATATGTGATTACTTATATTAACAGTATAGCTGCTCTGAATATTTGCAATGAAGACTGTCTACACAATAGATTTTCTGTTTTCTTGGGCTGCTGAATTTGTTGTAAGCACACAGGTTTATTGTAATTATCAATAGAGAATCTGCAACATTGACTAGAATGAGCAAGACAATTGGGTGTTCCTTTTCCTTCCAAAGAAAATGAATACTAGTGAAACTTAAACCAAAAATAAAACTATTATCATCCAAATTTTTTGTATTTTCCTGATTTTTTTTCTTAGTGTTCATTCTGTGCTGAGTCAAGGTAGATTTTTTCACTTCTATTCTGGAAGAGGAACATAAATATAGGTTCAGGGGTGCAATGTTTTTGACACATTGGTTACTCTTTTTTTCTTTTCTATTCCACCTCTTCTGATCTCCAGAACTAAATTTTGGAAAGCAATATTTCCGCAAATCCCAGAGCCTAAAAATGCATTTTGTGAGCTGAGTAATACAAATCCTGAGGTAAGTTCTCTTTCTGTTTTATATCAGATGTGAAAAATACCTACAAGACTCTACTGCAGGTACAGACACATAAATAGGGTTCCAGACATCTCAGTCTTGCTGCTCCTCTCTGGCTGAACAAGGCTGAAGTTTGCCAGTGAGATGTGCATATATCCTCACTCTTCATTCACAATAACCATAAATTCACAAGTTCCTCGCATCTGATCTCTGTCTCTGGACCCTGGGTCCCCCACCAGGTCATCAGCTCTCACCTTGGGTCTTTTCAGGTGCAAGTCTTCTCCTACTCGCCCGCTATTCCAGCTTCAATGAAGTTCACTAGCAAGTTACATTTACAGGATAGAAATCAAGATGACACAGAAAACAGTTCAAATTAGGATTTTGTAAGGTAGCTGGACAGACTGAAGTGGCCACACACATCTTTTGACCAGACCAGCATACTGATCAGTAGATCACTTTGCACCCTTTCCTTGCCCAGCAGTTTATCATGTTATGTCCAGTAATTTCTCATGATCTGGTCAATTAGTTAAACTTCAGACCAGTGTGTACTCATCTGTTTCAACACCTTAGTGAAGTTAATTCCTTCACATTAATTGTGGTACTCTGCGTGATGCATTGGAAAAAAAAAAAACCACACATGTTCTGTCTACTTCAAGGGCAAGCAAAAAATCATGTGTCAGCTTTATGAAGTTGCCAGAATATTACTGTTGTATCCATCTAGGGAGAGCTTATCGTCTGAGAAATGAAGAAGTGCAATAGTTCTATAAGTTGTGCAACAAAGTTGAAATATTCTCAGAATTCTGCATAAGTAGAGGCTAGCTTAATCTTATGCGTAAAACTAATGGAAGTTTGTATTTGCCTTTCAGCTTTTAGAGAGAAAAAACCAGTCAATAACATCTGAAAAAGAAGAGATAATACTAGTTGCTGATATACTGAAGTAATCAAGAAAAACTGAGGACATTGAAAGGCTGTGTTTCTTAGTTCAGGCAATGGTACATTCCTGTGAAAAGTCTGGAATACTCTATAGGCTTTTTTCACTTTCTTTCTTCTCTTGGCAAAAACTGTAGTGCAGCCAAGGGAGAATGCTACCTTGTATACAACTTTTTTTAAAAATATCATAGTATTTTAAAAAATGTCATGGTTTTAATTTTGGCTAACTTAAACTGTTTGAGCAACTTGTCTTTCTTTGATATTTTGTGAATATTTTTTAAATATTTTGGTCACCAAGTTTTAATTACATTGGAATTTCTTTAAGGAAAAATAATGAATTTGTCTCGTACTAAAAGTAATGAGAATTAGTTTATTGAGATGAATAAAAATGGGGGGGAGGAAATCCTGTATGCCATTGTTATGGGTCTGTTCGTATCTGGCGTTTCCTCAGGTCTCTTAAAGTATGCCTGGGCAACAAGAAAATGGAGAATGGGATTGAAAACACTGGTGGCCTGTAAACAACAGGACTCTCAAAGGACAGGAGTATGTCTAAAACCCTAACTAATCCTAGAACTAAAGTGTGTTACTTACAGATAAAGAGATCAACCACTATTAACTTGAATATCTGCCCAGAAATTACTTCTGTAGTACTTCTGTACTTTATGTTCTTACTCTCTAAGTAAGCTGTAGAAAACTGTTATCATTTCATCTGTTAATGTTCTCCTCTCTTCCTAGTAACAGTGACCCATGTGGTTAAAGGGTTTCTTTACACCCTTGCTTTTCTGGATCCCTACATTGAACTGCTCACACAATTTATCAGCACAAGTGGTTTCAGAAGATATTCTCTTCTGCTGGTGATGTTTTTCCATGTTTCAGAGGATAGGTGGAGTTTTGTCATGTTCAGATGATGCAGTCTCCCAAGTCAAGCATTTTTAAACCAGACAGAAAAAAACTTGGGAAGTTTATCTTATGGCAACAGCAGGATACAGGGGAATACAGACCATATCCCATCAGTGTGAAATGGCCAGCCAGCCTATCCAGGACTTCAGCATATTAAGGTTTTTCTTCATCATGTGTGCAAATTAACATTTTTGTACATTTTATGTGAAATTGATATTTCTTCTGCAAATTTATTATTCAGTCACTCACTTTTAGCAGGCTATTGAACATCCTTACAGTCATCTTTAGTTTCTGTTAGCCCAAAGTGCTTGTAACCATTTATCTATGTGAGGCTTCTCCTCAGGACAGCTTAGACTTTCTCCTGGTCTAATGACCCAATGCTGATTTTTTTTTCTCCTTCTTTTTTCTTTCTCTGGAGTTTTTCCTCTTTGACTGACACTCTATTTTGACTTAGATCTTCCCTCGTATTCCTTTTGAAGAAAAGACCCAGCATGACAACATATTTGAGGGCATCTATAGAACCAAATACTTACTAATACTTTCTGTTGTGGCCTTATATCCCTTAAAAAATCTTGTAATATACCTCAGTCACTTATTTACTCAGTGGTTTCTGGCAAACTTCTTTTATTTTTAGGAAATTATTTATTACTAGATTTAGTTTAGTCCTTTTACAGGTTTTTCCATAAAAAAGCTTTTGGTCTTATTTACTGTATTCTTGTATTTATTCTCTCAGAATTCATGTATTTTCCTTCTTTAGGTAGGGGTCCAACTTCTTGAGAATTGCCTTTTTGCTGGGACATTTTTCCCCCCACTCTTTCACTTTCCTAAGCCAGGGTCAAAGTGATTTTTCTTTTTAACGAGGCAAAAAACCCCCCACAAACCTACTATTTGATTAAGTTTGTAATGTGAATGAGACACAAAGAATATATTTCATCATTCAATTTAACTGTGTAGAAAGATACTAGAATGGTCACAGCTGTGTCTTCATCATGTACTGCTATGGTGGCTCCCTCCATATGTGACACTCAGGGTCCATATTGCTGCTTTTATCGAACCAACAAGTATTAGGTAACTGTCATGGGTTAAGCTGAATATTTGCTGCTGTTATTCAAAACCATCCTGCCTCACGCCAGCTTCAAAATGAAAGTGCTGGCTGGAGCAAAGTAGTAGGGGGCTTGAAGTTCAGGTTGTAACATGAGAGGCTTCTTATTCCAGTTGTTGGTTTGGATTCTAGGCATTTGGATGTTGGCTCCTCTGCTGAGATGGCAGTGGGACAGGAGCAGATGGGGAAGGATGGGAGAGTTGGGCTTTTAGCTCACTTGCTTCTGCTTGCTGCTGTTTTCTGCTGTGCTTTTTCTGCGAATAGGCTAAGGTAGTTGAGCATATTATTATCTCATTTATTCAGTAAACTCTTATCTCAACTCTTTATCTTAACCCAGAGTCTTTTTGTATACTACTTCCCCCTCATTTTGGTGTTGTAGCGAAAAGGCTGTGTTAAACTAGCACGGTAACAGAATAACATTATTATTGGCACTTGGAAAAAAAACTACTTTCTGCATACCTTATGAACTGTAGAAATGGGCAGACAACATAAGCTGTTTTAAGAGCTAAGTAGTCAATAAAGACTGTCATATCAGTACAGAAGACAAGAGGCAAATATCCTCACCTCCTGTCATGTCTCCTGATAACTTTGATAGAGGTCAGGAGCACAGCAATTATACACTGTAATAATTTGATATTTGCATCCCTTTCTTTGGGGAAGAAGCATATTCCATCAGGGAAGTTAGAGTTCGAGCAGGTAATACCAGAACACAGGCAGAATTTCCATTTTCAGTTAAAGTCAAATTCCAAGCAAGACTTAGCCTTGAACTGGAGTTACACCAAGAGAATCTTATCATCTTGACTTCCCAGTTTGGATATTTGGTCAGTGAACCATCTAATGAAGCATTTTATCTTGGTATCTTAAGACCATCTTTGAAGTCATAGTAAGCTTCCAGTATTACAAGCTCAGGTAGGAACAAGTATATTATCATTATTATTATTATTATTATTATTATTATTATTATTATTATTATTATTATTATTATTATTATTATTTAATATAATATATAATAAAATATATATTATTATAATATATATTATGATGTATATAATATATTATTATAATATATAATAAATAAATATAACAATAATATATATAATATATTATTATATATAATAATATATATAATATATTATTACAACATATATAATAATATAGATAATAATAATATTATTATATTATATATAATAATATAATACTTGTTCCCACCTGAGCATGTAGTACTGGAAGCTTACTATGACTTCAAAGATGGTCTTAAGACACCAAGATAAAATGCTTCAGCAATTTCTCTCCTTAACAGAACTGGTCTTGAGCGCTTTCTTTCACTTGAAAAAGAACTTTATCCTCTGTGTATCCCCACTAATTTTGGTAACTCATATATCTTGCTGCTTGTTATAGTCTCTCAGATTTTGCAGGTCTCACTGTTTTTCATAGTTGGGTGAGGTATCATTGACACATCAGGTTTATGTTTTGGTGTAAATTTGTTTTTCACATTGAGATTCAAAGGCTCAGATTTCTATATTAGACATCTGAACACAGCTATTTGATTATTGGACTAGTTTTATAATTAGACCAGACATTTGATTATTAAACTAAATATTCCCCAGACTACTTTCTTGTAATGAGGCCAATACTCATGTAAGAGCACAGATACATTTTATTAAGCCTCTAAATAAGATGGGCACATGCAAATTGCCTTTAGAAATTAACCCTGACCTGAGCTAACCTCTGGGCTATGTCCAGGAATTGTTCAGGACATTGCTTGTAAATCCTGCCAGAGCAATGCTGGGAACAGTTGTTCCTGGACATGTTCCAGCCCTGGGGAGGTATCCAGTTGCCAGTGCAGCCAAAGGCTGGAAGCAAACAGCTCTTGGCACACCTACTGCCTTTGACAAAGTTAATTATTGACTTTTAGTCAAAGACTCACCTGGGAAGCTCTTTGCAGCAGATGAGAACAACAAGGTCAGGTTTTTATTGAGGCTCAGTTCATGTGGGACACACATGTAAATCATCTTTCTACATCTCTCAATATGCAGCAATGGCCAGAGTTGAAATGCCATAATTATTTGCTATAAGAGTCATGGAGCTGTACTAGACCACACTACTTTATAAAACCTGCCACTATATCTTTCCTCTTGGTCAAAATCGCCAGAGCAAAGCATAATTTGGCTCTAATCCACTAAAACCTAGCCATGAACTATGAACCATTCCGTGTCTCTCTGCAGGGAAGGAAAGAAAAAAGTAAACCAATATTGAGGCATTCAGGAGATGGCATTATGGTCATGTTAAATAGGAGCTAAACAAACTCCTCATTTGTTTCCTATTTTCTCCTGTGAAGTAGTTACACCCATGTTCTAAAAAAAGGCCAGAAGTTCAGTTCAGAAAACTTTAGACCTATCAACCTTGAAAACTCATGGTGTGAACCCTCTTGGAGCACATTTCTAGGCAGTTAAGAAAAAGAAGGTCTCTTGGAACAGTCACTAAAATTTTGCCAAGGTTAAATGTCTGTGAAAAAGTGAGGTACTACAGGAGTCTATCTTGGGACCTATAGAGACCTGAAGGAGGTGAAGGAATGCATTGTCATCATGTTTGCAGATTACATGAAATTAGAGTCATCAGCTGATTTGCTCAAAATGAGGGCTGCCATCCAGTGAGATCCAGACAGGCTGAAGAAACAGTCCAAAAGAAACCCTGAGATCATCCACTGCTCACTTGAATTTACATTATCCAGAAGAGGAGAAGGTTAAAATTGTAAGATGATTTTTAAATACTTATTTTGAAGTCAGTGTTTTGAAAAATTATTCTGTGCATTTCAGCATCTCTTCTTAGTCTGTTACAAACCAACTTCATACGACATTTGACAACTTCTTGAAGTTTATGAACACAATTGTTCCATCTACTATGTTATTATAAAGTATCGGTGACATTTATGAAGCTTTTGTTAGCCTAACGTTTTTCTCAGACCTCCTCCTAACACTGCAAATGTTAATGCTAAACTGAGACATTATTATTAACAGATATTTCAGACCATGTAAGGTGAATTTTCTGTCTTTCATTTATGACAAATTATTCATGAATTGGATAGGAACACCTACATCAACAGAATGGAATCCTCACCTGCAAGATATCTCAGAAGACTACTCTACACCTGTGGATCAAGAGCTCTGGTGCTGGGAGGGCTTGTTTTGGTAGAACTGGAGAGTTCTCCTCCCAACCCTGAGTATGCTAGCAGCAGTCTCAGACACCAGTACTGAACTAGAATAAAACACAGAACTACATATTAAACAAGACCTAAATCATTGTTGACTTACAAACACCAGGCTGTAGACTGTGGTAGTTCACAAGCTGTTGCAATGACTGCTCCCATGAGGAGATGGGTCCTGTTGAAAGGCCCAAAATCACCAAGTATTTTGTATGTCCTGAAAGAAGCTGGTGCCCCGAAGATTCAGAGTCCTGGGCTTACTCGGGATCTGAGGGCAGCCATGGGGCCAGCAGTGACATGTCCTCCCTGATTGTGCCCCTGTACTCAGTACTGGTTAGGCTGCACCTTGAGTACTGTGTCCAGTTCTGGGCCCCTCAATCTAGGAAGGACATTGAGATACTTGAACGTGTCCAGAGAAGAGCAGCGAGGCTGGTGAGAGGCCTCGAACACAAACCCTATAAGGAGAGACTGAAGGAGCTGGGATTGTTTACCCTGGAGAAGAGGAGGTTCAGGGGTGACCTCGTTGCTGTCTACAACTATCTGAGGTGAGGCTGTAGCCAGGAGGGGGTTGGTCTCTTCTCCCAGGCAACCAGCACCAGAACAAGAGGACACAGTCTCAAGCTGCACCAGGGGAAGTTTAGGCTCGAGGTGAGGAGAAAGTTCTTCACAGAGAGAGTTGTTAGACATTGGAATGTGCTGCCCAGGGAGGTGGTGGAGTCACCATCCCTGGAGGTGTTCAAGAGGGGATGGGATGTGGCACTTGGTGCCATGGTCATGAGGTCTTGGGTGACAGGTTGAACTTTGATGATCCTTGAGGTCTTTTCCAACCTTACTGATTCTGTGATTCTGTGATTCTGTGACTAGGGCCCATTCACACCACCCAGTAAGGGAGCACAGGCAGCCAGGCTCCTAGAAGAGGGAAAAAGTGTCTGCGCCAGTTGGTGCATATAAAGCCATGATGAATTAGTCCAGACTAGAGTTTAAAATGGATCAGTTAAAACTAATTCAGCCACTGTTTGGGCAGCATGAAGATACTGGTCAAATGGCACTGTAAGACCATCCCTCAGGTCACCCAGAACCTGACCAAGCATAACACTTCATCAGTATGCCAATCACTTCATCGAAATTAATCAGTCATACTGACACACACTTTGCGTCACAAGAATGTGTGGCATGGGCAAATGGTGCTATAGAAAAGCTACAGCAGGTAGTAGTAATCTCTGAGGCAGCTTGCAATACCTAAGTAGTTGTATTTGACAAGTAGCCAACTTTAGACCACACTGACACGCGTACTGACTGTCTTATTTTTAAGCTACATAAAATAAGCAAATTAAATCCTTTAGAGAGTAGTAGAACATGTGAAATATGCCATTCCTGTTCCCAAGGTACCAAACAAGCTGGCAAGGACTGAGTCAATGCTACATACACGCTTCTAGAGACCAGATTTTGAAGTTTAGCCACTGCCTCACATGTACTCCATGTTCAGTATTAATCACTAAATTTATCTGTTGGGGGTTTTATCCATAGTCTACAAGTTTTAAAATGGGGAATATTATTAGCATGCCCTTTTGGTGAGAATCAGTGGGTAAAGGTGGGGAAGACTGAGCAATGGGGGCTGAAAAGTAAAGACATCTAATTTGACATTACATTTGAAATGTTTGTGAAGTAACTTGCTACTAATGTGTCTGAGCACATACACTAGCAAAGACAAAACAAAACAAAAACGAAAAAAAAAAACAAATTCAAACCAAAAACAGTTCAAGGAGAACAGAGTTAAGAGTAGTTCTTCCTCTAACAGATTAACTAATATGAATCCTGTGTCACTTCTGAGAACCCTGGAGAATTCTTCAGCTTCTTGCAATTGTGCCTGTGTTAAGAGTGGAAGGTAATTCAAATCACTCTTGCTACAAGAGTTTGAGAACAGCACGAAATGAAAAGAACCTCTTGCATGAAGACTACACATCTGCATGTCAGATGTCATGTAAAACAAACTGGGAAGTTGCTAAAGCTCAGCATGACCCAGAGCCACATTTAAAGTTGCTGAAATTTAAAGTAAACTTTGTGGCTTTGATTATCATATTTATATTACTGCAAAGCCTTTTGCAAACTTGACATTACTGAATTCAGTAAATGCTTTGAATATTTTTTGAGTATTCAGACAATTTTGCACCTAACCTATGATTTTGTAACCTAAGATGAACCAATAAAACCCTAACCCATAATCAGGCAGTGAGAAAGTTCAGAAATTTGAATCTGATATTTTCTTGCCTCTTGTTTGCTGACAAATATGCTAGACAGAATGTTCTTAGCTGTTTGCAAACTCTCTCTAAAGGAGACCTTAGGCTGCTGCAGGGTTGGAAAACAATGTATACCACCAATCAGGTTCTGACAGAAATAAATATCCATGGTTTAAGCACTTTAAAAATGGACTAGTCACACAACACTGCTGTTATTTCCAGGATACATTATTTATTAAAATGTGTTTATTTGTAGGAGAAGTATTTCTATGAGCATTTTGATCTACTATGAATACTCAGTGGGTTTGTATAACGGGTTTATATATTGTCACTATTAATGCTTAGTTCACTCAAAGTAACAGGAAGGAAGAGTTAGTTGCGTGATCAGTTCATGTGAAATCATTAACATCTGCAAAACAGATATTTAAGGAAGTTTGAAAGCAGCAAGAGAAACTATAAACTGAGTCACTTTCTGACTTGCACCATTTGCTACTCAATGCTGGCATGCAGTAAAAAAAAGTTAACTGGTAAAACACTTATTGATGCCTGCCTGACAGCAACTACAGGTTCAAGTATCCTTGATGTTGTGATCCAAAATCAAAGAAGACAAAGGAGGAGAGCTTTTTCAAGAGAAGGTATGTCTCCCTGTGTTGTCTGTTGATTTGCTTGTGCTGTAGAAAATTTTGTGCTAAATACTGGGATTGATTTATACTAGCATACATACAAAATATGGATTAGTTTCCTGCTTAAGAAAGTCTAGGCAAAATGTTGGTGATGTTTTAGCCTATTTGATTAAAAATGTATGTCTGTGTATATATAAAATTCCTAAAGATTTCTGCGAGATTCAAGGAAAGCTATGAAATATCTGATGCCGGTTGCACTATTTGGCATTTGTTATATGACGTGTATTTTGCAATAACTGAAAGAAATGCTATTTTCTGTACCTGTTCTGTAAATTAACTTAACTAGAAATATGTGGCTTTCTATTTCTCGGAGGGGGAAAAAAAAAAAGGCAAATCCCAGCATGTTGGGATGGTTGAGACTGGAAGGACATTGTCCTGTCTCATTGCTCGCTCAGAGCAGGGTCAGTTGGAGCCAGTTGCTCAGGGCTTTGTCCACTCAATACCTCCATTACTGGAGACTCTACAACCTCCCTGGAAATCCTATTCCAGTGCTTGAGTACCCTCACAGTAAAAAGTGTTTTCTTGTGTTTAAGTTGGATTTTCATTATTTCAGTTTTTACCTATTGCCTGTGCACTGAGCAGAGTCTGGCTCCTCCTTCCTTACTCCCCACAGCTGACTATTTATACATATGGATAAGATCTCTATGACACTTCATCTCTTGAGACTGAAAAGCCCCAGCTTTCTCAGCTTCTTCTAATATGTCAGAGCCTTTGTGGGTCTTCACTGGACTCTATCCAGTGTCTGGGTGTCTTTCTTGCACTGGGGATCCCAGAACAGGACCCAGCACTCCAGATCCAGCTTTACCAGTGTGGAGCAGAGGGGAAGGATCACCACACTTACCCTGCTGGCATCACTCCTCCTAATGCAGGCCAAGGCGCTTTTGGCCTTCTTTTCTGTAAAGGCACATTCCTAGCTCATGGTCAGCTTCTTGTCCACCAGGGCCCCCAGAGCCGCCTTCTGTAAAGCTGCTTTCCAGCAGTTCATCCTTAGCCTGTGCTGCTGTCAGAAATAATTCCTCACAAGGTATAGGACTCAGCACTTCCCTTTGTGAATTTCATGAGACTCTCATCATCCCATTTCTCCAGCCTGTCCAAGTCCTTTTGAAGTGAAACAGTAGTATATGGAATACTTCTCCCAGTTTTGCATCATCTGCAGGAATTAAATACTCTTCCAAAGACTGAAATAATTCTGGGAAAGTTGCACTTAGGCAGCAATTTGAGAGTAACATCTCGTTGTCTAACGTGCTGTCATGACCCGGTATTCCAAGCCAACCCTGGGCAGCTGGGGAGGTCGTGCTAAGATTCAAAAATTCTCTTGGAGTAAATAAAAGTGAGCCAACACCAAAACGGCTGATGAGTTAGTTTATTAGAGCCAGTGAAAACTCAGTAATGGACAGGAGCAGAGGGAAAATGGGAAGAAAAAGAGGAGGGAAGGGAGGAGGGGGGAGAGGAGGAGGGGGGGGCTGAAGGGAAGCAGGAGAGAGAGAGTGAGAAGATATCACCACCGTGGAATAGTCCACATTCGTGGTGGTGGATGTACACTCCAGCAGGGTCTTCTGCGGCCGATGCAACACCTGTACCCTTCTATAACCTTTTGTTGGGGGTGGGGAGAGGGGAATGACATAATGTCTCCAAATCACAAAGAGAGGAGAACATGAGTGAGGTGTCCACTCCAGTGCAATGTCTCTATTCTCTATTCGTCTTTCAGTGGTGCTCTTACAGTGGTTTTAAAGAGGGCATTCCCATCTCAGCAGAAATGTCTCTTCATTGTTAAGCAGTCTGCTCTCTGTCAGAGCTATTGAGGCCATCACCCTGTCTGTTCAAGACCAGGTATTGTCATACCTTATTTGAGACAACAGAGTCAGTATGGGCTATCAGCCCTGCCCTGGCACGTGCATTGTTTTGAGACAGTAGAGGATTGGGTTATCACATATGCATTGTAAGGTTTTTATTCCTACTGGTATGGCTCTTCATACACTTAGTAAATATATAGTACTCTCCATGTGCTTGCAATGTTTAAATATCAGTTTACCCTCACATCATCCTATGAATAAAATTATAATTTTCATTTCTAGAAATGTGTCATAGGTAGGAGTAACTCTCTCAAAGACAATAAAATAAAAGTGCTTAATTCAGTATTTGATGGATGGTTTTTGTAAAAACTACTCTAGATATTCTACAGCTTTTAAATGTGACTGTATTTTCTGCTGACACATTGATGCTGAGGTCATTTTAGAGCAGACTGAGTTTTATCACACCTGCAAAAGACCTGCCTGAGAGAGGACAGAGGTCCTGGAGGCACAAAGCTCTTACAGATGTGATGCTGGAGTTATTTGCTTAGCCACCAGGCAGAATGTGTGGATGTGGCAGGCAAATGGCTTAGGGCTCCACAACGCCTACATTTCTTACACTGCCTGCAGGGCAGAGAAAAGCTGAGAGACCTGGCTAGGTGTTGGAATTTACAGCTGGGGCAATAGAGGGAACATAGGCACAATCCAACACTAATACTTTCTTGTGTAACACATTTTTAAAAACCAGGGAACTGTGAAACACAAATCCTTTGGGAAACAAAACTCCTCAGTTCTGTGATCAATGGAAATGAAAGTGAACACTTTAAAGGCCTTGTTATTCCCACCGAAAGCCTAATGACATGTCTAGAACCTGGAGACAATGGTGCTAGCAAGCACTCCTCTGAGCAGGAAGGACTGCAGATGACTCCTTTGGCAGTGCTCCAGACAAGCATTTCCATGACAAAGCATACAGACTGCTTGCAGTATGGGGCTGCTGTCATGTATAGGAAACCTGAGGGAGATTTTGAGAGCAGAGGAGTCATGAGAGAAGACACAGAGAGATGAAAAGAAGGAAGCAAAGACTGTCTACGAAAGGTGAGGAGACAGCCGCTAGAGAAAAGGAAATATAATGCCTAGAAAGGAGAGTAGGATGAAGAAAGGAAGCAGAAAAGGTTAGTAGGGACTGAACAGATGGCACAAAATGGAGAAAATATGCTTGTATGATAAAGGGAAGACTAGAAGGACAATCTGGAGGTTCCTATGTGCGTTACTGGGGAGATCACTGACAGCATGAGAAAGTGGAAGTCACTGTTGAGATTAATATCTCACCTAATATTTCAGGGCCAGTCCTACATACTCTTTGTACATAAGATTCTTCAGTATCACTTCCTAGCAGCAATGGCCACATCCTTACTGTAGTGTGCTGAATTACAAATACAAGATTGATGCTGCAAGAGATAAGCAGAGAAGAATCAGGCTACAACAGACTCATATCTCTGTTGCAGTCCTCACGTGGTGTACTGGCCTAGCTTGATTCCTGGAGACTGTGACGAATGGCTTACATCAAGTCAATTTCCATGAAATGTGAGGTGCCTCCTGAAATATTCAAGACTCCAATTTGCTTGGAGGGTCTGTCTGGGTTTTTTCTTTCACCCCAAATGAAGCCAATCTGAAATCAGCACTCTAAAATTATCATGAAAATTGAAAGAGAAGGACAGACAACCAACAAGATATTATCATGTTTTTCTTTTTCCTAAGTTTGTATGAATTTACTTTACAGCCTTAGAGTTAAGCTTAATAATATCTGCAATTACTACGTAAAATTAGCAATGAAACTTCCTAAGTAATACTAAAACAAAACAAATAAACACACAAACCATGAAGAAGTACGAACCCTCCCCTACACTCACACACTGGAAGGGGAGGCAGAGCCTCTTTCACGTGGATTATGTACTGCTTCATCAGAGACAATATTCAAACACTCTGGAACAGGAAAACAAAAAAGTAGGTGAAAGAAACCTGACCAAGTGCAAGATTTGGTTGCTGATTTACAAAAAAAAGAAAAAAAAAAAAGGGGGGGGGAAAACTTCTAAACTAAAGAAACTTGGCAGAGGGAAGTGGACAAATATACAAAAATGATGAAAGTTAACAATATGCTCTATAGAACAATAGTCAAAGGCTTTAAAACAGTTAGTGAGAAATTATTCATGTATACCAGAAGCAATGAATGGAATTCAACCAGATCTCCATTGACTATAAAGGAAGTTTAAACAATTTGTGCTTATATAAATACTTACTTGTAGATCCTTTCAGATGTCTTAATATTGAAATTCATCCCAGCCAGGCTCTCTGCAGGTATGCTAATAGGTCTGTTTCCTTATCAAGACATAATGGAGGGAAGTCAAAAGGAGAATGAAACACTGAAAATTGTCTTGTCTTTTGTAGTATTGTTTGTTGAACAGGAATGATAGCATATATGATCTCATTTCAGGAATCTGAACTAAAGAATACACAAAGATTGAAGCAGGTTCTAGAAAATGCTGGCACCTTACAGAAAGACAGTGGAAAGCGCAGAGGACCAGAAATACCAAGAATGAAGGTGTACACTGTTTGCAATTATGTAAATATTTGATCAAATGAGCTGTACAGAGTCACAGAATAACAGCATATATCTGATTGGAAGAGACCTCAAAGGTCATCCAGTCCAACTTTTGACTCAGTACTGTGGGGTCAACACTAAACCATACCTCCAAGTGCCAGGTAGGCATGCCACTTGAACTCCTCCAGGGATGGTGGCTCCACCATCCATTGCCTTATGCAGACCATTCCAATGTCTGATAACCCTCTCAGTGAAGAAATATTTCCTAACATCCAGCCTAAACCTCCCCTAGCAAAGCTTGAAACAATTTGCTCTAGTCCTATCACTTGACATCAAGAAGAGGCTGGTCCACTCCTCACTCCAACATCCCTTCAGGTAGCTGTAAAGAGTGATGAGGTCTCCCCTCAGCCTCCTCTTCTCTAGACTGAACACCTCAGCTCCCTCAGATGCTCCTTGTAGGTCATGTGCCCCAGGCCCTTCACTGGACACACTCCAGCACCTTGATACTGTGAAGACTTGAAAGTCACACTCTCTAAAATAACTCTAAGCAAGTTCATAATTTTTTCATAGCTTCTCAAGTATATTTCATAGCCTAAATTCAATTGTGTATTGCTGTAGTTGCATTAATTTAAAATAATTACAGACATAGTTCTATGAGCTAGCTTTGTAATATTTTGGTTACAAAGCAGGCATCCTAAAAGTTTAGTAATGCCTCTAGTAAGATTCAACTATTTCTGGATCCAAAACAAAAAACAACAAAGGGAAAAAAAAGTAATAGTGTGATAGAGTAAATTACACTTATCAACACAATTTTTACTATATATTGTTTTCCTTTAAAATATGTGAAAAGTGAGTGACCATATAAAAAAATGAAAAATTATTTCAGATTTGTCAGAAACTGACAGAGGTGTCATCAAGTTTATCATAAATGCTGCTATTTGGGATATTTAGGACAATGGAAAAGTAGATGAATCTAGCACTCTCAAATACCAAATGGCCGTTGGAAAAGCCCATCAAAATTGCATCTCCTAAGGTACTTTTCTGAATAGAAAACTGTTCTTAGCTGATCTGTGGTCACAAAAGAAAATAAGATGATAGAAATAGAATAGAATACATGATGGAAAGTGCTAAAATTGACAAAAATCATATACAAAACCATTGGTATGTTCACAGTCAGCTTGATTGAAAAGACTGAGAAGTCATTCAGGGCATTGCTCTAAACATTATTCTAAGGGCTATTAAGGCCTTACTACATGAAATCTTAATTTAACCCCAAAAGCCATTCAAGCAAGACTGCAGATTTGCCATAGTCAAAAAAAGTAAGCATGTCAACATTTAATTTGAGCTAGAATCTGACCGAGATTGAGATCTTTCTCTTCCTGCTTTCCTTAGGCAGCTCAGATCTCGTGGTCATTTCTCGTGCATTCCAAAGACATGCTGGCAGGAACAGGACAAGGTGCAGGCTCTGGACATACCTGGTGGTGAGACTGTTTTTAAGAAAGCAGTGAGTTATTTACACCCTGATGCAACCAAAAGCCAAACCATCTACTTCCCAAAAGGTGTCTTCAGCAAATGGCCGAAAGTAGCCAGCCTGCATGCTCACTTTGCAGAAGAACCTGGAGCACTGCATAGGAAAAGCTGCACTGATGTGCGGAGTGTTAGAAAGCAAGAAAACCTGACTTTTGGGTGGTATGGTTAGGATAGCTACGTGGGACAACAGTAATCTTAAAACATGGTCTCTGCACCCAAAACAGTGAGTGTATGTGTCATAATGTTGTGTGCCTCTCTATCTCAAACCACTGTGTTGTGATAGACCATAGTGACCTTGCTCAGTTCTTTTCAAGAGGAAGTGCTTGCTAGAGGTCTTGAAGAACACCCTTGTCTTGTCTAAAGAATATTTCTCTAGAAGTGAATTAGACAGCATCTTTGACCCTTCCCATTAAAGAAAAAATTAAGCTTTGCAGAAATCAAACTATTTGGTGTTTTGTTTTGGTTTGTGTTGGCTGGTTGGTTGGGGGTTTAGGTTTTGCTTTTTTGTTTGGTGTTTTTCCCCCCCTGATACCTTCATTGTCTCTTTTCAGAGAAGAAAATATGTTTAATACTCTTGGACTTATTTGCATGATTTGGTGTTGTATGATGCTATTTCATCCCTTGCATGCTGACTTCCAGTGTATGGAATGTAAGTAAGGCTTTGAAGATATAATCTGAGGAAATGGGTTTAATTCTTCAGTTACCAGAGACATTTGCAATTATCTGACAGAATCTATCCTCTGGATTCAGCAAAACCATACCCTCACTGAACTTATTCTGTAACACTTCCAGCAGAGGAGCAAGCATCACCTATTACAAATGTGAAACTGAATTGGAGAAGAATGGAACTGTCCTGGGAGAGTAGCAAGAATTTCTCTAAGTACAAATGTACCATCAGGGACAGGGACATGGAAACTGTAGAGAAAGAGGTAAACTTGTTATTTGTTGAGATAAATAACTGTACATTTTTCTTTACCTTTTATCAATCTCACTTACTTAGAAAACAATGAATCAGTTACAAGTAAAATCTGCTCAGTGATTGTTTGCAGTCTACAATTTGATCTGTCAAGGTCTGTTGAAAGTCATCACCAATATCAGGGTGCATTTGCTGCAGGATGAGCATCGCATGCATATCACAAAGCTGAAGTTCTGGCATCAAAGTGGAACAGAGGCAATAGTTTTGAACTGTATCTATATTGACTCACGAATAGGGAGGTAGATACAAAAAAGAAAGGGGATGTGGGATTAAACAATACTCCTAGAGAATTTAGAGAGACAGAGCAAGAGACCATTCAAATGAAAAGTGAACTCCTCAAACAATGCCACAGATTTTTGTCTCAAGTTCTTCTTTTTCCCATCAAATTGTATCATGACTGCAGCACAAAAGTTGTAAGACTACATTATCTAGTAGGATAATGTGGATGCTTGAAAGAAAGCGAGACAGAGATGGATTGTTTAGCCTATTGATAGGTTCTTAGAATGGTTTAGGTTGGAAGGGACCTTGAAGATCATC
Source organism: Indicator indicator (assembly GCF_027791375.1). NCBI lineage: Eukaryota > Metazoa > Chordata > Aves > Piciformes > Indicatoridae > Indicator > Indicator indicator. The sequence goes on from NC_072010.1 coordinate 74,828,540, forward strand.
TAGTTCCAACCCCCCTATTATGGGCAGGGAGAACTTCCACTAGACCAGGCTGCTCAAAGCCTCATCTGATCTGGCCCTGAGCACCTCCAGAGAGAGGACAACCATGACCTTCCTTGGGCAACCCATTTCAGTGTCTCACCACCCTCACTATAAAGAATTTCTTCCTAATATCGACTCTAAATCTAACCTCCTCAACCTTCAATCCATTTCCTCTTATCCTATCACTACAAGTCCTTGTAAAAAGTCCCTTTCCAGCTTTCTTGTAGGCTAACTTCAGGTACTGGAAAGCTGATAGGTTCCAGGTTTCCCTGGAACATTCTTTTCTCCAGGCTGCAGAGCACCAACTCTTCATAGGGGAGGTGTTCCAGCCCTCTGATCACCCTCATGGCCCTCCTCTGGACCTGATCCAGCACCTCCACATCCCTCTTATGCTGCTGGCAGCAGAACTGGACGCAGTATTCCAGATGGGGTCTCATGAGGACATAGTAGAGGGTGAGAATCACCTCTCTCATCCTTCTGGTCACATTTCTTTTGATGCACCCAGGATACAATGGCCTTGTGGGCTGCATGTTGCCAGCTCGTGTTGTGTTTATCATCAACTGACACTCCCAAGTCCTTCTCCTTGAGACTGCTTTTGAGCCACTCCTTGCTGAGCCTATACTTTTGTTTGGGATTGCCCCAACCCAGGTGCAGGACCTTGCACTTGACCTTGTTGAAGTTCATGAGGTTGGCTTGGACCACATCTCAAGCCTGTCTAAGTCCTTCTGGATGGCATCTATTTCCTTCCAACATGTTAACCAGATCACACAGCTTGATGTCATTCACAAACTTGCTGAGGGTGCACTAAATCCCACTGGCCATATCGCTGACAAAGACATCAAACAGTAGTGGTCCCAGTACTGACTCCTGAGTAGTGTCCCTTGTCTCTATTTGTCCCTGGTCTCTATTTGGGCCTTGAGCTGTTGACCACCATTCTGAGTGAGGCCATCCAGTCAATTCTTTGTCCAGTGAGTGGTTCATCCCTCAAGTCTGTACTTTTCCAGGTGACCAAGATGTCATGTGGGACAGTATCAAGTGCTTTACACAAGTCCAGGTAGATGACATCAGTTGTTTTTCTCTTATCTACTGATGCTGTAACTCCATCATAGAAACCCACCAAGTTCATCAAGCATGAGAGATGAAGTCATGTTGGTTACTACCAATCACTTCTTCATTTTCTGTACGCCTTAGCAAGGCCTTCAGGAGGATCTGCTCCATGATCTTGCCAGGCATAGAGGTGAGACGGACTGTCCTGGAGTTTCCCTTTTTGAAGATGGGGGTTATGTTTCCCCTTTTCCAGTCAGCCCGGGCTTCACCAGATTGCCATGACTTTTAGAATATGATGAACAGTGGTTTGGTTATTCAAGAAGATGCCTTAATTAGAAATATATATAACACAAACATATCACATCTATATTGAAGATTATGAGTATAATGTTGTAGACATCTTTCTGAGCTCTGTAGAGGTCAGGCAAAGACTTCTATTGTGCTTAGTCTTTTGATTAAATTCCCTTGGGATTCTCCTGTTTATTAACCAACTTCCATTATGCCACTGGGGTACTACTAGCCTTCTCTAACTGTTGCATGTAAGTGTAGTATCCAACTCCTGAGCTGCAAAGCGCTTTTTATAGTTATACTTTGATTGCTCATCTCCATTCTACATCACCCTCAGGTGGTCAAGAAGAGAATTAGCTCCTGAGCCTAAAACACATAGACATACAAGCAAGATTTTGGCCCTGTGATTGAGTTTCTGAGTTGCACTTCCATGTCCAGAATCATCTAACACCAGGAGAGGAAAAATGAGAGAAATAAAACATCCAATGTTCTTTTTCAGGTGAATAGTACACTATGCACATTTCCAGTGGAACAATATGTGCCTCTGCACAAAGGGGTGTTCTTTATCATTGAGCTGCCAAACACAAACATCTCCAAAAAGTGCACCTTTATCCCTGCAGGTAATGTCTATGGTCTGGGTAAGGTTTTCTCTATCTGCAACCTTTTAAATGTAAACAATGCCTTGGAAAACAAATCTTTACACAGTAGGCGACTGCTCTATCTTCTACTAAAAAATATTTTTTGTAGATATGCAAAAATTATTTGCCATGTAATGAATGTTTCCACAACTCTGCAAGAGATGTGTTAGTACAAATGAATATCAATAATTGCATTATTTGCTTTCATACTAGGGCTCTCCAAAACACCACTAAATTACAGTGGTTTAAGGGTGCATTCAATAATTGCTCTGTCTGTTACAAAATAAGATGTTAGCACTCATTTTTTTTACAAAATGATTTTTGCTGAGCTGTTGGTGAGTGTGGCAGGAGCCAGACCACAGACTTTGCTAAATGCACAGTCTGGCAATCAGTGAAACCCAAAAAGTGGGAGGAAGATAAGAGAGGAAATGCTAATTATGAGCAGCTAGGGGAAAACGGAATGTAGCAATCTCTTAATCTGGCCCGAGAGCAGATGTGTGCGTGCACACATGCACACGTGTAGACTTTGATCACTTCAGGGATCTGCTGCCCAAAGTATTGTGAGACAAAGCCCTAGAGGGAAGGGGGGCCCAGGACAGCTGGTCCATATGCAAGGATCGTCTTCTCTGTGCCCAGGAGCAAAGTATACTGACAAAGAGGAAGGCAGGAAGAATGTTAGGAGACCTGCCTGGATGAGCAGGAGCTGTTGGACACACTGTCACACAAAAAGAAACTAGGAGTGGAAGAAAGGACAGATGGGGGGGGGGGGGGGGGGGGGAGGCAGCAAGAGACCTGGTTAGAAAAGTCAGGGAGATCAAGGGGAATAGCAAAAGTTTCTATAGGCACATTAATGGTAAAAGGAAGATTAGGGAAGGTGTAGGCTCCCTAAGAAAGGAAACAGGTGAACTGGTGACAAGTGATGTGAAGAAGGCTGAGGTTCTCAATGGCTTCTTTACCTCTGTCTTCACTGGCAAGTGCTCCAGCCACACTTCCGAAATCACAGAAGAAAATGGCAGGGGCTGGAAGAAGGAACCGCCCATTGTGAGTGAAGATCAGGTTCATGACCATCTGAAGAGCTTGAGAGTGTACAAGTCCATGGGACCCAACAGGATACACCCTCAGGTACTGAGGGAATTGGCGGATGAGGTCACTAGCCCACTCTCTATTATATTCCAAAAGTCATGGCAGTCTGGTGAAGTCCTCACTGACTGGAAAACCCTCATTTTCAAAAAGGGAAAGAAGGATGATCCAGGGAACTACAGACCAGTCAGTCTCACCTCTGTGCCTGGTAAGATCATGGAGAAGATCCTCCTGGAGGCACTGAGAGACAGAAGAATAACAAAGAAGTGATTTGGTACAGTCAGTATGGCTTCACCAAGGGCAAATCCTGCCTGATAAACCTGGTGGCCTTGTATGAAAAGGTCATACCATCAATAGACAAGGGGAGAGCAACCAACGCTATTTATCTGGACCTGACCAAAGCCCACCTGACACTGTCCCACACAACATTCTGGTCTCCAAGCTGGTAAAATATGGGTTTGATGGATGGACCATTCAGTGGATAAAGAATTGGCTTGGTCCTGCATCTGGGTCAGGGCAACCCAAAGCACCAATATACACTGGGCAGTGACTGGCTTGAGAGCAGCCCTGAAGAAAAGGAATTGGGGGTGCTGGGGGATGAGAAGCTCAACATGGCCACCAGTGCGCACTTGCAGCACAGAAAGCAAATCACATCCTGGGCTGCATTAAGAGAAGTGTAGCCAGCAGGTTGAGGGAGGTGATTCTCCCCATCTACACCACTCTCATGAGACCCCCCCTGGAGCACTGTGTCCAGTTCTGGAGCTCTTATTACAAGAAGAATTTGGACATGTCCAGAGAAGGGCCACAAGGATGATCAGGGGGCTGGAGCTCCTCTCCTATGGAGACAGACTGAGAGAGTTGGGGTTGTTCAGTTTGGAGAAGAGAAGGCTTCTGAGGAGACCTCATTGTGGCCTTCCAGTATCTGAAGGGGGCCTACATGAAAGTTGGGGAGGGACTTTTTAGGGTGTCAGGAAATGATAGGACTAGGGGGAATGGATCCAACCTAGAGGAGGGGAGATTTAGATTAGATGTTACAAAGAAGTTCTTCAAAATGAGGCTGGTGAGACACTGGAACGGGTTGCCCAGGGAGGTTGTGGAAGTCCCATCCCTGGAAGTTTTCAAGGCCAGGCTGGATGTGGCTCTGGGCAACCTGATGTAGTGGAAAGTGCCCCTGCCCATGGCAGGGGGGATGGAACTAGATGATCCTTGAGGTCCCTTCCAATCCTGACAATTCTGTGATTTCCTCAGCTGCCACACGCCCATTTTGGTGACAAAGATATTTTGAGCCTGCCCCATGTGAGAGTTAAACAGAGTGAGATTTAGGCAGATCTTAGAGTTGTAATTCCAAACTTGAAGTTTTTACAGCCCATTTCCCCCCATCCTTCTCAACTCATATCTTCCTGGGGGCTCAACAGAGGACACACTTAGAGAGTGACCCTCAAAAAACACACAGCCTCCTAAAACCTCTTTTGGTGTTCCTTCCCAGCTGGCCCTAGCTTCCAAACCTGCAGGTTCCCCAGGGCATCCCCTCATACTTCCACAAGGGTCCCCTCAATACTAGGTGCTGCAGGCAGTAAAGGAGGAAAACTCCAAGCTTTTGCTGAAGCTGGGATACACCTAAAAAAGAAGCAGACAATTGGCTGAAGGGGAAGATAGAGAGAAACCAGAGCTTCCACAAGGGAGCTTCCAAACAAAAAAAAGAGATTTCTGCTTAAATCAGCTCCAGAAGATGAAGAGATCAAGTCACAGTTGCCTGCATTAGGATGGAAAGATCTAGCCAGAAAGCTGTTTGATCAGAGGGCAGAAAGAAGCCCAACCTTACTTTTGGAAGTCCCAGACATTAAAATACTGTGAGTAAATACTTCAGGAGCAGGTTCCTGGGCATTCATTTAAAAAGGAGGAACATTTCTTTCTGTAGCACTATGGACAGTATTACAAGGTAATGTGTCCCCTTTACCTGTGTGAAAGCCCAGGTTGCACAGCTTAAAATAGGACAAGAGTCCAGCTTTCCCTCAGTTGTCATATCCAATCAATAACCAGGTGGAGATGCAGGTGTCTAACATACCTGAGCATGTGCTATGACTCTCCAGCTTGGTACAGTCACACAGTTTTTCCTCATCATGGATATTCCTGTGATGCAGGCATGAATGGGTCAGCCATTGAAAACTTCTCCTGTGTGATTTATAACATTTCCTTCATGAACTGCACTTGGCAAGCAGGCAGGGATGCTCCAGCAGATACCCAGTATTTTCTCTACTGGCAGAACTCAAGGTGAGTAGGTATGCTTGAGTCTAGGGAAGCCTCAAGTGTTCTCATTCAACACATCATACTGCCCATGTTTAACTAAAATACTTTGCTACATGCAGAGCTGACAATGTAACGGAATGTGAGCTTTACATTAAAGATGAAAATGGCAGAAACACAGGATGTAGATTCCAAAACGTGAGCATAGAGATTGAAAAAGCTTACTTCGTGGTGAATGGGTCTAGCAAAGACTCCCTAATCCAGTTCTATGATGAGTACCTTCAACTGTATACAATTGGTAAGTGAGCATTTTATTTTCTGTTTCATAAAATAGAGAAGTGGGGAATTTTCCTCTGCAAAGAACAAAACAAAATCTGTAGCCATCACAGGGTCCTGCACTGCAGGATAGACTTCGCTCCTAAGAGCTGACAGAATATTGTTCTAAAAGTTTACAAAAACAAGCAAAGGCAAAGGTGGCCCAAAATAACTGCTCACAAAAGTGATCTGAACATATCCATAGAATTCAAGAGGTGAAAAACAACGGTTAGGCTTTCAAGGCCACCTTTGGGCTTATTTGGCCATGTCTTAATTCCACACCTCTCTGAGCCACAAGAGATATTTGTTCTAAAAGCAAAGGGTGGGTTCAAATATGTGGTACCTATGTGTGAACTAGGTGTTTAAGCTCCAACAGAGATCTGGGACAGGACACAGTTGCCTAAAAACATGCCTCTAGTGCCATTTGAGACATCTCAGACAATTGAGGCATCCAAAAGGCTTGCAGATGTGGCCCAGGACCTATGAGAGACCAGGATCCTTTTGGGTGTCCTTTATGGTCTGAAACACAGCATGAGACTGCTGCCTGCAGCTTGTGCAGGCTGTAAAGCTCAGAGCTATTCAGACAAGCAGGCCTGCTCCATGGTGCACCAGCTTTGCAGGTGTCATGGGCACTACTTGTGATGTATCCACTGACTATACTGTTTAGATGCTTAGGTCACATCAAGTCAACTATATTGTAGACACTTAAATCCAGGTAACTTGATCTTCTATATGAATAATATCACACACATGAAAACTTAAAAAAAAAAATATCTGTGGAGATTTCTGTTATGAATGTGAAATTTAGATGCAGAAGAAAACGGCTGTGCTGACTGTACTGATGAATTACAAAAAATCTTTAATATGTTTTTTACGTGAACTTTAGCTGCCTCAGATGTCCAACAACTGAAATGACACATTCCCAAGTTTTGCTACTGTATTTTACTCCTGTTTACCAGACAATATTTGTTAACGTCAGTAGCAGACAGTTGAACATCAGTTGATTTAGCCTCACACGTATTTAGCTGTGAGTATATGAGTTGTAGCTGATTATTCACCATGTCTACGTTAATTATTTCCTTTCTTTCCAGAAATACTTACTCCTCCATTAAATGTTGCTGTTAATTGTCCTAGAGAGTCAGCAGGTTGCATAATTACATGGCAACCACCTCTTACAAGTCACGTGGAAAATACAAAATGTTTTCAGTATGAAATTAACATACAGAATAAGGTAAAAAAAAATTATTGATTTGTATTTGGCGCCATACCTACATACATGTATATCCACGATGTGCAAACTTCCCTTTATTTATTAAGCTCTCTCTCATGAGCTGTGGTAGGCCTCCTGCTTCAGTTCTGCTGGTCTGGCACATCCCACCACTCATCACCTTATTTCAAACTAATAAGCAATGCAAAGCAGAAAAGCAGAGAGCAGGGAAATACTCTGTCCAAAGACTGGGAGAGCATCTGAGATGCTTTCCTGCTGGAGCATGTCCCAGAGGAGATGACTGCCTGATGGCAGCCTGTGACCTGCTGGTGATCTGCAACAAGGGCACTGACTTGGTGGTAGATTCCAGGCCAGGGCCCCTCTTGCTTGACCTGCATTCCAGGGGACCTTGGCTTCAACATGTGACAGTATTTGGCAGATGCTGGAATGCTCACAGCCACTCCTCAATTTAAACATGCAGGGCTGTTTTGCCCCCATCAGCTTCTACATCTCTCCACACCTGGAGTCTGGTTGAGACAACTCTATCCCTTTCTGTCTACAGTGTCCAACAAAAGCTGTTTAGAAACTAGTGCTGAAACAGGAAGCCATTCTTCTGAAAAATTGCATACCAACAACTCAGGGGAAAGGTCACACAGGCATAGCCAGTACACGTAGCTTTGCAGCTGGCCAGCATAATTTGGCAGTAGGATATTCTGTGAAATACTTAGAAAGTTTTACATTAAGATATGGTTACAATGTATGACTTCAGGAATATTATCAAAACAAATATAGGCTCAGCTAGGAGTGGCTCAAAAGCAGTCTTGAGGAGAAGGACTTGAGGATGACAGTTGGTGATAAATTCAACATGAGCTGGCAATGTGCACTTGCAGCCCACAAAGCCAACCGTATCCTGGGCTTCATCAAAAGAATTGTGACCAGCAGGACAAGGGAGGTGATTCTCCCCCTCTACTATGCTCTCGTGAGACACCACCTGGAGTATTGCATCCAGTTCTGGTGCCCCCGGCATAAGAGGGACATGGAATTGCTGGTCCAGAAAGTCCAGAGGAGGGCCACAAAGATGATCAGAGGGCTAGAACACCTCCCCTGCGGGGACAGGCTGTGAGAGTTGGTACTGTTCAGACTGCAGGAAAAGTTCCAGGGAGACTTTGTAGTAGCTTTCCAGCACCTGAAGGGGACCTACAGGAAAGCTGGAAAGGGACTTTTTACAAGGGCTTGTAGCGATAGGATGAGAGGGAACAGCTTTAATCTTGAAGAGGATAGATTTAGAGCAGATATTAGGAAGAAATTCTTTACAGCAAGGGTGGTGAGACACTGGAACAGGTTGCACAGGGAGGTCATGGATGTCCCGTCCTTGGAGGTGTTCAAGGCCAGATCAGATGAGGCCTTGAGCAGCCTGGTCTAGTGGAAGGTGGCCCTGCCCATGGCAGCAGGGTTGGAACTAGACGATCTTCAAGGCGTCATCCAACCTAAACCATTCTATGAATCTGTGAATGAATTTATTTTAAAGAAATATGGGTTACCTCAGAACACATGGTGCTCAGCAGAATGCTACACTGGATGTGAAATTCATCTCACAGACTGAGGTACCTTAATACAGATGTCTGCAAAGGAGCACAGATCTGCCATAACAGTAAATGCAAATCTAGGGCTTCCTGCAGCTGAGCAGTAGGTGCCTCATTCCCCTTAAGGTGATATAGTTACTGAACATACCAGAGGTACCTACATGGAGATGGCAGATATAACTCAGACCTTTCAGGAAGAGTCATTGGAGCTAAGGCAGCTAAAATGGGATTGCACACCCGAAGTTTAAGTAACTCATTTGCAACCTCTCCATTCACAGCATGGGCTGATGACTTTCATCATGTCCTAAGTTGAAAGATCTCAGCTGACAATGAGTAATGGGGAAATACTAGTCTGTTTTATAATGCAACACACTTGTCAGGTGTATTTTCTGAAACGAGACATTCCTTCCAATAACATCTTTCTGACTTGTCCATTACTGGGAGCTATCATTCCAACATTACACATGATGGATGCTTCCAGGGTATCGGCTTTTCAGCATTTTCTGGGATCCTTCCTAAAATCATTGCTGTTAATTTCATTCACTCAGTTTTTAATCTATCCTTTTTTTCCCAAAAATTTTCAGGTTCTTTGATCCAGGCCAGTGTTTCATTCTTGCTAATTAAATTTTGATTGTATGAGATGTGTAAACAGCTCTTCACAGTACTTTGAGCAAAGCCCCCGAGTATGGATCACTCAGACATCCAATAGAGACTTTGACTGGAAGGAGGGTAAATTTGCTGTTCACATAAATTTTCCACCCCATGTTACCCAACTATTGTGAAATCACAGCTTTTAGATCTGCTGAGTTTGGAGGATGATTTGATTACCTGCATAATTAGGACATACTTCTGCTGGATGAGAATGCATATTGCAAAAATACTCTCAGAGACAAATACAGCTTCTCACAACCACTGATAAATAATTCATGTTTCCTTACTTTTCTAAAATGAAATGGAGGAAGCCAAAACTCTGAATAAAGCAGTATATTCTGGGACAATAATGGAGGAAATCCAATTAAATTTTCAGTTTAAAATTAACTACAATCTTTATAAACAAGAAAATAAGAACAAAAGAGGAAGAAATATTTTAGTATTTGGCAATAATGAAAAATGAAAATTTGTCTTTCGTTTGCAGGATAAGCCCAAAGAGAATAAGTATCCTCCTATAAGAGTAAGTATTCTTGTCATACACAAATCTGTGCTTTTGCCCACTTAAGCATATGAATTCCATTAGATCAAATGCACTTACTTCTGAAAATATAGTTAATATATCAATATAGCAATGAGAATTTGGGAAAGCATGTTCCCAAATGTGGTATTTTTATGTGTAAACTTAATATATCCCCTTTGGATGGAGTAGCTTGCACTAGGCAGAACTTTCCATGCATTTCACATTCGTTTCCATTGATTGCACAAATAGGTTTTGCTTAAGACAGATGTGATGTTTTGCTTAGTAAAAATTGGAAACATTCTCTTTCTCATATCTGTTGGTGGAAATGTACCAATGTAGTTGAGGACAGCTACAGAGGGTATATGAAGGTCTTAAAAACCTGTGGAAGCTAGTACACACCTGCAAAATGAGTGGTCTCAGCCCTGGGAAGCATCTTACAACTGGCAGATTCCGGGACTTGCATAAAGTATCACAAGGCCACATCATACATATCTGTTATCAGATTATCTTGAAAACATTAATTCTATTTAGCAAAGAGACACACAATCTAGGGAATATTTGCATGATTAATCCCCGCAAAGGTTGTGAGGTGAATTTACAGGGTACTTCTCCAGTTTCAGTTTTCTGTACTCTTTTTAAGATTCATAAAAGAGGAGAGGAGAAAAAAAGTGTCCTTAAACCATAATAAAGTAAACTAAAACCTATGCAAGCTTAAAAATCCAACTATAACCTAAAAAAAATAGCCAACAAACAAATCAGAAAGATTTGGTGGATGAGCTAACAAGCACATACCTACGAAATCATATGAATTCGCTTTTTACAGAAACACTACCAGGAAATTAACCTCCAAGCTTTATGAATATTCATCTATGAGATGATATACAGAGTCTGATTATATTGATTTTAGGTAAGGAACAACATATATGAATTCCAAAATTACAATGAGAAAAAAAAATATATTCTGAAAATCAGAGCACGAGGAAAAAACTGTCTTGTAAGCTCGAAATGGGGGGAATGGAGTGAACCCGTCGAGTTTGGTAAGACTGTGAAATATTATTTTAATACTGATTTTTTTCCCTACACTACTACCATGTTTGCTTCACCTTCTCCCTCATACTCACTGACATGGATAAAATCTTAACTCTTATCCAATGGCATGGAAGGAACTGGATGGAAATTACTATTGTGGGGAAGCTCCAGTAATCTGGCAATGGTGACTGATACCAGCCTTCGGTTAGTTGGGACTTTGAAGGCAGCAGTTATTCAGATGCCAAAGCTACACGAACAGGCTGAGACCCAGTCTGGTCTTCAGTCTGAAGTGCTTGAAAGGCTGCTGCCTTTCAGTTCCTCAAGTTTTGACTATGAATACCATCTCCATCCTTCTGCACCTTCCTTTTCACCTTTTCCTCAACACTTTTTACAATTCCACCACTTTTGCTGTTATTTGTTATGTTACGCTGTTTCTTCTTCACCTTTTGTGGATTTTTTAAATTCTCTAAAGGTTAAATGTTTGGAAAGGTTTGAAATGCTTCAAGATTATCTGATTTTTTTTTTAACAAGGTTCTGTAAGAAATCAAGTTGAAATCCTCCATTATTCAAAAAAATAGGTGAAGTTTGCATTCATTACTGACAATCCCAAAGGTAACTTTTTGGCATGCTAAGATATTTCTCTCTTGGATGTTTCAGGTCAAGGAAAAGATTACTTTATCTTTGTGCTTTTATTTCTGATAGCACTTGGAACAATCTCAGTGACACTGCTCCAATATTGTCTTTTTAAAAGGTAAATTGACCTTACCAATGTAGAAACTATTGATATAGAACTATTTCTATGAAACACATTCCTCCTGTCTCCTACCTACAAACTTAAATAATCCAATTATTAATGCCATTAAGTTTTATTACCAGTATTGTTGTGGATGGCACTTTGGCACACAAAATCATGACAAGTGAAAAAGGGGGAAAGGATGTCAAAGTGATTGATTGATTCCACCCAACCCTACAAAAACAATTTTGTTCATATTTTCAAGCATTTAACAACCACAGAGCTTTGAAGCCATTGGTTTCATACAAGGAGGAACTAGGACAAATGAATGTGTCAGTACTGTGATAAAAAAATCACTTAGTGGTAGAATAAAGTTGTTTTATGTGACTTATTGAAACTAATTGTTTAATGAAGTATTCACTGTGTCTCTCACAAAATAAATTTTAGCTACCCTAGTGATAGGTGTAGTAATAGCTACTCACCAGTCTACACTCAACATTTATTTCTCAGTTGATTTGTAAAGCAACAGCTCTTCAACCTTGAAAGTAAAAAATGTCTTTAAGGAACACCTCCAAATATTTATCTAAGTTGCATTAATAGTATTCTCTAGTTCTTTATAATCCCATTTCTTACCCAAAGGTATTGCAGTGTCAAGAGCCTATCTTCTCCCATACCACAACCAAGAGACAAATTTAATGCATCAACTGATGAAGATATTCAGGTACGATTTCTTTTCAATTCAGCCAAAGTTGTTAACTGCTTGTTAACTATCAGTCACAGCAGGCCAGAGGCTAGAAGAATGTGCATATATAGGTGAGCATTACATTTGGTCCAATAACCAATTTTCTCTCATGCAAAGTATGCAGTTTTGAAACAGAAATGCTTTATGTCAGTGCTGAGACTATCGATTATCCTGTATGCATTTGCAGTATAGGATTACCTGAGACAGTTTAGATGCTTTGTGTAAATTACATTTGACCAATATTCTGTAGCATTCTGATGCAGTTTATTTGAATGTTTAATTACCCATACTTATAAAAAGCTTCTTTTTTTTAATAGCCTGTTTTACTGCACTTAGATTGGATTACTTTTTATCCTTATTCCTTTCCTCTTCACAGTGTCTTGTATTATTTTTACCTTGCCAACAGCAACTAACTCTTCCAGTCTGTGGTGGTTTGGGCCTGGCTGAAGGGCCAGGCACTCACTCCCCTTCTTAGATGGATGGGAGAGAGGGGAAAATACAACAAAAGCACAGGAGTTAAGATAGAAGCAATTTAATAAAACGCAAAGCCAAAGCAAAGGCCACATGCAGAAGCGAGAGCAAACACAGATGTTATTCTCTACTTCCCATCAATCCAGATATTCAGTCACTCCTGGGAAGCAGGGCTTCAATATGCATAGCAGTTACTCCAGAGGACAGAAACCATCAATGAGCGTCCCCACACTTCCTTCTTTCACTTAGCTTGTATGTCTGAGCTGACATCATATGGCATGGAATACTCCTTTGGTCAGTTTGGGTCATCTGGACTGGCTGTGTTCTCTCCCAAGATGTTGCCTGCTCCTCAGCAAACTCTTGGGGCAGGAGAATGTTGGAAAGTACAGCTTTGGTGCTCAGCTCAGCAGTAACCAAAACACTGCTGTGTTATCAACACCCTGCTGCAGCACTGCAAAACAGCACTAGAAAGATGCTTGGGGGAGAATTAACTCCAGCTCAACCAAACCCAATACACAGTCTTTCTTCATTTCATGACAACCATACTTCAAAACATTCATGGAAATATTCAACGTCAGGCTTGACAAGGCTCTGAGAAACCTGATCCAATGTCCCTGCTGACTGCAGGGGGGTTGGACTAGATGACCTTTGGAGGTCCTTTCCAACACAAACCATTCTAGGATTCTAGGTTTCTCTTCCAATTTGTCCATGTAAACAGTGTTTCGTTTAGTGTCTGCATAGTGAGGGAACACTTTATATCAGCTGGCTAAAGCACAGATGTACTTTGAGTCAGTAAATCATACTATTTTTTTATTGCCTGTAACTTTTCAGTGGGCAACACCACTCTTTCTATGAGGCTTTCTAAAGTGACCCAGATTTTCCTTCAATCCTTTACAAAGAAATGTCAAACTATTACTACTAGAAGTCTGTAGTATGGGCAAGTATATACCAGCATACTGCCCTACTTTGTCTTTGGTCCTGCCATCTTTGGCTTTAATAGATGTAGTGATGTACATTGGAAGGGTTTCCTTATACATGTTAAGTCATAAATACCTGAGATCTCCTGTCATATCAGGCTGCTGCAGCTAAGGCTGCAGAGAAGCTGCAGTCCACAGTCCATGTTATTAAATAGTAACTGCCAGTAAAGTAGCAAGCAGTCCTTCACAAATTGCAGACATTCTGAATTGCCTGCCTTTACTAAACTTGAGGTGCTTGCAAACTCCTGTATGCACACTACCAGAATGACTCAAGTAAGCCTACAACCCTGAAGCCTTTGTCGATGTTTTGTAACTGGTGGCACAAGGACTTCCATGCAGGCAGTGACTTAACACCTGTAATTGTCAAGAGTTCAAGTGAAGCCCTCAAGTTGCCTCATACCTGTCACCATGCGCTGTGAAGAGCAGTCTCAAACATTCTGAAAGCCCTTTTAAACTCGTCTTTGATGATGTTAATCTAGTCTTAAAGCCCAGTTTTATTTTACCCCTTCATTCCACATTCACCTATGTTTAACACTGACCAAATACTTGTAGTTCTTCAAAGCTGATAATAACCCCAAACAGATTATCTCAGGGGAGCCCTCCTTCTCCACCGAATACCAGGACTGCTGTTGCTTGCGTTTAGTACTAACATATTTATGAATTATTTTGATATGCGTAACATCCTTTGCTAAATCGCACATTTTTAAAGCTTATGCTTCCTCATTGTGTCCCTGTTTACTTGCAGATTTTTTGCATTTCCTCATCCGTCGTATTTCACAACTTATTCTTAATGACTGAAAAATCTCACTATTCACAACCGTAACCTTCCTACACTTTGTACTTGTATCCCGAACACTTGCTGTGGGCAAGACCCTACCAGACAATACACTTGGTGAATTTGACACCTTGCGTTCCTCTCAGTTTTATCTTCTTTCACTTTTTGGTCATTCTCACCCTGAAAGCTTTGCTCACCCTCACTCAAATATACTTTGTTTTCCCCCATCCCTGAATTAAATCCATTGCAAGAACTTAAAGACAAACTGTGTGCTGGTGCAGTTTTCCTCAGAGAACAGCCAAGTAGCATAAAACATCATGACCACAAAGCCCTGCAGCGTTTATCAATCCTACAAGTTTCCCAAGACAAAACTCCCCACAAAGGCATCCTGGTTTGATGCTCTGTAGCATAGCCTCAATACAACAGCAAGCTTCATTCCCCAGCCCTGCCAGTACTCTTCCTCCTACTTCAAAAAGGAAAAAAACAAAAAAAAAAGAAAAAAAATTAAAAAAGAAAAAAATTTTAAAAAAAGGAAAATCTCATTTATCTTCCCACAGTATTTTAAGCTCTGTATCAGCACAATGATCTTACCTCCAGTCTCATACAACTCCAGGCTGACCATGGTATAAATTGTATGATAACGACCAAACTGTTTTAGGTCTAGATGTCAGCCAATAATCAGTATTTATTTCTATTGTCTCAGTTAAAGCTGCATAGCATTAAACGTTTTACTTCTGCTGACAAAGAGCTAGCACTGATCATCACATTGGAAGTTAAATAATCCTTAACTCTCCTTAAAACTGTTTTCCCCTGCTTTGCAAGCATTTCTTCTGCATTATCATAGCATCTGACATTTAGAAATTCCTCTGATCTTCAACAGTGACTCTGTAGCTTATTTTATGTTAATTTTAATTTTCTCTTTAGTTAGAATATGTAAGTCTACCAAAAAAAGACTGTACCGAGGAAATAACTATGGTTGAAGAAATGACCTGACTTTACAAAATAAATAAATAAATCACACTTGGATTCCTCAATATAAAAGAAACCCATGGATCCTCCTGACAAGTACTCCAAACCAGACAAGAAATGAACACCTACAAAACTACTTGCACCATAAAAATCCACCTAAAAAGAAGCAGGAGACAGGAGAAAACAGTTGAGAAAAATCCATAAAATGTGTTCCTTTTCTTCAAAACCACAAATCCTGACAGCTAAGTTATTGTGCCATCGCCTACTGTGAACGCGTGCTTAAACCTAGCTAAGATTTTTTTCACGACATGAGACAAGGCCTCTCATCTACCACAGAACTTACTTCCTGCCCTCACTGCCATGATGCCTCTTTCCTCCAAATATAATACAGGCTTCAGATGCCAGTATTTTCTTATACAAATTCCAGACCTTTTTTGTTAAAAGTATTTTTCAAATTAAATATATTTCAACGACTATTTCAATAAAGGCAGAAAACAAATGCTTTTTTTAAAAGTCTTATTTATTGTTTGCCTCTGATGTTCCCCCACTGCATAACCACATATTACATTGCTGCTGCATGACAAAGGGAAACCATAGACTAAAAAAAAAAACCAAAAAAAACCCAACAAAACCTGAAACACCAAGTAGCACATGCTGAAAGCACAGCCTAGGTAAACTTGCATTAATTTATTTTCCTATTTCTTCTGGTTAAAACCCTAGTTCTGAAGAGAGGGGGGAAGGCAAGATGAAAAGTATCCTCCCCCTTTCAGGGGTTGCTGAACTAATGGTCCCTTGATTACTCCTCACAAAGCCTGGGCCATCCCACACAAAGTATCCTACCATAATCTGAACCCCTGAAGTCAACGACATTGAAAATAAATCTAAGCAATGTGTTTTTATAGACAAAAATTCTTCCCCAGTCCTCCCAAATCGATGATCACAAGTGAAACTGCAGACTGTCTGCCAAGGTCAGCATCAAGTGACCTGCCTGCATCACAAGGGAGCAAGCATTACCAAATTGGATAAAACCACCTGCAGTAGGTACATGAGGTTTGCCACAAGCAAGTATACAAAGCAGCTGTGTACTTACATTCACATATGATGTTAAAAGCAGTGCTTGTGTGACAGTAAAAGAAAAAAAAGTATAAATTGCTTGAGGAAGGTAATAATAAACCAAAGCCAAGTAGTTAATTTAAATATTTCATCTTGAACAGCAATCTCAGAAGGCACACAAAAGAACTCAAGACAGCTCAGCCAGCCTTCAATGACTCATACAGTGACAAACTGTTTCTTTCTCAAGATACAGGGAGAGTTCTTAATATGACTGGAGGATGAACACCTTGTCGTCCTTTACTGGTCCCTCTATGTCTTTGCAGATCACAAAGTACAAAAGTAAGATTATATACATATGAAGAACGGCACGTAGGTATTATATTATCTCAAACAGCAGTGTGTGAAATTGTTTCAGTTCTTCCCCAGAAGCAGACTTTGACCTGTTAATATTGAAGGCTGACCTACCTATATCTCTATTTTACAGCTATGCAGAAGCATATATATTCCCACATCCCCCATCAACTTCATCTCTTAGAATGAGCGTTATTTCAGATTAAATTCACCGTCCACAAAGGGACTGACCACTGCTACAAATCAGGCCAGACAGTATCTTGTATGGCACAATCAGCATTTCCAAATAGCAGCAACAAAACAATACACAGGTTATTCAGAAGTTGAAGGCATTTACTAGGTTCCTGGGTTTTTGCATGAATGCCATGTTGCTTTCTATATTTATTTTTATTAAAAAAAAAAAGAAAAATCACTTTAAGCTATTTTACCAAGGGCAAGAGCATTACTTTTTGACTGTCCTCGGGATTTTGGGTTCTCCTAAAACTACAACAGAAAACCCTCGATTTAAAATAATATGAAAAGTTGCAGATCAATTTAAGAATCATGCAAAAAGCCACTTGCAGCAGCAGCCCATCATACACTATCAGGCACAGAGAATAAGAGTAATTTCTGTTAGTATGACCCATGCTTCCCTGCCCTCCTCCGCCAGTTAAAGTTCTCACATTCAATTATTTCTTTAAAAATGTCAACTTGGTTACAGAGTGCAGTGTTTAAGTGTATCAGAGGAACCATTATCTGAAACAAGTTTTCAAACAAAAGAGGCTTTCCCAAAGCTTTTATGTAATAATTTCAACACAGAGTAAGTATGTTTATTGTTTTACAGCAAAATGCCCCAATTTAAGAACAAAATTGCTAGATGTTCAGCTGTGCAAAATGGTATATAGTGCTTCAGTACAAGTGGAAAAGAACATGATTTGTTAGCAAGTACTTTGAAATATGATTGTATGGTCCTAGAAGATAGGACTTGAAACTGGGGACTGATCCACAGGCAAATGTTTTGTTTTTTTTTCTGCCTAAACTGGACCCAGCCACTTTGGACCTAGAACCAACGTCTGTCGTTGCTGAAAAAAAAAAATAGAAAATCACCACACTGAACTGCCAGATTCAGTGTCTTCATGCATGTTACTAAGAAATGGATCAGTCCTCAATTGACAGTTTCCAGCCCCATCTACAAGTATCATTGGGCTCTGATAAATAAGACTCTCAGGAATTTCTTGAAGGTCAATGGTCCATAATGGTTGTTATTCTACATGATCTGCTCAACTTGATTTTCAACTCTAGTTAGGCTGTTTAAATGACTTTCTTGAATTCATCGTACAGCACAAGAACAAATGCACCCCCCATGCCTCTCAGAACATTAGACCATGCACCCTTGAAGAACGCCTTTCCTCCCTCATCCCTTGCAATCTTCCGCCAGCAGTCAATTGTTCCAGAGTACATGATGTCAGCTGTAGGAAAAGAGCAAAGATTTAACTCCTGTAATTGTACTCAAGGTATTTTTAACAACTGCCCTGATTCAATTCTCTAGCTACTTTGTGATGTCCAAAACCACATTTTAAGACTGTAACACAATACTTGGATCAAGTAATAGAAAAGCATCCCATCTGCTTGCCTAGCTGTTAAAAGCAAAGTCACAGAATGTTATGCTGTCTTTTGGCAATCATCCTGTCCTCTACCTACCTTCATGTAATTTGTCACTGTGAACAGGCAGTCCATTTACCTATTTTATATTCTATAAAAAAACGTTCTCAGCATAATTCTTAACACCCCACGTTGAGCCTCCTACTGCATTTTGTTGTATCACGTGTATGTAATAAATTTATGGAACAAAGACCTCTAAATGCTGAGGGACAACTACCAGGAAGATAAAGAATTCTATCTTGTTAATACTGCTAGAAGAACGGCATAAATTAACAGCATACCTCCTTTGCGTCCTGACTGCATCATCATCCTACGACGCACTGTATCGAAAGGATAGGAGACCACACCAGCCACTGCAGTCACTGTCTGGGCAATCATCCAACTGATAACAATATGAGTATTTCTGGGATCTGGGAGCATGCCTACAATAAAAAAAGTAATTAGCATTTTATCCTCCTCCAGCTCACTCACTGCATGACAGCTACTTTAGAAACTATTACAAAACACTGCAAAGCCATACTTTGAAACTGTAACCAGTCAAGAAACTCAAAACATGTTGAAACAACATGGAATACATTTAAGGAAAGTCAGAGATTTTTCTTCTTGGTAATCAAAACAAATAACTTTGAAGCACCAGGATTCTTTTCAGACTGGCAGGAGAAGAAACCTATTTTCTACTCTTTTTAGAAATAAATATAACTAAGTTACTGTCTGTGAACTATATTAAACTACAAATTATCAACGATGTCTATGTCCAAATGTCAAAAACAACAAGTGCTTTGTAAAAGCACGACTCAATACCATTCCATTTAAACACACTTGAATCAGTCCAAGATAACTACAGTAACACACTGAAGAAAAAGGAACTTCTTGTAACTGTGTATGGTTACCAACATGCTTTGTTGGCATTAGGAGAAACTCCTGTAACTACAAAAGCAACAGCAGTTGAACACAGCCTGCTACCATCAACATGTGCCTCAGTTTTGCCTTGAACACTTCAGTGCCACTGATGGCACCAATATACCCCTCCTCAACCACAGTCAATTCCTATAGACACACATAGACCAGCATCCAAGAACAGATTTAAACAGACAACACAATTCTGAAAGAGGTTTATCTGATCCTCTCCAAAACGTTACCTTTTGCTGTATCATAGATCCCAAAGTAGGCAGCTCTATAGATGATGATCCCTTGGACAGAGACATTGAACCCTTGATATAAGCCACGGATACCATCAGACTTGGTGATCTTGACTAGACAGTCTCCTAGACCAGAAAATTCTCTGTCTGCGCCAGCTTTTCCAACATCAGCAGCCAAACGGGTTCTTGCAAAATCCAAGGGGTAGACAAAGCAGAGGGAAGTGGCTCCTGCTGCACCACCAGAAGCCAGGTTACCAGCAAAATACCTCCAGAATTGAGTGTGCTTGTCTACACCTCCCAAGAACACCTGCTTATACTTATCCTTGAAGGCAAAGTTGAGAGCTTGAGTTGGGAAGTATCTGATGACATTTGCCAAGTTGCCTCGCCAGAAAGACAGCACCCCTTGTTCCTTTGGAATACGCACTACACAATCGATGATACCCTTGTACTGCTTATCAGCAGCAATTTGTTTACTTGCATGTTGCACCTGCAATTAAAAAAAAAAGTATTTTGACTGTATGCCTTGACTGCCTGCACTACCGCTAGACTTAATTGTGCTTCCACTATAAAACAAAGACCTGTTAATCCTGAATGCCTGATGGCAGCTGTGTGCAGAGATTATGCCTGGTAAACACAACAAAATAGCTGTGCTAGCTACTTTCACCTAGGTCAGTCTGAAACTTAAAACTGAATAATGTCATCTATTTGTATTTTGGGGAACATCGAAGAACTCGAGGATTTGTATGAATCAGCTGTCAAGGATTAAGACAGGACTTGACAAAACAAGGCCAGCTGTGAGATACAAGGCAAGTACGCCGAGCCCGGACGACCTGGCGCGACAACCCTCACTGACAGCGGCGGGCCTGCAAGCGAAGGGGCCACCTGAGTGAGCTTTAAGGCGCTGAGAGGGCTTCCAACCAGCGGGGCGGATGCCAGTGGACGAGGACGTGGAAAAGGCCTCCCCTCCTCGACAGCGCGGCTGCTCCCACCGCCGGCCGCCACGAAGGTCACACCAATCACCTTGGTCCACTAGCCCCGCCCTCAGGGGTCACAGCGGGTCCCGCACGCCGGACGTAGGCCCGGCCCCGACCAATGAGCTGCCCGGCCGCGCAGTCACGTGAAGGTCACAAAGATGGCGGCACGCTGCCGCCCTCCCCTTGCCCTCTGCGCCAGGAACGCGAGAGGAGGAAGTAATACTGGGAGCCGCCCCCTCGACCCTTTTTCCTGCCCCCTAGCCGCGGCCCACCCCTCGCCGCGCCCCGCATAGCGGAACCGGCTTCCCCGCCACCATGGCGGACGCCCACCGCCCACGTGACCACCCCACTAGTCGCCGCCGGCGGAAGGCCGCTTCGCGCGCGCCCTTTGTTCCACCGGGGCGACAAGCACCTGGCCGCCCGCCCTCCTTCCTTCCTTCTCGCTGTCCCGAACCCGACCGGCCCGCGGGAGCCTCGGTGGCGCTGCGTGGGAAGGTGACGGGCTGCCCTTGCTCTCTGTTCCCGCCGGGCTCTGCCGCGCCGCTGACCTGAAGCAAGAGCTTGACCCGCTCGATGGGCGCCACCGCAGTCTTGCTGATGGCAGCGGCGACGCCGCCCGCCAGAAAGTCCTTGAGGAAGGAGATGGCCTGGTCCGCCATGTTCACGCCGCGCCGGAGCCGCCGGGAATGAAACGCCGCTGCCGCTCAAGCCGAAAAGGCGGGCCTGCTGCCGCGCATGAGCTAAATGCCGGGACCCGGCGGCTCCGCCCCGCGGTGCCCTATTGGCTGTACCGCCCCAGAGGCAGGGCCTTACTGTCCGGGGCAAGGCGGGGCCGGGCCAGCGCAGGGCGGTGGTTTCGGCGGGTGGCGGGGTGCAGCTAGCCGCTAGCCGCTGGGAGCGCCGAACAGAGGCTGGGATGTATCCTCCCCGCGCCCCTGCGGCGCCAGTGGCGCAGTGCCGCGTCTGCTAGGGCGGCACTAGGGCCTGCCAGCTCTCTCCGCCCGCGGCCGCCACCTGTAAAGGACATGGGGCCTCGCTTCCTCCTCATCCCGGTTCCCGCGGGGCAGCCCGACGCGCAGACCCGACAGCATAGTGTGGCGTGCCTGGTCGTGCATCGCAGCACGTCGTTCGGGTTGCCGTTGGTCACACAATTCTCTACGCAACAGTCGCTTTGTGAAGCATTTTTTGTGTTGTCTCTGCCGTGCTTGGTACACTCTGTACAGTCTTAATTGGTCTAACCTCGCAGAAACGGTGTGCCACGTGGAGTGCGAGGTGGCGGAGCAACGATTTTGCGGTATGGGTTTAGGAGCCTCGTTAGCCAATGAGGGAGTAGGACAACCAAATGAGCTGGGAAGCTTGTTGTAGGATGAAGGCACTATTTTCTGAACAGGGCCATGAGTTGCTGCTGTTGGAAGCCGGTGTAGGATGAAGGCACTATTTTCTGAACAGGGCCATGAGTTGCTGCTGTGGCAGCCATTAGGTGGAAGGGAGGAGATGTGACGCACCGTTGGAGCACCAGAAAGTTTTGCTCCTTCCTTGCAATCCCTGACAGTAATGCTTATCAAAGGCATATTCTCATTTCGATGTTCTCGTCCCATGTACTTCTCACCACTGTGGTGCTAAGCATCAGATTTCCAGGCTCTTCTGCCCATCACTGAAGTGATTTCCTTATCTGAGATAAGGAAATACCAAAGAATGTATCTGTGGCTTCCTAGAGGGATAACGGCGAAGCGTCCCAGCATCTGGTTTGGGTGCTCAAGCTTGATGCTGTGAAAAGCTCTTTTGCAGGTTACCCAAGCAGGTATCCACAGCAGGGCCTCTGCCCCTACAAAGACAGTAATTTCTGCTAATTTTATTGGGAAATTTCACACCTAATGGCCAAATTTCTGTCTGAAAGTACACCTATTCTTTACAGAAGCAAATCTTTGAAATAGTTCTAGCTAGAGGCCATTAGTTCATGCACACCTTATGTTACTGCTTTCACTGTTGGTGGATGTTTCCTGCAAAAGTAAATAAATCCAAACTTTTTTGTAAACAGATGACTGGTGAGCCACAAAGTTGCAGTAGCTGAGGTGTGTGAAACCACTGTTTACATGTGTGTGTACTTTGCGAGATTTTAAAATCTGGCATCTCAGGAGTTTGTGTTGTGAGAACAGAATGTGCCAGACACAGCCTTTGTTCCTGCTGCAGTGCAATATAATATTTATTATAATGTCACTATTCCCTTTTCTTTTTGCACATCAAAAGATAAAAAGTAAATGGTGTGCTATTTTATGTGCTAAATTGTAATACAGATACAGGGAGGTTCCTCCCATGCCCATGCAGGGTTAGACATACCATGCTTCAGGCTGTGGTGCATATTCTTAGGCAGGTACACACAGCTCACTGTGGTTTCTAGCTGTTTAAAAAAACTCATAACTGAAAGCGAATTCTCTCATAGCACAACGCAATTTGTGCAAGGCTGGGAATCTTTCCCACCCTAATATTTTCTGTTAATTTAAAATGAACTTCATACTTGGAACTCTGAGGTGCTGTGGGTTTGAAAAATCGAAGATGTCAGTTTTGTGACCTGAAACTGTTCATCCAATCGTTGTCTAAGTAGGGGTAAAGAGGAGTAAAATGTACTTGAACCAAATGTGGTGCCACCACATTTAAACTCCAGTTATAATCACACATGAAATTTGCTCTTTTATGCAACTGCCTTTTCCCAGAAACCTCACAGAAGGCAGACCAGTCTGTCTTGACTCTTCTGAGAAGCTACTGCTCCAGTTTTTGTTTCCAGTCTTAACTACACCATTGCAGTAGCACTTTTCAGACTTCATTAGAAAGTGTTAATGTATAATGATCTTAAAAATGGATGGTGATGGAGTATTGAAATGATATCTGCATTAATCTCCTGAAACAGGGACAAAAATACATGTGCTGGTCTAAAAACTGGATTATTCTAATTGCTCCAAGTATGAAGAATCTGATTTCTCAGCAACATGAATACTCCCTTGTCCTGGTTTTGCTGGGCCAGAGTCCCAGGCCAGCCATAATCTGCAGGCCGTTAGGAGTTTGAGCCACCTAAGACAGCTGACTTGAGTTGCCTCCCATACCATGAGCATCACCCTCAGCATAAAGGAGGAAGTGTTTTGAGGAGAGGGAAGTCTGCTGCTTGGGCTCTTGGTCCTCTTTCCTCTCCTAATCTTGAGGTCAGCCTTTCTGGATATTGTGACTGCTGCACTTTTGCTGGGCTGAATACAACTTTATGTATGTTGTAGTTGCTGGCTGTTTCATAAAATCTATTTTCATTTCAGCCTGTGGACATTCTCTCGTTTTCCTGATTCCCCTTCTCTGCTGGGGGAGGGGTCAGCTGATGATAGAGCAACCACTATAGTCCCAGATAGAGGCTAAATGTAGACGCTTCTGGAGGGCTGCTGACACCATTTGTGGCTGGAGATGTGTTTCTGAGGGTACTACAGAAACTGTGTTGTACAGCCACAGTATTAGTGCCACCAAATGACGCCAGAGTCTTCTGGCATCATTTTACTCAAAGTACATGCAATCAATCTCTCCTCATTTTTAAAAGTAACTTCAGAAAGCTGGCACATCTCTTATTTATGATACTGATGGGAAACTAAGAAAGTATTTGCATGATTACAAAACAAGAAACATGTAGAGACATCCGAATTTTACTACAAAATCCATTTTTCCTAGGTCTTAATGCAGAGAACAACATCTAACATATTTCCTGTCAATCTGATTTTGACATTTGTGAATCCATGTTGTTCCAGTAAGCCTCGATACTCAGAGCCACTTCTCTCTTTTCCCTTTGTCTGCATGAGCATGCTCAAAGATTTCAGCAGAGCTCTGTTCCTGTTCTTCTCATCATCCAGTACCATTTCAGACAGCAAAATCCCACTGCCTAATTTAAAAACAAATGCATGCAACAAATATTCATCCATTATCAGTCAAGAGAATTTCTGCTACAATATATAAAAAGGTACAAACCTCAAGATGCAGGTGATTTTATGTATCTTTTATGGATTTATTCTGCTAGTACATCACTGTTAAAAGCATAATCTACTCCTCCTACAAACCCCAGAAAATTCTCTGCCATGTTATGGTGGGATCAAACAAGTCAAGTTACATCTGTTTTCAGAGGAAGAGGGCATGGCTTCTGTAGACAAGGCATGAGGGTTTTATGGAAAACAGACAGTAGTAGTTACATCTCTGTCATGTGTTGCTGCTTCACATTCATACTGACATGGTTGCCAAGCAGACAAAAGGGCGGACGACAAGCATTATAGAAGCAAAGAAGCCAATGTGGTACATGATTATTGTAGGAAATTGAGGTCTTTGTGGTGGGACTGACCGAGGGATGTGAGCAGAGCTTATATTACCCTGTTCACCTGCAGCCTTTTCCAGATCCATGAGGGGTAAGGGAAAACAAGAGAGGGATACTGTCAAAAGGAGTATTAGATAGTTGTTATTTCAGACAGCCCTCTTAAATATGCTCTATTCAGCAAGAAAATCACTTTTCTTAGGAAAACCAGGAAATTTCCTTTCACAGATAGGTGAGACAAATCATCCTCTGAAAAAGATTGTTATCCTACTCTTTGAAGAGCTCAGAGTGACTAGTTAATTTGAATGGTTAGATATTCAATATTACATTGATGAAGACTATTTGTTACAATTCAGTGGCTTCCATTCCCTCCTCTCCTTTTGATGTGATTCTCCTTTGCCTTCAACAGAGACCTGGGGTTTGCTGTTCCTGGTTACACAGCAAATGTTGCTAGAAAAAGTAATTCAGGACTGTCATTTGTAAGTCACTGTTTATATTGCAGCTTTGGAAGATGGTGACCAATTTTGTACACTCTTGAAACGAGGACACAGAGTGGTCATTATAATTTGTTACTGAAAGTTATTTGAGTCATCCAGATAACACCAGGATAACATGAAAAAATATATCCATGAAGCACAACCAACATGGGAAATCTATATTAAAAAATTAGACACAGCACATTAAGTAAGTACAGGGAAAAAGAAAAAAAAATAATCTCTATACAGTTACTCAAGATTTACTAGTATAATTGAAATCTCTTCATGAGAGGGACTGAAACAGAGCTAACTTTCAACCCTTTCAGGAAGCATAATTTGATGAAGAAACTTTGTCCGTGGCTCTAGAGGAGATAAGAATTAATGGTCTAAACAGTCTGAATTACTTTAATCCAGATTATAATTTCTTAGCAAGGACATAATTACCAATGAAAAGATGGGAGGGATAAATAAAGAAAAAAAGAAAAAAGTTCCAGCCCTTCAAAATATTATTAAGAAAAAAAAAAAACCGACAACAAAACAAAAGCCCACATTGAATACTTCCACTACCCAGGAGTCAGCTAACACATCCAAAACTGAACTGACAGCTCACGCAAGGGGGTTTAGCCATTAAATATCCCAAATTTTGTGCTGAGTAGCTGAGGTGATGTGCTACCCTTTGCTTCTACCATGCACACTTTTCCAGATCCAAGTTCTGTTAATAGTTGTAAAAAGGCAAAAAATTGATATAAAATGATTGAGCTAGGACTGCCAATCAAGTTGTATCTGTTTGTTTATGCAGACTCCTCTGTCTTCCTCAAGGATTCTTTCCTCAGTGTTCAGTGAGTGAGTGATGAAGTTATTTTTCTGTTATTCAGTTACTCATCTATGAATTTGTTAAGCCCCCCAATTCTCCACCTCAAAAATTTATTTCTCAGCATCAAACAGCTTAGAGCATATGAAATTTATGAATAACTATGAGAAACATCTGATTACTGCTCAAAATACAAACCTGTTAAGCATAATGTCAAGCTTCATCCGTCAAGATGGAAAACCAATTTATTCAGTTGTTGAGTATTTTGCCTTATCTCTTTAAATGTCTGTACAGATGAAATCAATCAAATATCCATTCATAAAACCTTTTGCTTAGAATTAAAAACCTCAGTGTGGTAAAAGTCTGTCATTTCCCTGCTTCTGTGCTGCTGAAATGCTCTGTAGTAAGCATATTTCTCATGATGAATTGAATCACTGTGGCACTTTCACTTTACTCAGTGCTCAAAGAGCAAAGTAACCTCTGATTAACTAACCAGAGCCTACCAGGCAGATGCAACTCTTGACCTTACTCACCAACTCTTTAGTTTGCTGAGGCTGGGGATTCAGATTAGATACAGCCTCTTTCACACTAGCTCATTGGGATTACAGAAGTATGTCAGGCAAGAAACTCATAATTGACAAAGAAGAAAACTAGTTTGAAAGTGCAACTTTAATTTCCAGGAAGGTTTCCAGTACAAAGTCCATTTTAAATAAAGAAAATAAATATCAAAGAAGTATCAGGAAAAAGTAAACATTAGGAGAGGTGACATTAGTGACAAATTACTTGAAGAGATGAGATAGAGTATTGGAGATACTTCACCAATTAAAGACTGGAACATGCAGAAACTTCTATTTTTAATTTTTGTAAGAGAATTTTATACATAAATCCTGAAACTCATCTCAAATAATGAGACAGAAAGCGTGTATGGACATTTAACTATATTCAGAAAACCCTGAAACTGATAGGAACCAATAGGTTACAGCTCTGACCTGCAGCCTCTGTAGGTACCTACTGTGGAGGTCAGAGGCTGCGTAAATTTCTCTGACTGCTGTAGGAACATGTATGAGCTTTGCTGTATTTTCACTTTTGCCTGTTGAACAAGTGCTTAAAAAAAAGGTATCCTTATGATGTCTTTGGACAAGCCCCACAGAAAAGTGAAAAAGAGGACTAGCATCCTCAAATCCAGACAGACAGTATTAATTTTTCTTTTTCATTTCTGATAAAAATTAGCAGAAACAACAAAATACACTGCAGAGGAAGAATTCTCTTTAATTTTAAGGTCCAAGAAAAGTAAGGTATTTATCTGGGTCATAAAAGCTTGTAGCTTTAACTTGCCATGCTATACAGCTATGTCAAGTCTAAGTTTAATGTGGTCTGCAAACTAGACAAAAGAACTGGACATGAAGGTATTTAACACATAGAAGTTTCAGCCTGCTCCAGACACTTTCAAATGTCTAGAACTCAGTCTTGCAGAAGCTGCAGTACAACTTTTATTCAAGGTCGGTAACATTAGCGCTTCAGATAAAGGGTCAAAATGATCCTAACTGACAATACAGGCTGGCTGACTGTAGGTACATTGCACAAGTGTTGTAAAAACTCAGCATCCCAGTTTGCTTTTGGGCACACTATGGTGACAGATCCTTCTTGAAGCCCAAAACAGCATCTACTAAGTTTCCTGTGATCTTAATTTGTACATTTGTGAATCTGTATTTCTCCAGTAGCTGTATATATTCTGAGCCACTTCTCTGCTTGCCTTCAGTCATGCTAAGGGACTGCAGTACAGCTCTAGGAGGATGCATCTTCTGTTCGTCAAGCACAATTTCTGCCACTAGCAGGGCACTTCCTGCATTTCCAAAACAACAAAAAGTGGTTCAGTAAAGTTCTGTTCAGAAATGGTTAGAGAGGCCCCTCAGACTGGTGTTTTAGTGGTCTTTATTCATCAGTGACACAATTTGACTTTCAATACTCTCTTCCTGGAAGCAACCATGTAATTGTTAAAAGGAAGGAGGAGTTTAGACCACAGTATCTTCACTTCACTTCAATGATGTTCAGATGGCTTCCTGACTCCTGCTCTTAAAGTCATTCTTTTTTCCATTTGAACCAAACAACTCCTTTAAGCCATCTGTTGTATCCCAATCTTTGCATAAAATTAACTCACCCACAATTTTCTTTCATAATTTATAGAACATTGTACTTTATGGCTTAGATCTAATTTTGAATGCTCTATGAAGGAAACCACAGCTACAACGAATTCTGTTGGATTAAGGAATCAGCTGATTTTAGCAGTCAGGATTTTCCATTTTTTGTCTTCTCCTTTGATCTTTAATGCTGTCTAAATATGAGTGAACAGTTTGCCCTGGCAGCCAAAAGGGCCAATGGTATCTAGGGTGCAGCAAGCACAGCACAGCTAGCCAGTTGAGTGAGGTGACTGTCCCACTTGGCACTGCACCACTGCAGCCCTACCTCAAGTACTGTGTACAGTTTCAGGTGCCTTGATGTAACAAGGACATGAAACTATTAAGAGTGTGTCTAGAAGATGGTGACCGAGATCATGGAAGGCCTCGAAAGCAAGTTGAGGAGCAGCTGAGGCCACTTGGTTTCTTCAGCTTGGAGAAGAGAAGCCTAAGGAAAGACCTTCCAACCATCTACAACTTCCTCAAGAGGGGCAACCAAGGAGGAGATGCTGATCTCTTCCCTGGTGACCAGTGATAGGACATGTGGAAATAGGAGATGGAATAAAACTGCATTAGGGGAAATTCAGATTGGACATTAGGAAAAAGGTTCTTCACTGAGATGGTAGTTGGTCACTAGGAAGAGGTTCCCCAAGGAAATGGTCACAGCACCTAGCCTGTATGAGTTCAAGGAGCATGTGGATAACGCTTTTAATCATATGGTTTAGTTTTAGGAAGTCCTGTGAGGAGCATGAAGTTGGACTCATTGATCCTTACAGGTCCTTTACAACTCAAGATATTCTATAATTCTATGATTCAAATGTAGAAGAAAGCAGAAGACCTTTCTCATGAAATCTGTGCATAAAGTAGTGCTGAACTAGAATTTACCATGTTCTGAGACAGCAAAGTGAGAGCAAAACAAACTGCTTCTTCATTAACCTGAAGGAGCTCTAGTTAGACTATTTTTTGTATAAGCACATACTTAGTTATTTGATGATATAGGGCTTACAGGGGATAACATAGTTGTACATGAAACCTTCAACTATAATAAGGGCTTATTTTATATAGTTTTATTAGCAGCTCTGCTTGCCCTTTTTTTTTTTTCCATAGCAGATGTTACCATAATGCCAACACAGACATTCAAGCAAAGGCTACCATGATCAGACAGAAAAATATGCTTTTATAATATGTGTATTAATATGCACCTTTAAGCTACAAGATAAAAAAAAAAAAAAAACTTACCTGGTTTGCAAACAGCTGATATCTTGCTTAACAGAACATGTATCTTTTCATCAGGCCAGTCATGAAGAATACGGGAAAGGATATAAAGATCTGCTTCTGGAATGTTATCCTTGAAGAAGTCACCTGTTGGAAAGCAGAGCTACTACATTCCTAGAGAAACCACAGAGATCACCCCTACAAAATTAAATGAAAAATACTGCGGAGGAGGTAGGAGCTTCAGCAGAGGTAATGAAAGAAACAAGAATGAACAGGTATAGGTATGCACTGATTTGCAGATAAAGAAAGCATAGTTAAAGAGAAGTGCAGATCACAGGTAAGAATTCTGTAACACAAAAATAGAGAGAAAGCCTAAAACAAGGAAGAAGACATTGAAGCAATTTGTAGCTACCATGTTCATCTTGCCTAGGAAAGAAAAGCCTAAGACAAGAACATGCAGCCTCTACTCCCAGTGGTACTCAAAAACTACTAATTTATACGTCCTTATTTATCCACATTCTGCAACCATAGCCAAGTTGTTTTTATCTCCACAAGCCTGAGAAATACAATGCCCCTGTTTAGCATGGATGGGTCTACATTACCTTGTACTAAGACACACCTGTAGGGCTGGAGCAGGATAGCACACCATTTTCTGCAGCAAGAGCCCCCCTGTGCTCCAGGATAACAGAAATAAGACAAAAGATCATGTGTGACATTTACCTGATATGTACGTCACTGAAGCTGTGTGTTGTCCTGAAGGCTGGAAGTTAGAGGTGTTTGCAATGACCTCCGGAAGGTCAAATACTGTGACCTTGAGATCTGGGTATATTTGTACTAATTCATGAGCCAGGGCTCCAGTGCAACCTGTTGGAAGTGCAAAAAAGTCAAATCAAGTCTTTTCCCCCAGCATTTGCAGACATTTTTAAAGGCAAGGTTGTACATGGCATTAAAATAAACATCAAAGAGAATTAGAGGTACACAGCTCAATGCTTAACATGACCATTTCCTGGTGGATAAAGCAATACTTTCAAGCTTGGGGAACACAGGCACAACTCCTTACTATCATGGAATTGTTAATAGGACTTTTGATACAAATACCACAGGGTTTTTTTAGAGCTAGAAGAACAGGAATGAAAGGGCAAGGACATGTGGTTTGGGCATGAAGAGCACTAGAACTATCTACCATTTATGACACATTGACAGAAGTTTGACAAATACTTTCTGGCATGGTGAAGGATAGGGATGGTAAATTCTTGGAGTCTCCGCACAAATGGTAAAGGTTGCACCACCAGTATTGTGTTAATTCCTCTGACATGCCATCCCACCTCCCCAGGCACTAAGTGATCTTTCTTCAGTGGATCTTTCCCTGTGTAGTAACACTTACTCTGTATAACTCAAAGCACAGGGCAAGAAAGGACACTAACCAAAAGTACTGTCATTGGTCTTCAACATTTGGTGGTCCTCTCAGATATTAATAACTGACACCATACACAAAAGGAACCAATTCTAAAAGAATCAAAAAACTTCATACTCTAGCAGTGCAGCATGTCAAGTCTGACACTCCAATATAGAGGGACTTTTGAAAGTCTTGGACATGCTAAAGGACATCAACAGCACATTTAAAATGAAGCTCAAGCCCAATATTCTATTAGCTGAGCCACAAACCATCTTGTTTTCCGAGTTGAGCTGTGTCAGTATGCAACTGATTGTGGCAAACAGTCGCTTATTTCAAATTACTCAGATACCATTTAGGTAACTCTGCTTTCAGTTAACTGCACTCAGTCCTTTTATTCTAATGTTACAATACCAGAATACCAGAAGAATAACATACATAGAACTGAAATAAAACTTCTCCCTTCAATTTGTATACAAGTGCAATTACAAGTAATACCTCCTAAATCACAAGCAGTTTTAAACTGTGAAAGATCAAATGCTGTAGCCACGTCTCTTGCTGTCAGGTGGGCAATGCTGTGCATGGCAGCCATAAAACGTTGCTTTACCTCCTGGCTGTGATAATACTCCTAAAAAGGAAAAAAAACCAAAAACAAAACAACACCCCAAGTTTATTTTCATTATGTAACTAAAAGTATGTAGAACCAAGGCAGTAGGTGCACACCATTAACATTAGAATGCTGACATTAGAACATCAGTTAAAAGTGCCATTGACTAGTGGCTCATCCAAGTCCTTTGCTGTTTCACTCTAGTATAAGCAAATTTTAGGATCCTGTCCAAAGTACTGATCACAGACACATTTTGCAGTATGTCTCAAAGGACATACATTTGACTTATTTGAACCTGGTTGAGTCCTTGGTAATGTCCCAGGGGCTATTAAATTCAGCGCTTCTGCACACTGAAGGTAGGGCAGTCTAACAGGAAGAAGGAGTAACCTAGAAAGTGTTTTTAAAGAAATGCTGTACCATTGATACACCTTTACTAACCCATCTGCTCCACAGCAAAGTTATCTCCAGACTTTAAACTGTTTGAAAGGAAAGAATTGTTTCTTTTGGTCTCCTAACTGTTCTTCCTTCATCTTGATATACTCACAAATTACTTTCATTTAATTCTGACATTTATTCTCCCATAATAGGAAAATAAGTAGATGACTGAGCCATAAGCTTAAACAAGCTCATGCTGTGGGTGTTTTTCATTAGGTGAAATGAAAGCATTCAGTACTAGAATGTCATGCTTTTACCTCGGAAACAAAACTTATGCATGAATGTCTCTATGTATCCCTTTCTTACAGACTTAATCAGTTATGTCTGGCTTTACAGCTACCACGAAGCAGAAGTATCTCTAGTGGTATGCAGAGTGCCATAGGCAGCCCATATTGGACATATTATCCTGTATGCATATGGAACCCAGGCCTGAACTGGTCATGACGTCTGCCACAAGCATCACCCCAGCAAACTCAAGTTGGTAATCCAGATATTTAAGAACGGGTGAGATCCAGTTCACCTACATTCAAACAACTAGCACACAAATGTAAGCATCTACTGCAGGATCTCTCCTAATGCAAAGTATCTAAACTCCCTTTAAAATGCCTGTAAAGGATTCCTAAAGGAGATTCTAGCACCAGTAATCTACATACTAACATTAAGCTAACAGGAACTCAGGTCTTCAAAAGCCCTTATTTTCTTCCACCAACTGTAAATGAGGGCTGTAGCTTTAGGAGACTGCCTTCATCAGCACCTAGAAATTAAGTACAAATTAAGAACCTCAGAATGAACTCTGAAGTTCAATTTAAGCCAGCATTGCTGTCAGAGATAATGTCTGTCCTGGTCACTTTAACTAGCCCTCTCCTTAAAACGCACAAATATTTTGACCCCAGCATGCTTCCGAGGTGGACAAATAACAAGTTAGGCTAGTTACAACTCTATGTGATTCTCTAGTATGAACACATCCATCTGGGCTACCATCGGAAAAGAAATGCTACAGAGATGGAAACAGATGGAAGAAAAGATTCATAGAATCAGTCAGGGTTGGAAGGGACCACAAGGATCATCTAGTTCCAACACCTCTGCCATGGGCAGGGACACCTCACTGATCAGGCTGGCCTGAGCCTCATCCAGCCTGGCCTTAAACACCTCCAGGGATGAGGATGCAACCACCTCCCTGGACAACCCATTCCAGGCTCTCACCACTCTCATGGTGAAGAACTTCTTCCTCACGTCCAGTCTGAATCTCCCCACTTCCACCTTTATTCCATTCCCCCTAGTCCTATCACCACCTGATATCCTAAAAAGTCCCTCCCCAGCTTTCTTGTAGGCCCCCTTCAGATACTGGAAGGCCACAATAAGGTCACCTCAGAGCCTTCTCTTCTCCAGACTGAACAGCCCCAACTCTTTCAGTCTGTCCTCATAGGAGAGGTGCTCCAGCCCTCTGATCATCCTGGTGGCCCTTCTCTGGACATGTTCCAGCATGTTCATATCCCTCTTGTAATATGGGCTCCAGAACTGGATGCAGTACTCCAGGTGGGGTCTCACCAGAGTAGAGGGAGAGAATCACTTCCCTTGACCTGCTGGCCACACTTCTCTTGATGCAGCCCAGGATCTGGTTGGCTTTCTGGGCTGCAAGTGCACTTTGACAGCTCATGTTGAGCTTCTCGTTCACCAGCACCCCCAAGTCCCTCTCCTCAGGGCTGCTTTCCAGCCAGTCACTGCCCAGCCTGTATTTGTGCTTGGGATTGCCTTGACTCAGATGCAGGACCTTGCACTTGGTCTTGTTGAACCTCATGAGGTTGGCTTGTGCCCACCTCTCCAGCCTGTCAAGGTCCCTCTGGATGGCATCCCTTAGATTACAGTTCTTACCACAAGTACATACTGGCTTGAATCATATACAAAACTACAAACCTTCATAGAAAGGACTGGATCTCTTCTCCACTGCATCAACACAAAGCAACGTTGAAAACAGCTTTGATTATGTAACACAGATTAAACCGGATGGACATCAGTTATTGGCATCCAATATGTAAGGAGTACATGTGTGATAAGATGTTATCTGGTTTTATAAAAAGGCCACATAAATGTAAATGGCTGTTCTGAGAGCTGGATGGGCAACACTTTAGCCAGAGAATTTTCATCAGCACTTGAAATTCCCAGTACATGCTGGGATTGCTCCAGCACTTTAGACACTCAAGTTGAAGGTAAGACAAGTCTGTGACTAGTGAGTTATGTTTCTACTATTTCTCAGATTGACCAGCTTTCTCAGCTCGGTCTCCCATTTGCTCCTGGGTCAGTTCTGGACTCCTCACAGCTAGTTTTGATAGTAGTAAGAGTTTACATTACCTTAAATAAATCATCTTCTTTCTTTCCAAAGGCTTGATGGCTCTGCCTGCTGCCTTCTTTGACAGCAGACTCCAAATTTGTGAAGAGAGGCCAAAGGTGGTCATTAGAGTGGATAATATAACCATGAACTGAGTATTCACCATCTGAGGTCAGGTAGGTGTTTGCTGAATCTGTATTACTGTAACCTTATGGGAAGAAACCAGTTGTAATGAGCTTTGTTTCAGTATTTACCACTGTCATTTAAAATCCAAAGGCATGTTTTCCTGCATAGCTGTTAAATAGCTAGCAAATCCTGATTTTAGGATTATATATTTTTACTGGAGAGATTTCTATGAATAATTCTAAAGGTCTTCTCATTCTTAAAGGAGCAAGTACTTTGTTTATAAAAAGAACTGAGATGCTGGAAGATATAGATAAGCACTGATTTTAAGTATCTTTTAAAGCAGATACTTCAGACACCTAATACTCATGGAAGAATATTATTAGAAGCTCCTCATTCTGGACTGCATTTTTATTTAGATTAGGACTTCTTCTTCCTTCGATTTCATGCTTGTTAAAGGCATGTTTTGCCTTTAAGATATTGTCCTTGGTCTTGTCCTCTAACAGACCTGAAAACCTTCTTTATTTCCTTTTATTGGCACTTGACTGCTTCAAATCAAACAATGTAAATGATGCATATGGAAACTTGTAACTACATAGTGCAGACTAAAAAAATTAGTCCCACTACTGACTTTCTCACCAACA
Source organism: Indicator indicator (assembly GCF_027791375.1). Lineage (NCBI taxonomy): Eukaryota > Metazoa > Chordata > Aves > Piciformes > Indicatoridae > Indicator > Indicator indicator. The sequence continues at coordinate 74,863,537 of NC_072010.1, forward strand.
TACAACTTCAAGTACTGTTCCAGTCCAGAGAGATGCATACATTCTGGAGCTCTCCTGTTTCTCTGCTGAAGATTGCAACTCTGTGTTGCTGCAGCAGGAAATGGAATTTGGTCCTTATTTCTGATAGAATCATAGAATTATTTAGGTTGAAAAGGACCCTTGAGATCATCCAGTCCAATCATTAACCCACTACTGCCACGTTCACCAGTAAACCATGTCACTAAGCACCACACTTACATGCCTTTTAAATAGCTCCAGGGATGGCGACTCAATCACTTCCCTGGGCAGCCTGTTCCAGTGCTTTACAACCCCTTTTGTGAAGAATTTTTAACTCATACTCAATTTAAACCCTCCCCTGGTGCAACCTGGGGCTGTTTCCCTCTTGTCTTATCACTTGTTACTTCGAAGAACAGACTGACACACACCTCACTACAACCTCCTTCAAGGGAGTTGTAGAGATCGATAAAGGTCTTCCCTCGGTATCTTTGCTCCCTCCTGGTAAACTGGGGTTGCTCCTCCTAAGATCCTTCACCAGCTTTGCTGCCCTCCTCTAGATACACTCCAGCACCTTCATGTTTTTCTTGTTGTGTGTATGATCCCAAAACTGTAGACAGTACTCAAGGTGTGGCCCCACCAGTGTTGTATATATGGGGAAAATCACTTCCCTCCCTAGTCCTGCTGGCCAGGATGCCACTGGCATTCTTGGCCACCTGGGCACACTGCCAGCTCATAGTCAACTACCTGTTGATCGATACCCCCTGTTCTCTTCCATTGGGAAGCTTTCCAGCCCCTCTTCCTCAAGGCTGTAGTGATGCAGAGGGTTACTACGACCCAAGTGCAAATGGTACGTCTAAGTTACTATGCTGCCCCCTAACACTGCCCACAAAACTTTTTCTTAGAAATCTGGTCAATACTATGTCCAGAATGCAAAAGCAATCTAAGGATTCCTCAAAGGAGATCTGAATGTGTTAATTAGATTAAAGCCTGCCCCCAAATGAAACAATTCCAGCTACTAAGCTGGAAGCAAAAGAGCACCAATCCATTCCCCTTTCCCACAAATCCAAGTTACCCCCAAGATCAAGTCAGACTCTGCAACCTTCAAAGCACCTCTTCCAGTTCTTCATGTCTTTCAGTATTACACAGTTGAAGGGAAGAGAAATTAGTCACCTTGTGGTGTTTTCTCCAGTAATCCAAGAGCAGCACATGCATCAAGGAGTCTTTCCATTTCACACACAGAGGCTGCAGCCTCATTTGCAATATCCACAGCATTCAGTGGTCCTTTATCTTTCAGATGATCAAATATTTTCAGTTTAGAGGCTACAAACAGAGCCTACACATAAGCAAAAAAATCAATCATTAATTATTAGAAGAGCATGCTGATTTTAAAAGACTTAACAAGAAACAAAATAAGTTTACCTTTTGCCCAGAATTATCCTACACAATTACTGAAAGCGCACCATGGTTTAACAAAACTAAAAATGCTATGATACATTTCCTTCCCTTTCAGAGGGTTTCACTATCCTAGTCAAGTAACAGAATTTTGCACAAAGGTGTTTGGGAGAGAGGGAACTCAAAATGTTCTGGGACATAGTCTACAGACTTTAAATTTGATTCAGCCAAAACATAAGGAACTGGAGAGTTCCACTAAGGCACTGTAACAGCTTCAGCTGCTATAATACTGGTCTTTGATTAATAAAAAATAAAGAGAAAAAAAGCACCTTCAGAGCACAACTGGACTACATGCACACCCTAATGGGACATGTACAGGTGGAATGGGAAAAAGACAACAGCTAGTGCCTCATGGTGAAGAAAATCTCATAGGCAATGCAGCTGTCTAAGCTGAAAAACTTAACTGACCTTGTACAAATATGCTAACCAAACCAGAAAGTTAGTGAGATGTGGTAATATATACTTCTCAATTTGAAATTAATTTGCAATTCTGCAGTTTAAGTATTCTGAACCAGTTAAAACACCTAAACCTGAGGATCTTTTGCAGACCACAAGAGTGGAAACATACACAGCAATCACAGAATCCAGTTCTTAGCAACTGCAGGCAAATATAATGTACATAAAAAAATCAAAGACAATCAAAGAAAAAATGGATTGACATTCTGATTAATAAAAATAAAATGGAGAAAAATAAGGTCTACTACTATGTGTCTATATATTTTATCATCTTCATTCTCTTTTTACAGCTTCCTTTGTCATTCTACTAAGAACACATAGCTGGGATTTACTGCAGTCCAGGCTTTCACAATACTGAGCTGAATGCAATTATGCTGCAACCATTCAGATTCAAAGACTTGCTCAATCTTTGGATTGGTATCACCTGGAAACTCTAAGAACAGGAATGAGAAAGGTGAGAAGAAGGGTTAAAAACTTAGCTGATCCAAATCACTGTCTGCCATTCTGTAATTCTCAGTTACAGAGGGGGAGAAAAAGGAAAAATAAAAAAAATCAAAGAAGAAACCTCAAAAGTCCAAGTATGTATCAGACTATGCAAATTCAGAACATACTCAGTTTGAGAAACTACAATCTAGCCCTGGTTTCCTCCTGTTCTGCAACAGTCAGAGTAAAACAGGCACCATCATCTTCGCCTGCAGGAAGTCCTTGAAACAACACTCAAGGATCAAAGTGAAATAGAACTCAGGAGCTTTCGTGAAATTAAATATTTTTGTGCTCTTATCCCTATTCTACCAGTGGAGAGGTGATCTGGTTTGTCAGATCACAGAAAGCACTCACTGAAACTATTACTTTATGTTATGAAGATACAGGCCTGAGGAAAAAAATTACCACTAGTTCAACATAAAACTAAGCACTTCTTACTATGACTTTACACTGGATTAGTGGGAAAAGAAAGCTTCTGCTTCTCTTTATAGCCCCCACTATTTCACTGCACAAAACAGATTTCAGCACCACATCACTGTTAACAGTGTAGATAATGTGTCACACAAAATGCTGATGTTTCTCCAAATTCATATTTTTTAAGCTGAAGAAATACTAAGCATCATCTTACCCATTTGAATACATGAGAACTCACTCCCTATGGACACATGAGGAAGTTTGCAAATACAGCAATCTGAAGGCTACTTTTATTTCAATTATTTCAATATTGCTTTGCAAGCCTGCAAGCAGCACGCAGATTAACAGTGACCACACTGTGGTTTTCCTTCAGATCAAAGTACAACTTTCTGCCCATTCAGCAAAACTATTGATTACTGTCTTATGTGTTTCCCTTCACTCCCTCTCAAAATTTTATATCTTTAGTTCTATGTTTGTCGTTTCAAAGCCACTTTAACAGCATTTTCACCTCCTCTTAAAACATGAGTAACTTGACAGGAGATCACTGACCTATTTGAATGATTTGTGTTCATTTCTCCTTCACCTTTTTCACTATTCACTTCACTATGTTGTAGCACTTAAGATGTCCAGCTACTTATTTCCCATCATACTTGGCTGCTACACACACTGCTTTGTAAGCTGTTATGTGTATGTCTACAACAGATACCACATGGAGACTATCAGCTAAACGTACCTGGAACATGAAATAAGGTTTTTAAAAAAACCAAAACATCTCCATTAAAAGGGAACAATAAAATTAAGATCTTCCACAGAATTCTAATACCATGCATTAAAAGTTAGAACAGAAATACAGTATATGCAATTCTTGTCATAGTTTTAAGTCAGATAACCATATTAAATGCTTTCTTTACAGAGTATGTAAAGATAATTTCCTACTTAATTGTGCTCCTGTGATCAGTAAAAAAAAAAAAAAAAAAAAGAAAACCCCAACAAACCAACCCTTCTTTCCTATAAACAAAAGAGACAAAATTCTGTATCAGATAACTGAAATGTCATAAAACAGATTAAGAGCAAACACAGAACCCCCCCAATATTTGTACTGCAGCAGAAGTTTCAGCTGTCTTCAACTCTCTGGTACATCAATGGTCCTTTTATTCTAATTATTAATACATTCTTACACCAGTTCAAGTATTGCACATTACCTTTTTATTGAAGTACAATGAAATAATCATCTCAGTCAACAATGTAATGAGTGGTTTTATTTTTTCCCTTACCTTTGAAGCTCTAAAACCATCCATCAGCTCTACAATTTTAGGTGGAAGTTTTGCTGCACTTTTTGACACTCCATTTTGATTTTCCAAAGGTAGCACAAAACCAGTTCTGCCACTAGAACTGTTCTTAGAGTTGTAAATAGCTCCTAAGGAACACACCCCACTGCTGCCCAAATTATTAGCACCTTTGTGCTCTGTGAAATTTGCAGATTCACTTTCTCCATCACTTAGGTTCTCAAAAGTGTCCACAGAAGGGATAGAGTCATACTTCTTATGCTGTATATTATGTTTAGGGGGTGGACAGTACAATTCTGCTAGTTTCTTGCAGAAGTGATTCAGGGGGAATCCCACCACATTCAAGAAGTCTCCATGGACATACTCAACTAACATTCCACCAAGGGCCTGGATTCCATATCCACCAGCCTTGTCCCTGGGGGAGAAAAAGCAAAACCAACAAAGGTAAAGGTAGCACAGAAAATAAATTATCCACCAGTACTGCAGAGTCAGGAATCTTTATTCCTTCATGTACTAAAATCAGAGGCAGACTAAATCTACTAGTTAGGCCAAACACTTCAATTTATAAATCACATGATAAATATAAACATCAGCATTTCTACTAAGGGTAAGCAGCCTAAGGTCTTTATGCTTCAGACAATCCAAGACCCATAGTCACCTAAGAAGGAGGTACATCAGTTGACTATAGTCAAATTGTGTTGACACAACATTGCTACTCAATCACTCAGCTGCATAGTGACCTTTGCTCTGTCCCGCAAGAGGCTGAAGGACATTTAGGGATACAACAGCTCCAAAACGAGCTCACACTGAAGAAGACACTTCAGAACTCAACTACTGTAGTATGTCTGGCAGATTTTAGTCACAGCAATACCCAAAATGAGGATCAAGTAGATAGGACTTTCCTGGGGAGGAACAATCCATTCAAATACAAAATCTAGTACCATCCCATTTGGTGCTACATAATTATTGTATAACCATCTGAGATATAGTAGGGTTGTGGTTCACAACACTGTGCTCTTAGATGTCAGGGCAATACTAGTAATTTGGCACAGGAATGTATTTTCACAGGAGTAACTTTGGGAATCCAATTTGTTTTTAGGTGTAATTAAGCAAATTCCACTGTGTGGAATGTAATTGCATACAGGCAGATAAGCTGCAATAGATCAACAATCTTACCATTCAGATTTAAGAAAGAAGGTCGTTAGAAGTATGCTTACTACATGATAACACAAGAATCTGAAAGCCTAAGTCAGCAAGCTTTGAAACCAAAGGTCAGTCAGTCTCCAATCTATTAACTTCAGGTAGAATGGAATTACAAATACTACGTGTAAAAGAAGGCTATTACACAAAAAAGATAGATTTTTTATCTTCTGATTTTATCGGAAGATTTTATCTTCTGATTTTATCAGCTTTTCACATTTTTAGAACTTATTCATGGATTCCTTTTGCAATAGTCTCCCCAAGAGAAATGGAGGAATCAGCATCTCAGCAAATGTAATTTTTGTATTACTATAAACCAGGGAACAGGGCTTTTTCTTTAATCTTGCATTTTAAGCACCACTGTGTAGCTTTGTCATTGTTTAAATTATTCCTTCTTTTATAACATACTTAAGACTTACGCCATCTAAATCAGGAATATTGTAATGATTAAAAAGGTATTTTCATTTTTAAATGAAGTAACAGTCCAACAGGATGCAGTTATTCTGGTATATGTTGAGCGGGCAACAAAAACACTGTAACTATCAAAAGCAGTGATATCATAGTCCCAACAAGGACAGTAACACAATTGGCCACCTTTTTTTTGTTATATTGAACTTTATATTCTGACATTGGATCTTGAGTAGGATTCTCTACTTCTAATCCGAAAGTGTAATGCTGTGTAGTTAGTTCCATTGATTTTTCAACAAGTGTCTTCCATGCTAAACCCCAGAACGTACCAGTACTTACATAGCTCTCAAAACCAGCTCTGGCTATTCTGAATGGCTTCTGTAACTGGATACTTTTATTAGCATAGCACTAACTTTAAGATCTAATTTATAAGACTAGGCACAGCATCAGCTAATTTGCATTATAATAAAAAACCCCCCAAACTCATTTTAAAGACTTTTTGACAGTAAGATCACTGCTGCCAGCAAACCATTTTTAATTAACAGCCTGTTGAAAGGGATACCTTTCAGTAGGAATGTGTGCAAAATACACTTATTAAAAACAAATAACCTCAAAGTCAACAAACCCACACAAAATACAGCAGCAATGTCTGCAACATCTATTTTAAAAAAAACCCATGAACAACCAAACCTACACACAATGTGATGGGAAAGAGCTGTAACTCTTGAAGAGCACATCCTTTATTAGCTGTAGAACTTTAACTTTATTCATGCCATAAAATAGTATATACATGTATACAATATCTAAATTGTCCAATGCAGAGCCAATGATCAAATAAATCACTGTTGCACTAACAAGAACTACTGGTCTGACAAATGGAGAGGCTTGGTTGGGTTTTAGGTAGATTTTCAAAGGCAAGAATATGTGTATGACAGTTGTATACGTGCCTTGGTCCATACAGTTGCATTAGTAGAAGTACAGACAAATATTAGCTACATTAGACAGAGTCCAACTGAGCTTATGACTGGGATTCACTATTAGAAAGATATAAACACACCACTGACAAAATTCACCTTTACTGAAGCACCATTTAAAATTCATTAGAAACTGTGCACTAATTTCTTGCATCAACTACTAGTTAGTTGACTGGCTACCCAAACTTAGGTATCTTCACATATCTACAGATCAGATAAGTCCCACCTTTAGTTCCTTTAAATATGAACTTAGTGCTTTCATAGAGGAGAGAGACTGGCGTGACAGAGGTAAGAAGAAGCAAAAGTTGGTCACCTCTCCCTGGGGAAGGGCAACAGCTAGATGTTCAGTCAGCATATACACATCATGGAATCAGTCAGAAATGCATTTCCATTTGCACAGGAACTTGCCAAGAAGCAGAGGAATAGATGGGTACAAGAAAAAGACTTACTAGTGAGTTCTGGTGAATGAAGAACAACTATTTTATACAGAGGAGTCAACTGTAGCAATATGGTAGATTAAAAAACAAGATTCAAATTTAATTCTAGTATAAGCACAATATAGCTCCCCTTACTTCTGTAATCCTGCACCTGGAAGATTTTTGCTTTTATTCTCTAAGAGCTGATAACCTCAAGCTATCCATGAGCTAATTTGTGCTGGGAGACTGTTATTATTTGCAAAATCTAGAAGATGTATTTGCTATAGGAAGTAACTCTTGAGAAAAATTATACAAGGGAAGAAAGTTAATAATTTATCTTCTACATTTTATTACTTCAGTGTTAAGTCTGAAACTGTAGAGCTCCAAACTCTGTAATCTCCTCTTTCCCAGTACAGTAGGGGCCTTCGGTTTCACTGACACTATTTAGAGCAGAGGTACCAAGACCCACAGAGGGTCTTCAGACCGCAAGTTGTGCGCAGAGACAGAGGTGGAAGTTTACAAGGGAAAGATTACAGAATAAAAAGCTGGGTCAAAGAGGCTGGCAGAAACCAAGTCTATTCACTACACAAGCCCAAAACAGTCAGGATTACTGTGGTCCAGCCCTCTTTCTACAGAGTCAGAAAATAAGAAAGACAGCAGGCAGAATATCCTTGTTTGGGAAGAGGGATATGAATGAAACATAAAAGGGAAAGGCCAACTTTTCTGCAGCCAAAATTTTTGAGGGTTTTACAGCCTCATCACTGTCTACCTTGAGACAGTGCTTTCTCTCCTTCCTTATTCATACCTTAAGTCAGCTATATATTTCTAGAATTAGTCCCCCTGTCCCCAGTGACTGGCTTTTAAAATAGTGTATACTGATTTTGTCCTTTCTATCTAAAGAACTCAATCCAATCCTCAACAGCACAAGAGAGTAAATAAGCAAATGGTCATTTTAACTGCAGTAGGTTTTAGAAAAACCTGTATGCACATAAATCTGCAATCATTATGGGTAGCCATGGAGAAGGGAACAAATCACCCAAACACCATCAACCAACCAAAGAAAAAAAACAAGAAAGACTTCTCCTTACTGTTTCGCAGAATTTATAGGAAGCTTTATTTATATTTCGTTTTCAAGGCCAGAGCAAGTGCTTTTTATCCTTGATTATTTGAGTGAAGACTGATTTGCTTCTGCTCCAGAGACTACAGAAATACATTCTCTGAACCTCTGGTTCCTAAGAAACTCCTGCTGTCACACACCCTGTTCAGCAGAATCAACAGAATTACTCAGCACTGCTTATGAGCCGTTTTCCTGCAGCACAACACTGCTAAAGTGTATTTTCTTACAGAGGATATAATTGGAATACTCCAAAATACTTTTCAACCTGTTGTACTTAAAAAATCCATGGTCATTTCTCCTTCAAATTGCAACTTCATGATCAGCTGCATACCAAAGATCACCCTCCAAAAACTTAACTAGAAACTTCTGTTATAAACTGTATTTTTGCCAAAACATTATTCTCTGCATAATCCAGTTTAAAGTTTAACTTCGGTGTCTTTAACAAGCTGGGACCCTTACACATTCAGAAAATATACCTCACTCACACATCACTTAAATCCAAAGTCTACAGTGATTCCTTTTTCCCCAGTAAAACATGACTGTATTGTTTTATAGCACAGATGAGTTTAAAAACCACCATGACTGATCTTCTTACAGTCAGAATTGAAGTTAAAGCCAAGAGTACAGCTCTAATCACCAGATATGCAGTCCACAGTGCTATGACCTGATTTGCCTTTACTAAGCTTCAGCTAACACAAAGGAAAGGCAAACTCCACAAAGTCACAAACATCCTCTTGTTGTCTCCAAATAAGTACTTTTTTTTTTATAGAATCATAGAATGTTAGAGGTTGGAAGGGACCTCCAGAGATCAAGTCCAACACCCCTGCCAAAGCAGGATCACCTAGGGCAGTCTGCACAGGAACGCAACCAGGCGGGTTTTGAAAAGTCTCCAGAGAAGGAGACTCCACAACAAATAATCTAGTCAATTTCATCTTAGAAGTAGTTAGGCATTCTGTTCTCATACTATTTCTTCTGTGGAATCAATACTGTCTATAAGTAACTAGCAAATTACAAGGGTAGCCATAAGCTAAGACAGTTACGGCACAGGAACACGTATAAGTTAGCTACAATAATAAGAGAAAATTAAGTTGGTGTTCCTTTCCATCACATCAATGTGATTTTGATAAAATAAACCAAGTTCTAGCTTCTTTCAATAAAGTTTTCCAATACCCTGGTCATCCAATCCTCATTCTCTTCATCTGTTATTGTAATAAGAACTATCCATTATGTTAGGTATCCAAGCTCCCTGAATGCCTCTGTTAACAGAGATAATTGTGTATCACAGGAGTGCTTGCTCTAGTCCAGAGTATTTCAACAGTCTTCACTGTTCAAATTTATTAGGGGAATAAAGAGGTAACTCACCTTCCCTGGAGGAATGATAGCTCTGGACAGGAAGAACAGAACACCCACCTTGCATCACCCATGCTGTAGTTTATTACATACACACAGCAAAATTTCTCAGAATGCAGAACAAAATGTTTTATGCTGCTGGCTACTAATGTACGCTAAGACCTACTAGGCTGTATGATATCACCCAAAGTATTGTGTGATAGCTCACGGTTTTACTTACATTGGCTCCCCACTATGAATGTACTCCCACAAGAGCTCTTCAGACAGGTCAGAAAATTTTACTTTAGTCTCTTCATAGAAATCAGTGACTTCTGTCTCTAGCTGATTATCTACAGAAAGGAAGAGGTCTTATTAGAAACGGAAACTGTAGTTTAGGGAGCGTAACATCTCAGTTTTATTTTGTATTAATTAATCAATAATTAATTACCTTTAATTAATGAATTAACTTTAATTCCCAAACAAAGCCATAAAGCTACTTACACAGATATATCCAATGACTAATAATGCTCTTTACGAATAGTCATTAACGTCACTAAAAAAGCAAAAGCTTGCGTTTTCAACCTCTTCAGTCCTGTCTTTGGGCTAACATTGATCTCCCTGTGTGAGATGCACTCTTAAACTAATAAATGATGCTTATGCAGAGCATTTTATAGAGTGCTAGCATACACATTCAGCACTGTATACAAAAAAGGCTACAGACACCCTTCTAATTTTATGACTGTTGTCAAAGAACTCTTAACACCATCTCATAGTTAAACACTTCTCTATCATAAATGAGTTAATGTGAACATGCAGCAGCATCTGCACCGCAGGTTCAGGCATCCAACAGTTCCATCAGTATCCATCAGTGTGATTTTCCTATCATCTCTCAACAAAAAAAGATTATTTCAGACTTCTTTATCTAGAATTGGTTGAAAGAAGGCCAGTGGTGCAATAAAGTACTGCACACCAGGGCATGGAACTCTGCTGCATATGGTACACTGTCAATCTGGTATCACATCAACTGGAGGCTTTTCTAAAATGAAACAGCCTTGCACAAATGAGTGGGCATGTTATGGATAATTAGTTCTCTCTACGCTTTTCTATAAATACAAAGATCAGCATCCCCTGTTACCACTGTTTTGACACGAGGGGAATTCTTGGAAGAGTAAAAAAAAAAAAAAAAAACACAGTACAGACCAATGAAAAAATACTAACCAACTGCTAATGCTGCTAGTACTAAAAAAGCATTTAGCAATCCTGATTAAATAAAAATTTCTTTCATATGAAGACAGATTACACTGTTTTTCAGTACTGTAAAAAACAAACAAAATTGATCAGCTACACTTCCATTGATTGCATCACTTGGGGGATAGATTTATGATAATTTTATTAATCCGAGTATAATGTGGCTAAAATTTGTAAACTTTAAATGAGATGTGCTGTCATCTGCCATGGAATTGAGACTACAGTTCTGTGCACTTTTACTTTCTTCCTAAACTAAGGCATTATTATTCTTGATGGATTGCTCACAAGAACCCTTGATAACATGTGGCCATTCTGGGGGTTTTTTGCAGCAGCTCTCCTTCTACTATGCTAGCATGTCAAGTATACTGGATGACTGACTATTTCTGTTAGAAGAGTTAAGAGCAACTACTCCAGTAAAGATTAAAAGCCATTAAGTGATTTTCCTGCAGAGACTATGTACAGTAAAATATCAGATAGATGACCTTTGCAGAAGTTCTACTAAAAGATTATTGGCATAATTATCAGAGCAAGGCCTTCAAATCAAAAATTCCTCAAATGATATTAATGGTACAGTTCTCATAAAAACCACTGACTTACTGTATAAATTATCTGATAAAGAGCATTGACCTATTGCTCCCTACAGTTCATTAACAGTCTGAGGCATACTCATCCCCTAAAAATGGGCTTTTAAGTTTCTGTTATTGACTGGAAAATGAAGTTACTACAGATGTTGCAACTATTTGTATTCATCGACCACTGTAAACAGAACACAGGAATAAAGATAATACAGATCAGATCCTGCTTGGCCCCACAGTCTGTAGTGACTTACTTGAATTTAATTCAGAATATTCCTAGAGTTTACAGTTGTCTTTTAATTAGTCCCACAGCCTTCAGAGAAAGTATTTCTAAAGTCCATTTTAATTGCCATTCTCCTTCCCGTGTGAAAACTGAATACAGTAAGCAGGCTGGCTCTTATGGGGGTGCTTTTAATTTATATATTTATAAGGTAATTCTCATCATGAGTATGAAGCCAATTCAGACTGATATGAAAAGTTTCATCCTGTTTCTTCACTTGTACAAGTCCTTAGGACAGTGATTTTTAATGAAAATACCAAGTTTTAATAAAATGACAGATGTACCTTTACTGCTGCAATGTATAATAGCCACTCCTGTGAAAACACTGTGCTCTTTTCCATTCAACCTGTCAGGAAAAAAGTACAGATTAATGAACAGTTTTATGAAATTTGTTATCTGCAAAAATGTTCTACATGATTATGTTACTACAGCCTGAGAAACAGACCATTATATTAACACATCACTTGATAGTTCTGACATGTATCCTTAATAAATGTATTTCATTTTATTTTTTCAATATAGGTGAAAAGATATTGGCAAAAGAAATAAACAAAAACATACTCTCAAGAGATGCAATCGCTTCAAGACTCCAAAATCTCATTTGTACCAACATCTACACACAGTCCATGGTATAAGCTTATTAACTGTACATAGAGAGAAACAACTATTTCAGATGCATAAGAAAAATCCAATCACCATAAACACTACTATTATAGGCATCTCCACTGAAAGCTGCCAATAAATAGCTAGATGATGCAAATTAGACTAAACAAGTGATAGGCAGCTAGAGGTTATGGACCTGCTTTGTCCAGATTGACCCCAGGGCTCCCAGGGCAGAGTGCAGAGGAAGAGAGCCTGATTCCCTCTTATCCCACACCCCTGGGCTCTCTCTTGTAGTGGCTCCAGAGCGCTACACTGTGGCCATTTAATTTTGAGGGCTTTAAGTTTATTAATCTAACGTGTACAGAATGTTAGCATGAGAACTTGAATCTTGGGAGACACTAATCAAGGAATAGTCTGCTAGAGATTCTGTGATCAGAAACATCTTACACCCTTACTATCCTCCACAATATTCTATATAATCAATTGCAAGATGAAACAGTATGTGAAAATTTTAACCTGACACCTTGGATTTATGCAAATATGTATCTTGTCTGCACTATTTCTTGTTCATATGTAACAAAATTAAGAGGAGTTCTAAGAAGCTAAATTTTAAGTGTATTTCATATGCATGAATAACAGACTGACATGCTGAATTTAAAAAAATGAAACAAAACACCAGAAAACAAACCCTGACCCATTTGAATGTGTTAGAAGTAGACTAAGCTCCATTACTTTAACTACTCGAACTTGGCACAATTTCAAACAAAAGCAGTCTTGAGAAATCTTGCCAAACAGAACCCTTTTAGAACCTCTTACTAATTATATATGCTGCTACCATTTAGACAAAAAAATATTTTAAAACTACTGCTTTTAAGTTAGTAACTTGCCAAAGGATAAAAAATTCAGCCCGAGTCATCAATGAAAAAATGTAAATCTAAAATCAAACTCAAAAAACTACCAAGCCACTTGCATTCACTCTTTAGGGGATGCCTGAGTTAAAACATAAACTGGTGAAACAAGCACTGCACCTCTTCCGTATTTCCTTCCTTAATCAGAAGCCCACACAGTGGATTCGTCACATCTCGCCCTTCTCAAAGGAGGTGTGTAGAATTACTTAGTTTTTGTTTCTTGAAGATTCGTTAAGCTTGTAGGGGAAAGCGTCCCTTAGGAAAAAAAGCAGCAGTCTCAAAACCCACTAGCCCACCACCCATGATGATCATTGATGGAAGTAGAATTTGCCTCCTGGGTTAGCAGAAATAAAGCAATTGTCCACGAACACGTATCACCATGTACTGTCTTGTACATGCAATATTCTTCCTTTAAATGTCAAGCCTCAATGAATTCTATGATGGTTCTGTCCTCCTTCCCATCACGATTTTTCTCTTCATCTCCCCTTCCTGTGCCAGTTGCATCATACATAGAGTCTTGTGATAAGTAACCCTGAAAACTAATTGAAGTGAAAACAAAATGATCCATTATGTCCCTGATCAGCTTCCTAAGGTTAAGGTACAAAAGCAAGTACCTGTGGGTAATGATTTTATGGTCTTTTTCAGTGGCAGAATGGGCTTACACTATTTAAAAATGACTGACATTAAAAATGATGGAGTTCTCATATACATCAAGGAATCTATACACTACCTTTTCAAACAAACAGCTTAATATCCACATATATAAAACTACAGACCTTGACAGCATCCTATAAGCATCTTGCTTATCAACTGGTTTCTCCAGGATCTCCTCATCCACAGACTAAAACAAAAAGAGAGAGTGAGTGTGTGGCTTTTTTTCCACTTTTCAGAAATTGAGCTCAGAAATTACATTGAAACCATGACTTCAGCCAGGGCTACAAATATGAGTGGACTGAATAGAGCAAGAAGAACAGATGCTTTGGTAGAGTAGGTATTTAGTGTCAAGAACATAATGAGTGCAACATTCACGGCATCCACATCCTTAACTGTTCACTGTCTTTGTGGAGATGACAAGTATAAAGCAACGCCTGCTACACGGCACAACACTGAACAGTTCATATGATCTTCTTGACAGTCAACAGTTGCCGGAGAACAGAATTTCCATTACATATTAGAGGATCAAAGGCAACACTTATGCAATAGAAGTGTCTCTGCAAAAACAGCAGCAAGACTTCTAGCACTCAAGATATCCAACAGTGCCTTTTTTAGAAAAAAAAACAACCCTACCACTCACGCCAACAAAACCTAAAAAGTTTCATCATATTGCAGGTAAAACTTCTCAGTGAAGACAACTTTCCAACTTCAAACCTAAAGATACAAGTATTTTCTTCTCGAATTATGCTAAACCACAGAAGACTTCTTACCACAATAGTGTCTGCTCCTATGACAACATCAGGTGTTCTCAAGTGTTTCTGCAAAGGCATAAAGAAAGAAGGTGTTTCTCAAAAGTGGTACAGGAATAAGCATTTTTGAACTTAAGGTAAGAAAACATAAACTTAGTGGTTTACAAATAGGGCTGTACATTGACCTGAAAGCAAGACACTGCTTCCCCTTTCACTTTCTATAGAACAGTGATTTTTACTATCACCATAAAATTGAGGGAAACAGAGGCTTGAGCAGACCATCCTCAGGTCAAAATTCTGCCTAAATTTGTTACTGATTAACAAATGCAACCAGGAAAGAACTAACTACATTCGCAAAAGTCATTCTAGTCTTCAGGGTGGCAAACAGAATTATTTTAAAGGAAGTGCCTAATATTTGGAAGCAAGGAATTTTGAGCCCTTTAGGATCATTTCACCAAGTCAGGTTTTGCTGAAGAAAACCCACAAAAAAACAACACTCCAACTTTCTTTAGCTACACTTTGCTTATTCCTCTGAAAAGGGAACACATACAGTCCATTTTGGGGAATTGAGAGGTGGGGGTATATAAAGATTTCTTGTAGCCTTTTCTTGGCTTTGAACTGTTAACTTTAAACCTCTGTCCTTACAGGTGAGGTTTGATTTACTCGCATGTTATGAGGTACATAGCCGTTACTTAACACAGCAAGACAGCACACGTGTCTTTAACAGTAATACTAGAAAGGCTGTTGATCTGCTTTAGTTGAATTAAAGCTATAATTGAAAAAAAATCCTGTATGAAGAAACATTTTGAAATCCACTGAACTAGCATAGTGTTTTGCAATGAAAGTCCAGCGTAAGGCAGTTAGTGGGGCTGGGCTTAAAATCCACTCTCCAAATGTCATACAATTCTCCGACAGTAAACCTGGATAACGATTTGTACCACTGATAATGCAGTATTTGCTTTGAAGAATGGTGACATCTGGCAACGTTGTTGGTTTCAAGTGTTTGACATTCCCTTTCTGTTACCAATATAGGCTCAACAAATATACTCCTCTCTTTCAGAGCTGTATTACTAAAAATTTATTATAGTACAATTTGTGAGACCTAATCAGCTAGACTTTAAAATAGGTTCTTGTAATGATCAGCCTTATGTGCTCAGAAAGAGTGATCTGAGTCAAGGGCAGAAGTCAAGTATGCCACTGATAGTGTAAGTTGCATTACTAACTTTGATAATACTTAGGATACAAAACAGATGCCTTGACTACAGAACATAGTATCACGCCAGCTTCTCCCTTCTTAAAATGAAATTGCTTGTTTCTTTGTCCAGAATGTTTTAAAACAGAAATTTGTGTTCCTTTTCTGCTCTGCTCTAGCATCTCTATAATCACAAATTCTGACCTATTCTCTTGCCACAACTCATCAGTTGAACTACTGTTCAGTGAAAAGCGTAGCAAAGTACTAGATTCATATTAGTGTTTTCCCATACAATCTACCTCCACAGTAAACAAATACCTGGAAGGAAAAACTGTCCAGCCACACACCTGGTTGCTGGAAGGAGCTACAAGTATCTGTCACAAGCAAGAGGTGTGCTTGCTGACAAGAGATGCAGGCCACTTCTGTTTGTGGAAAGCCCAAACTGCAGGCACAAGATGCCTTTTTTGGGGCTTGTTTAGTTTTTCCTTTGTTTTGTTGTTGTTTTGGTTTGTTTGTTATTAGGTGAGTTAATTTTGGGAAGCTATCTTTCACAAATGAGAGAAGAACATCCATTTGACTTTAGTGGAGAAAATCAATATACTCAGAGACCACCTAAGAAGTACCTGCACATTAAG
The DNA here is from genome assembly GCF_027791375.1 of Indicator indicator. Taxonomy (NCBI): domain Eukaryota; kingdom Metazoa; phylum Chordata; class Aves; order Piciformes; family Indicatoridae; genus Indicator; species Indicator indicator. The sequence goes on from NC_072010.1 coordinate 74,879,913, forward strand.
TCACAGTAACAGGCAGCACTTAAAGATGAAAATCTCACAGATGAAATTGTTAGCAACTTACTACATGCATTCTGTTTGCTACTTCAAGAGCTTTCTGTTTTGCTGTTTCCACGGCATACTCATACGGGGCTGCAAATGATGACTTTTCAAGTGTTTCCTTAAACCAGGATGGAACCACTTCAAACCGCAGCCCCTGTAAAAAAGGAAAGCAATGCAACCCAGTCGTTATTAAAGGCTGCATATTAAGCAACAAAAACCCAACCACAAAAAATATCCCAACCAACAACAAAAAACATCAAAAGCCCACCGAAAAAAATGAACAAAAAAGCCCAAAGGACCCAATGCAACAGAATTTTTAAACTGCTGTTTACTTGATTTTAGTCTTAATATTTATTAAAGCCTAATCACACTAGTAATTTTGTAATTCTTTTCCTATAAAAAACTACCAGTATAAAACGTATATAAACAGACTAGTATACTACTGGATTTAAAAAAAAAATTATCTGTCCATAGCATTTTACTTGTGTGGCTGTAGCATATTTTTACAGACGCTTTACCAACGAGACTTTATGTGTCATTATACATGTGACAAACAGAAAACAAGAGCCAGTTTCTGTATGGTTTTATCAAAAAAGGAAAATCTATTCTTCCTACTTCTTGCCCATATTTACATCCATAAATTTACTGCACCCAGTTATGTTCTCATAACTTAATGCATGCTTGAACCTTGATGCATCTCTGTATCTCTGTATTTTGAAAAGAACATGCTTTCTCCCATTCAACTTCAATGTCTCCCATGAAGAACAACTACACCACAAGCAATCTAAATTAGACATAATATGCAAATGTCATTCAAAACTCCTGCAGCATGCCCAGTAAGGTCGACATATTCCTCCACAGGGGCTGAATGGTCTGAACGATGAGTTATGGCTCCCTTTGCATTTCACAAGTGCTTTTCAGAAAGAAGAGACAGATACCTTATTCCCTTGCTAGCCCTCCTTTCCTGCTCAGAATACTAATCTCATGAAGCTTTCATGTTTCAGAAGCTCAGGTCAAATTTTGAGAAATTTCAGTATTAAGTATCTAAAGTGACAGAAATGGAAGTGAGTTTTCAATCACTTCAGTCCGTTTGAAGACCTTCTAAACTTTTCTACGATATGTCAGAAGTAATTATTCTGGCATCTTTACAGCCAGAGCAAGTTGGTTTTTTTTTTTTTGTTTTTTTTTTTAATGCCACTATTTCCCCGTCAGCAGGGTACTTTAATCCGCTCTATTAAACTGATGATACACGAAACTAATGCACACGAACTTGTTTAGAGAGGAAAACTGACCAAGATGAAGTTGGATTGAAAAATAAAAAAAAATCATAGGTAAGATGAGGCGCAGCTCAGAGGGCAGAAACAAGACGGCTGTTTGGGAGCCATAAAGTCCCCAGCTCTGCATGCCGCTACCCAGGCCAGCAGCTAGGCACGGGCGCGGGTACACCCGGCCGTTATGCCGCCGCTTATGCCCAAACATAATGAACCCTGCTGATGCAGGGGGCACGGCTCGGGTTTCTGCCCACCCTGTGCCGCTAGCTCCCGTGCGCTGATAGCCTGGAGTGTCAGGAGGCTGCAGGCCCTGCGGGCCCTGCTTAACGCCAGGCAGCTGCTGCCCGCGCTCCACAGCGTAGCGCCGCCGGCCTTCCCTGCTCCGGCAAGGCGAGCCGCTCGCCCGCACTCACCACGTTGGTGAGGATCTCCTGTCGGCGCGGCGAGGCGCTGGCCAGCACCACCCTCTTGCTGACTAGCTTCCCTAGCACCGGGTTCAACACCATGGCGGCCACCGCGCCGCAGTCTCCTGCTCCGCGCAGATCTGGAGCGAAGGGGGAGGGAGAGAGGGGAGTGGTGGCGAACGCCTTATACTGCGCCGAGGCCGCGGGGCGGAGCCGGACCACAACCGTCCCGGAAAGCTGCGGAGTGCCCGCGGGGCTAAGGCGAGCGGCAACTCCCGGAACCTGGTCAGGGGAAGGGGTGGTTCAACCTTCCCGCCTCTGGTGTCCCTCGCTGCCTGTAGGCTCTGGAGGCCTCATGGAAGTGGACAATGCGGTGTCTGAAAGGTAGGGCAACTGTAATTACATTGCCTAACGAACGGCTATTGGCTTAAATGGAGTGGAAAGCACAGGCAGCCTTTGTGTCATGGGAGCCACGTTTAACACAACTCTCTTGATTCCTGAATGAATATCAGCAAAGACCCCCTCCCCCCCCCTTTTTTTTTTTTGTCCCCCTGTCAGAAGGAGCTATGATCACCTGATTTGGTGCACATTTTAGATATCCCTGTTTGGCCTTTTAAGAGTAGAAAAAGGTCAAAATAAGAACTCAGATTTATTCCCAGTAATTTACAAGTAGTATGAGGCTATGTGTTTTCTGGTATTTACTAAGAAAGTGAAATATGTACTCCAGTGTTAAAAAATATGTCCAGTCACAGAAATGGCAAATCGCATTGAATAATTGGGTCCCTTGATACCTATCTCGTGGACTGTCTGCTTCTTCGCGTGTTAATAGGGGTTGCCAAACTTAAGCCCAATAGAGATGAGAGAGTGCTGCTGTTCCATGCCCCAAGGTGCTGCCCACAGTGGGACTGAGCATGTAATTCTAGCAAGTACACACACACACTGCACCTTTGCAGTTGGACTCAATGAGGGATTTTCCAAACAAAACAATGATATGATCCTATGTACCCATGGATGCATGACAAACCACACAGAACAACACAGGCAGGCACATTCAGCATTCAGACACAAACAGCACCAAAGATCTCTATTTCCTGGCTGGTTGCTTAGGACGATCTGTTGGTGAAAAACACACCTCGCCTACCAGTCTACTGTAAGGGACCGGAAATATATATATGGTTCAACATCGTTGGGAGAATCATTTGGAGTAATCGTTTGGTACACGGGAGTTTGGCTCTTGGCCCCCTGGGGTCAAACAACGGGCTTTGAACTCGTCAGACTCCCTGGTGGGACTTAGACCCTGGGGACTCCCTGGCGGCGAAGACGGCAGAAACACCTGGGGACACAAGGGCAGGTTGTGAAGCCCTGGAGATTGCTTTAGCCGCGCGCTCAGCCGACAGGGCAGGTGGCAACTGCTTGGCGGCAAGGTGTGAAACTATAAAAGACTGCTTAGAGGATTGCTTAGGAGACTGATTGGGGGCTGCTTAGGGAGCTACTTGGGGAGCTGCTTGAGAACTGTCTGCTGGAAGAGGGGGAGGGTCACTGCCTGCCCTACCTGCGCCGCCGGCCTGTCCTGCCTCTCTGCCCTGCAGGGTGCTCTGGAGGGAGAGAGAAAGATAGCCCTCGCTGCCGCGGCCCCCTTCTGCTCCGCCTGACACAGAGAGAAAAGCTGCTGTAGGGAGAAACAGCTGTGGTCCCTCCTGGCGCCGCTCCCTGTTTGCGTCATCATCGCTCGACCAGAGGGCTATTTATTTGAGGTCTGCCAAATAAACCGTCTTAGTCAGTTGACTCCGTTTGAGTCTTGATTCTGTTGCCGAGAATGTAGAGCTAGTCACATTACAGATCCAACTGGGCGTCAGTCAGGAGTTAAACTCAGCACCAGCACCAGCTGGAAGGCAGCGGAGGTTAACTTCTGCCAAATTACCGATCATTGGACCATGACACCTACCTACCTACCTACCTTTCTTTTTGCAAAATGGACACTTCCAGCAGCAAACCGTAGCACTCATGTGGCATCAAGGAGGGGCTGGGACAGGGGGCTCTGTTCTCTCTTGTGCTGCTGGGGCTGCCTCTAGCCTTGGGTTTCACACTTTGTCATAGTGCACATGAATCAGCTGTTTACCGACATAACCTAGCAGGTTGTATGTCATCCTGAGTATCAGATTTTTTTTTTTTTTTTTGTGGGTAGCAGTGACCTGAGGGCAGAATTGAAAATTTATCTTTAGAGACGTTTCTTCCTCAAAAAGTACTAAGAACCTGGGGAAATTATACTAACTTAAAAACAGAAAGAAAATGCTTACATTAACTGTGAATGCAGACAGCTGTCCTCTGCAAAACCATAATATTGAAAATAGTTTTGGGATAACTGGAGAGCAAACTAGGAAAAAAGGACCTGTGTGAAATAGAAATAGTCTGTTTGTCACAAAGCTTGTCTTTTTTCACTGTCCTTTTTGAGGGCTGAGAACTGTGACACTGCTTTTTACAAATAAGGAGGTTTGAAAGATACTACAGAAATGGAAGACAGGGTATCATATGATACTAATACAATTTTTGACTGAATAAAAGGACAAGGATGTCATCAAATAACAGAAACATGTTTCCTCACACACATAACACAAAGATGTGGAGTTACTCCTCTTGGAAAAATATTATATCCTTGTCCCTAATGCCTGCAAATTTAACATAATTATAAATCCTAGTACTCATATATCTCCAACATGGCTACAAATAACCAAAGAATAGAAAATTGCAATTGCATGAATGCTCCTAGTATTCTTTATGTGGGATAGGCAAGACTGACAAACTAAATGCAGGCACTCCAGAGGAGCAAGACAGTAATGCAGAGTTTTCCCCCTCAAACCAATGGGCCTTATTTTTTCTCATTTTATTAATTTTTTTTTCATTGGCATATAAACGAATCAGTGAAGTTGTAACTCCGACTCAGCATGTATACGTAAAGAACAGACTTGACCTGTTCCTGTCAGCTTGTTTGGATAGACACAGATCTGTGTCTAGTCATGTCTAGAGTCTCTAGAGATGCATGCAAGATAAGTCATCTTTCTTACATGTGGCATCGTGTTAACTTAAGAGTAAGAAAAGCTTCACTTGCCTCCCTTGGCTGAATTCTGCTTGGGTGCTGCTCCTCTGATTTGCACAACAGATCTTTTGAGGGTTAACACAGTGTCCAAAAATATAAACCAATAAATTTTATTTTTATGTGAAGAAAATGAGCTGTGGCTTTTTACTGATTTAAAGGAGTGGTAATTACTACATTTGGTATGACAAAGAGTGATTTAGTTTATTTAAAAGATAAACTCATGAAGCTGTTGACATACATGTTTTCATTTACCATTATGTCATTTATGTAGGTAAGTTTAAATGGTGTAAATGTTAATCCAAATAACCCAATGGGAAATGCTAAACCACATCACATAAGCTATTGCAGTTGAGAGAGGTTTGACAACTATTCACTATTAACTGCTCAATAGCAGCCTCGCAAGAGCCAGGCAGAACAAGTATGAGGCTGCAGCAAGCTGACTGAAGTGAAAATCAGTGTCACCAGCAGTTATCAGAAAAGTTTTTGTCTTGGCTGTCTGTGCTAGTCAAAGATTAGCTTGTCCAAGGCTGGTTATGAAACTGTTGACTTTTTCAAATATCCAAGGTATTTTGAACAGAAGCAAAATAGCAGGTAGAGCTCTGAACTGCAGAGACCTTTCCTCGACATATTTTTTTCCCCTGTTGTTCTGGACTTTTCTGCATTTGTATTTCTGCGATGGCCAACACAGTAATACCTGCAAGTATACAAAGAACACTACGATAATCAAATTCCAGTGCCTACTTCTACATACATTGCAATGAGAGAACTTTCAGCCTGAATGTATTATTTGGCTGAGCCACCTGTGCAAGCACAAGATCAACTTGTTTGGGGGGAGCACCACATTTGCTTTGTGAAGAAGTTAGTGAATCCTCGGGACATTGCCATGGAAGAAATTAGTTTCACCTTTCACAAGGGAGCTTGGATTTTCTAGGATAACCTCATTCATTGCAAGAGCTCAGATTTATGCTTTTTAAACAACCCTCTTTCTGCCTTTGAAATCGTTGTCATAGTCCATTGTGTCTGCACAGTTTGTGAAATAATTAGTATCTGTAGTTTCTCTTAATATAGAGAAAAGAACATGAGTGGGTTTTAGATGGAATCTATTTCACCTACTAATCATTAGGAACTTTCCTCTGCTTAAAACCATAATTGTATCATTTAACATCGCCTGTGCTATGTTTTATTGTTATCTTTTTATATGCACACCTAGTATTTAGCAAGCAGTCTTTTAAACAAAAGGTTACCTGCTCCATGTAACACTATGTGCTTGATCTGCTAGGAATGCTTTACACATTCGACTAAGTTTGCGGGCTGTGAAAGGGATTGTAGATGTTAAAAACAAAGTCAGATCATTGCAAGGTACAATTGATAAACAGCACAAGAACCCCCGTGGCCAAAGACCAGGGGAGCTGCAACAGGTTCTCCCTTCCCTGCCTCCTTCCCCACCCCCCTGTACACAAAAGGGGCAAGAGACAGAGCAGAGAGGTTTTTGTAATACCAATCAGAACAAAGCAGTGCAGCCAAGGTCAGTAAAGCCAGGAGAAGCATCAGCCAGAGAAGAAGCAGCGAAGAGAGATAGATTGTTTTGTACAACTAGTTTAAGTTCATTATCTCTTCCAATGGGATTGTTTAGAACTATCATTATTTTACTTTTTATACCCAATAGTGATTTATTTACATTTTACTAGATTTTCAAGATCTGTGAAAAAGTTTTGAAGGCATAGCCTAAAACTACTACAATCCACCCTTTCTAAACAATCCAATTGGTTGCTAACATTGTCCATCTAATCTAAAACAATATCTACAATAATGAGTAAATAAAGTTCATAGTCCATTAGGGCAATCTCAGATGCAGATGATTCAAAAGTTCAAAAAATAGGAAATAAGAAAACAGTTTGTCTCTTCGCAGATGAGATGAAGAAAAAGACAGGGACTCTCAGGTGACTCTGGGTTGTCAGGGTTCGTGCACTGTAGATTCCTCATGGATTCTTTTTGGGCATAATATTGTATCTGTACTATACCCTCTGAATTTAAACTCTCTCAGCTAAAGTTAGATTTCTTTATGGAATACACTGAATTTCACCATTCTCTTGCATTATGCAGTAAGTGTGACCAGGACCTTTAGCAGAAACCACCCTTTGGATAGGCTTAGCCTTTCCTGAAGGAGAAAGTACCCAAGCAGTTTTCCCTAACAGATTCTTTAATAACAGGAACTCTATCACCTTCTACCTTTTGTAACAAACCTGACTGTGCAGGTCCAGCTTGATTTACGGAACCCCTGCTATTTACCAAGCAGGTTGCTTATGCTAAATGTTTCTCCCAGTTTTTCAAGCATCCAACCATCCAGTGCTTGCCTCTACCATAGTCAGCACATATTGCTTACCAGATCAAGAACGAGGTAGTGATGTAGTCAATCTGCTGCACCTCACTATACTTGTACTTGGGCCATCGGTCACCATACCACAAGGGCTTGATTCGCTTTGCCTGCTTTAATAGCAGCACAAATGTCACAGTCATGGATGACTTGTGTGATAGCATCCATGGAAATGTCAATGGATCTGTCACAAGCCCACTGATAGTTTGCATCTCTTGCCTCAATGTCATGATAAATCATGAGCCCATTGAGCTAAAAAGAGTTCACCTTGGTGTTTTCAGTCAAGATCAGGATCACAGTTTATATCTACTTGAGAAACTTTTGCAGCTAAATCTTCTTGATGGTTGTGTTTCTGTTCCTCAGTAGCTTTGCTCTTAGGTATGTGAGCATCAATGTGTCTCACATTCACTGGAATTTTCTCAATGCGAGCAGCAATGTCTTGCCACATACCAGCAGCCCAAATAGGCTTTCCTTTCCTCTGCCAACCATTCTTTTTCCAGTCCTTTAGCCAGCCCCACAAAGTGTTGGCTACCATCCATGAATCTGCATAGAGGTAAAGCATTGGCCATCTCTTATGTTCAGCTACATCGAGAGCTAGCTGGACAGCTTTTACCTCTGCAAATTGGCTGTTTAGAACTATCATTATTTTACTTTTTACACCCAATATTGATTTATTTAAATTTTACCAATTTCTGTTCAAGATCTGTGAAAGATTTTTAAAGGCATAGCCTAAAACTACCACAACCATTTTTAAGAACCTCTGTCAGTTCACTTTTCTTCAGTTCGGGTCAAAATGTTCCTTCCTCTTTTCTATCCAGCTTGGAAGGCATGCAATAGCTCAATGTGTCTACATGATCACTTCCTAGAATTTACTTTCTATTTGAAGTAAAGTGGTGTTACAAGCTCATAGAGGTATTTTGGGAAAACCACAGGAAGTCAGATTAAATACGTTTTTAAGTTAAGTGCATGGGCTATATAGTATTTAATGACCCTGTAATGTTTTTACAATATGCTTAATTTGAAGATATTTGTTCCATATAGCTATCAAATGTGAGGAAACTTCATAGTTGTTGAGGGAAGCCAGTATACCTAGTATCAGAGGAGTACCAACTGTCTCTCAGATTTCATGGGACAAGGAGAAGCAGCTACATCATAATGAATGTAGAAATGCCCTGATAGAGTGTGTCCGTTTGTAAAGCATCCTTTAGCAATACAGATATCGTTAGCCAAGCCTCCCTGAAGCATCCTTGGCCAGCATGTTTAAATAGTGTAGTTTTCTTAGAAGAATAATTAAAGGAGGGATGCCAGGGATTCAAACTAACTGCTTTGGTTTTGCTCTCTGCCACAAAGAAAGTATTGCAAAGTGAGGAAATCTAGAGACTTGAACGAAAGGAGAACAGAATGACAGGTTTTGTCCCTATGTTGTCCAAGATGATGACCTGCCAGGTCCACAGCAGCAACACAGGGCAGAAGAAAGAAAAGAATGTTTCCATCCTGCTAGTTTCTGGCTGATATCAAATGTGTGGTGTAGCCCTTTCCAGGATGAAAGTGTGCTGTAGGCACATCCCAGTTCATATGATACTGAAGCAACATCACAGTTACATGTGCTTCCAGCACTGTTGTTTTCCCAGATGTCTGCTCTGAAACAGCTTCTGATCTGTAGCTTGCTTTCTCTATGTTTTTAGCTTGAGGCCAACAGTCAGCACAGAGGGGAAGACCAGACCATGTAATTATTGGAATTGAAGAGTGTTTACTGACAACATCCCTAGTGTGTTTGTATGTTTGAGGGTTGTATGTATTGAATCCCTGAACCTCCCTTAAAGTCACATGGCTGGCTTGTGCTGCATGGGTAGTTCCACCTTTAACTTCAGGATTGCCTCAGTCTCACTCCTGTTAATGTAATTTCTAGAGAAAAATATATAGTGTATCACACTGTGAAGACCACTGTTCCTGATTTTCTTTTTTTAATATTTGAAAAACACATAAATGAGTTCATAAAATATTTTAAGAAAATGTGTGTATGCAATGTGCATGTTACAGACACAACATGCACATGCTGTATGTCGGTATTTATATACAACACTTGTACACATCCATAGTATAAGATACAAATATATATTTGCCTAAGTATGAAAAACAAGTCTTCCTTCTACTCATACAGTTGTTGTGGTTTGATATGGGTGCACTTACAATCTGGTTTGAGAGTGTCTTTATTTTACTTCCTTTGGTAGGTAAAACATAATTTCTGTTCGCTCTTAAAGCTAAGACAACAGTATAATGATTTCTGCAAAGACAATGGTACAGCTTGTGGGGAAATGAAGATAAGATGAGAAGGGAAGGTTTATTAGCTAAACTGGAATCCCTGCTCTTCAAGAAAATTCTTGCGAAGCTCCAAGGTCAAGCCAATTGTGGAGCTCTTAAAAATATGTACATCATTTAAATCTCCACAAGAGGGTAGTGCATCCCATATTTTTTCCTAAGTATTTTCTTGCTTGCTTTAAATTTCAAGTAGCTGTAGAGAGCTGTAACTTTTCCAAGCTAAAGCCCAAGAACCACAAATACTCGAAGTCTCAGGTTTAAGTGTAAGGATCACTTAATATAACTGAATAAGCATGTGTGTACATATAGGAACAATCAGAGCTAATGTTAATACCAATAGGCAAAGAGATGCATTGAGATTGGAGCTATAAAGAGACATCATAAACACATTAATAGGTACTGCGATGTGTTTGTAACAGAGCTTAAGGCCCCGCCAGCAAATTTATATGGTTGTAAGAATAGGAATAATTCCACCCAAATGTGACCCAAATACCTTTAGTGAATATGAAAATAAAAATGGAAGTACTGCCAGACTTAATTTTTGTCTTCTATCATCTCAATCTGATCAAATTTTTCAACTGAAGAAAAGTTATCTGATGTATTTTACCTCAGTTTTCTACTCCTTTAAATATTTAGTTTTAGCAGCAATATGTGGGAAAATTTCTCTTGTTAACAAAGCTCTAGTATATGGACATTTTAGGCGAAGATGTGCAGAATAGTTTGTATTATTCATGGGGTAAGATACTGGTGCATTCTGTATATATTGTAGAATGCAAGGTGAACTAGGGGAAGGAAAAATGTCAGCCTGTGGACTGGGAAACTGGGGAAACCAAACAATCCATGTTATAGTGTTGAAACTTTTTGAAGGAGTGAAAAACCATTTCACCTCCGTGGCAAGTTTCTAACTGCAAAGGTGGACAGCCTTTCTAACTGTAAAGGTGGACAGACTAAGTAAATGGGAAGAAGCTTCCAGTCATTTAACTCACATGTTTTCCCAAATTTTCTGAAGCCATATGAGTTTTGAGAGATGAGAAAGACCTGCAGCCTATTTAAGCGTTTGCTGAGATGCCCAGGAATATTATTTCCCAGTTCATAAGCCTACGTGGCTTTCCACCAGATGAACAAACTGCTGTTACAAGAATGAAGGTGGCAAAATCTTAAGAAGGCTGTCAAGATGAAGGTGGTAACAGTCCTGGGATACCAACATTCTTTTTGTGGTGTGGTAACACAGAAGTCTACCCATATCTGGATGTCTGAGTACAACCAATAATCAATCTATAATATAGATTTCAGAAACAGAGGAGGCAGTCAACATGAATGCTACCAAACAGTAAGATGCTTAGAGTCACTCTTCATATCTACTTTTTATCCGATAAGTTTTGTCTTTTGTGCCTGGCAAGCCCACATTTCAAGAGATCTGAGTCCCTCTGTGAGATGTTTGCTCTGTATCTAGGTAGTGGTGTATTTGTCTGTTAATTACATTCCTTTCCTTACAGCAGAGGTCTGGATATTTGATGCTGCTTCCAGCAGCAAAATGGGTGTGGTGGTTTGAAACTGTCTCTTTAATTTTTCCTTGCAAAGTTCAGAACAGAGAAAGTGAAAGAGTGTAAATAAGTCACTATTGGGTGTAAGAAAGCAAAATACTGATTGTTCTAAACACTTCCATTGGATAGATAGAAATGTTTAAGAACTATTAACTAAAACAAAGTAGGCATTCTGCACACTCTGCGTTCTGCAGTGGGGGCAGTTGCTGGGCTGTCTGGCTGCTGTTTCTTCTTCTCTTCTGGCTGAAGATAACACGTACTGACCTTGGCAGCTAAGTTAACAACTTTCTGCTTAACTAACTCTTCTTCTCTGTCCAGGGGGGTCTGGGGGGAAGCTCCTGGGAGAGAGAGAGGCCCCTTTGGGAGGGTCCCCTTGGGGGGAAGCAAAGGGAGATCGATTGTGCTTTTTCTGTTGATTGTATATATTTGTAAATGTTGTGAATTTTGTATATTTGTACATATTCATTGCATTTAATCGTAGATTTTAGACTCTGCTTGTAAATACAGCCTTCATTTGCTTCCAGACTGAGCTAGCCTGGTTATTGTCGGTGGGGGGTGGAATTTCAGCTCACACCGACACAATGGGTTAGCTTTTACCAGGAGGGGAGGTGTTTGTTGAAGGATCGTACTCATGAAAGGACTGCTTGATCAGAGGGGTTGGACAAGGTGACCTCCAGATGTCTTTTCCAATCTCAACATCTTGTAATGTCAACAAGTCAAAGTGGGAAAGAGCCAAGCTTGTACCCCAGAGGGAGCCTGGGGCACACTTAACTCCCTCTCATACTCTGGGATAGATTCCAAAACAGTAGCAAGCAAAGCTCACCGTTGAGTCCCCACTGGCAGCACTCCAGCAGACAGCATGGAAGAGGCCAGGCTCCAAGGCAGTTCTGGCAGACTTTATATGGGGGTGTGAGACTGACTAGAGTGGGACCAAGGGGCTGTCTAGCACTGGCATTTCAAGAAAAAAGAAGAACAGGGCAATCATGTAATGTCTTTTTAATGCTCCTCCAACCTCTGACTGTTTTGGTCTTAGGGTTTTCTTCTCTTGTAGTTTGCCTATTTAGGAAACTAAAATGAATTCATTTTTCAGGTGCCTTTCCAGTCTTTTTGTGGACTCATGCACTATGTGCATCCACAGCATCCTTGGTAATTCCCCAATTATACTATGTGTTATGAGAAGAGATACTAACTTTTCCTGGATTTGAGCTTGGATCTCATTAGCATAATACATTATTCCCCAGTTCTTGTTTGGGCAAAGGCAGCAAAACTCATTCCAGTAAGCTTCTACATTTCTGTAGACCTCTTTCCTACCTACCCTGTACTGTCCCTTTTTGTCTGAAGAGTACTGAACTATTTAACTCACAAGGTTTTAAATTCATACTTTAGATCATCCTAGATGCCCTTCTCTTGATTTTTTCCACTTCATGTAGATTCTATCTGGGATGAACTGACCAGTAATTGCACAAAGTAAACAAAGTGCGGGTGAGCCGTGGATTACTACAATGCTGAGCTGCTGCACGGGATTATGTATTCTAATTCATAGCCCAGCAACATAATTTTGTACACAAAGATATGACTAAATGTCTCTATGTGCGTTATTTCACACTTACCAATGCTGAATTTCACCCTCAAACATTCATGCTATCATGCACACCTCTGGGTATGTAGCATGTACATTAAGGATGTCCTTAAAGAAAAAACACTCTGGTGGTTGTCAGTGTAGACCATGTGTTATTTTAAACACTTTGAACTGGAAAAAAAGTGACAAAAAATAATTTAGTAGCTTAAGGATGATCTCTGTCCCTCTCATGTACAGCATAGATGTAGCCAAACAGACCCTGAACACAAAACGGAGCATAGTTAGTCTAGGGAATGTTTATCAAGACACTACCAACCCTGACTCTCCCTGCCCAGGCCCCTGGGACTCGCCCAACTCTGTTCAGGGCACAGGATCCCATGTCAGAGACAGTCAGCCCCACCCCTAGCGATGCTGTAGTAGGACCAGTCTTCAGCTCCCCATTCCCTGTCCTGCCCTGTCTGGCCATAGGCTCTGCCAAGCCAGGCCCACCAGGGGCTCTATGACCCATTTTCATCCCTAGAGAGGTGCCCAGTGCTGGAAGCTGGGGCTGCCCCAGTGCCATACAGCTGTCCTAGTCCTGACTGGGGGCAGGACAAGTCCAGGCTGCCAGGCCTCTCAGAAAATGCATTTGGATGTAAAAATGTATGCATTTGGTGCACCTCTTGGACAAGAAGGATTCCAAGTTAGCCAACCTTTCATTCAAGCATTACTGCTTTTAAAATTTGTGTGAAGGAGGTGTGCCAATGGCAGCTTCAAGATAGAGATAGAGATAGAGATAGAGAGATAGATATAGATACAGATATAGATAGAGAGAGATATATATAAAAGGGGAAAAAAAAAAGAACAAGTATGCAAAGAAAAAAAACATCAATCTTCAAAGTGCCTGGAAAAAATAAGAGACTTAAAACAATAACTAAAAAAATCTTAATGCTTCCCCCCCCAATAGCAGGGGAAATGGATTTGTTTTATTTCATAACATAATTTTCCTGCCCTCTTCTAAGCTTGAAGTTTCTCACAGGTGACACATGCAAACAAAGGAAAAAACTCATAAATCGTGACCTTTTTATATTTGGTTTTATTATGATATATACAAGAAAGTCCAAGTATATTCACAGGTTAAATTGGTAATAATAATAAAAAATGAACAACCAAACAAAACCAAAAATAAACCCCAACCTCCCTGAAATACAGAAGCCTGTACATTCATGTCCTCTCAGGAAAATTATGTTAGCCACAGAGGCAATCAAGTCAACGTGCTGCCCAGGACCCATAATCACCACAGCAAAGGCAATATAGACATGACCTTCACAATGAACTCTCAACTGGAACTCTACACTTATGTATATATATTTATATGTATATATGTATGTATGTATGTTAACTCACACCTAGTGACCAAGGAGGGTAGAAGCCTTGCTACCTCGTGCTGCCCCAGAAGGATGTTTCCAGTGTCAAAGGCCTAGTAGGTTGGGCTGCTTTTAGAAGTAATTTCTTCCTCTTCTCTCTAAATAAAAACCTTCCAAAACTTCAATATGCACCATCAGACTCAGATGATTGCTGCTGTTTGGTTCATTTTTAAAATGCCTTTCTCAAGGAACAATCTCACTGACCTAAATGGCCTAACTAGAGCTAACTAGAGGCTAGTTAGTAAAATGGCATAAAGAGGTACCTGAACAAGGCATCATTCCTATTCCTTTTTAGACTGTCAGAAAAGGGATGAATGACTATAAAGAGCTCTTTAAGGCTGGAGATAATATTTTCAGTCGTGAGTGTCTTTTCTGTCTTGCAAAAGGAGCAATTCAGTATTTTTCAGAGCATAGGAGTTGGCCAAAGTGCACTTTCTGCCCTTTTGGTCCTCTTTGGTGTCAGTTACAGTTCAGGCACATTGCAACACTTTTTAGGAGGTATTTGAGTACAGATTTAAGATAAAACAGAATGAAAATTAGCATTACAGCTAGTAGGAGTAATGGTTCTAATTGTAAAAATAATTATTATAGAAAAAAGAAAAGAAAAAAGAAAAGAGAAAAGAAAAGGAAAAGAAAAGAAAAAGAAAAAGAAAAAGAAAAGAAAAGAAAAGAAAAGAAAAGAAAAGAAAAGAAAAGAAAAGAAAAGAAAAGAAAAGAAAAGAAAAGAAAAGAAAAGGAAAAGAAAAGAAAAGAAAAGAAAAGAAAAGAAAAGAAAAGAAAAGAAAAGAAAAAAGAAAAGAAAAGAAAAGAAAAGAAAAGAAAAGAAAAGAAAAGAAAAGAAAAGAAAAGAAAAGAAAAGAAAAGAAAAGAAAAGAAAAGAAAAGAAAAGAAAAGAAAAGAAAAGAATTTCAGTCTAACCTCCAAAAAAGTTTCTGCTGCAGCAAAATGCTGGAAACAACTTTGGTAGTGAGAAGGCTGGAATTTTGTGAAAGTGCATGGTAAAGGGATTTGAGCAGCAAGGTGAAACTATGCACTGCTATATCAACACACAGGTTTACAAAATGTAAGGTAATTAACTGAATTTATGTCTAGTGGATTAGGAAGGGCAATCATTCTGTCCTTGGAGGTCTTGGTGCAAGGAGACATTTTTGGAGCATGAGCTGGCACAGTTGCTCAGAGCCCTGGACACACACAAGAACATATTCAGTAGGCTCCTCTCTCTTAGCACACGTGAGGTGATTTAGAAACGTCTTTGTCTGTCCCCAGTACATACTCTGTAGCAGTTGTCTTTACAAGAACACTGGCAGTTGTTGAGATGTGAGAATTAAAACATGATGCAGTATATACAAAGATGAAGAAGAGGAATCCCAAACAGAGGACTGAACAATTAACCTACTGTAATTTATGTCCAGGGTATTTGGTACATCTCCCGTTCTCAAACCTTGCTTCCACTTGAAAGAATGTTTCTGATATCTGACTATAGAGGCAAGTTTTCATCTGTTTCTGCTGGTAAGGAATCACTGCAGTCTGTGGTTGAATTCTCATATAACTAGCTGAAAATCTAGTTAAACATCCACACCATCACCATACAGAATATAAACTCACTGTCCGTGCACAGAATAAAGCTGCACTCTCTGCTAAGGGGGTTAGTGCTGTAGTGAATTGGTGAAAATGACTTGTTGATACCAATCACATACAAGCAGCATCATTTTTACTCTAGTAATGTGAGAAAATCTGTTTTCTTGAATAAACTGTTCCCCACCATCCTCAGAAATTAACAGTTTTGAGAAATTAAAATATCATCCATTCGGCAGCTGAAGTAGCCTCAAACATTATCAGTTATAGCTTTCATTGTAGGAGATACTTTGCTGTATAAAACTGAAATAAGTAATATGAGTCAACCTAACCTTTTCAATGGTTGGTGTGGTTTGGTTCTGATAAACAGTTGGGTGAGTGTTGTGGTGAGTTCACAGTGGCTATGCACTAATGGTAAAATTATAAGCTATTTTTGCTCGTTCTTTTGTAGAAATGCAACGACAGAGAAAGCAATACATTAAAAGAGAAACCCAACCGAACAAAAAACTCAGCACATTGCTTAGATAATTAACTCCCTTAGCCCAAATCCAACTTCAGTGTACGCTGTAATTCATATGCAGTAATATTTCCCATTCGCAGAGAATCATGAGCCTTTGATTAATCCCTGAGATTATATGACTTGAAAATAACTTTTGTTCTAAACCTATCACTTGATTTTATGCAGTAGGACTAATTCCAGGGCATCCTCTAATTATCAGTTTTGGATTTGCTTCAGTGCCTTCATGAATAAATTCAGTTCTTATTTCTTAACAGAAAATACTGAAGTAGGATGCACAATATAAGTATGGCTTGAATTCTCTCACTGGAGGAAGGTATTTTGAAGGTAGCCATTCAAAAAGAAATATTTTCTGCATCTACTCATGGATGTCACAGGTGCCTTTCTTCTGGGGATGTTTAAGGCTAAAAAACACTTTCCTGCCTTTGCAAACAGACCTTTACTCCCTCTAATCCATCCATAGGTCCGCTTGACATTGACCTGGCTGATACGGTCCTGCCAGAGAATAAGCTTTCTCTTCTGGTTTCCAGACTGTCACTGAGCAGTACCTTAGGACGAAACACTTGCATGAATTTCTGGTAAAATTCTTTGGATGCAAAATAGTAAATGAATGGATCTATGCAGTTGTTGAAGCAACTGAGGCACAAGGTGAGCTTGTAGGCAGGGTACAAACTCCTGCTATAAAATAGGCGGCTGATCATATGCACAAGTAGGATAAAGTTATTGGGGGCGAAGCAAGTGATGAATACCAGAAGGACTATAATGGCTAGATATATGGATCTAGTCTTCTGCCTGTTACCATATCTGCTTGATGTCTGAATAAGCTTCCGAATGGTGCCAATATAGCATCCAACTGTTACAACAAATGGGATCAGGAAAAGCACGACAAATAGTGTGAGGAGAAAAGCTACCCAGGCTGCAAAGTTGGGCAGCATGTCCCATTTGAGAACATCAAAACAGGTTATAATCCCCAGTTCTTTCACTTCGTAGGTCAGATCTGTGCTTTCTAGTGGGTAGAAGGCTATTAGCAAGAAAATCCACATACCCAGGCAGGCAGCAAAGGCGTATCTTTTTCTTCTCCACTTGATCAACTTCATGGGATATACCACACCCATATACCGCTCGATGCTGATACAAGTCATGGTCAATATGGAAGAATACATGTTGGAGTAGAACATCACAGTCACGAGGCTGCAAAGGGTCTTGCCAAAGCTCCAGTGATTGCTTTGGATGTGATAAGAAATCTGGAAGGGAAAGCAGCTGGCCAGCATGAGATCTGTGATGCTTAGATTGATCATGAAGATAACAGAAGGTGTTTTGGGTTTGATATGCCAGCAGAGCACCCAAAGGGAGAACAAATTGCCAGGGATACTGATCATAGCCACCAGTGTATACACAACTGGAAGGGTGATGGAGATAGCTTTATTCTGGAGCATAGCCAGCGTTTCAATGTCCAGGCGGGATCCGTTTTTAACCATTATTCACAAGGGGGTTGTTGATTCTTAGAAGCCAGATGGATCATATCATGAACAGTTGGCTTAAAAACCTGAAGACAAATGTCAAGAGAGAGAAAAACAGAAATTAAGAACATACTTCTTTTATTAATCAAACTAAGAAAAAGTTTTATGTAGTTTGACAGATTGTCTCTGCATGAACTGAATCCATTAAAATTATCTCCTGAAAACTCTCTTCGCTTTGAATCATGATAATGTTTTATGAATTGCACTTCTTTCTAGCTTTGAACAGCTACTTTTTCCCTGCTGAATGGTGTTCTCATACTTTTTTGCAGTTATACATTGTAACACCTCTTATATTATTGTCAAATATAGTCACATATTGCAAATTGAAATTAATCAATGTCTACATGAGAACACTATGCCACAAGATCTCCATGAGTTAAATCTATCCTATCTGCTGCAGATGTCATGACCTTGCTTCTTGCAATACCCAATGTTTTCTGACTTTTTTTCCCCTAATCAAACAGTGTTCCATTCCAAAGAACTGCTGATTTTTTTAGTTTCTTTCTTTTTTTTTTCCAGTTAGGGATAGGAGAACATGCAATCAATTGTTCTTGGTATATTCATCGTATAGATAAAATAAAAGGAAAACGTCATGTTTTCCTTGCATTTCTTTGCTTTGGTCTTCGTTCACAACTTCTCATACCTTCTGAGTTGATGGACCACAAGAAGTGGAACAGGGAAACAAAGTCCCTCTCACTGTAAGAGAAGATTAGGTTTGTGACCACCTGAGGAACCTGAACACATAAATATATGGGACCTGACAAGATTCATCCCACAGTGCTGAGGGAACTGGATGATGTAGTTGCCAAGCCACTCTCCATGATATTTGAAAAGTCATGGCAGTAGGTGAAGTCTCTGATGACTGGAAGAAGGGAAACGTTATACCCACTTTTTTAAAAAGGAGAAAGGAAGCTCCCAGGAACTACTAACCTGCTAGTCTCACCTCTGTGTCTGGGAAAGTAATGGAATAGATCCTCCTAGAACCTATTCTAAGACACAGGGCAAACAGAGAGATGATTCAAGACAGCCACCATGACAGTCCTGCCTGAGCAACCAAGTGACCTTCTATGACTGAGTGACTACATCAGTGGACAAAGGGTGGATGTCACCTATTTGAACTTCTGTAAGGTCTTTGACGTAGTCCCCTACATCTTTCTCTCTAAGTTGGAGAGGTGAGGATTTGATGGATGGACTATTCGGTAAATAAGGAACTGGGGTCTGATGCTGAATTCCTTGCTCAGGAAAGCCTGGTCTAGCAGAAATTCTTGCTCTGAGTCACCCTTACGTGTGGTGCTCTGCTTTTTAAATGCCCAGGTTAAACTGCTGGAGCTACTATGTACTTTACCTCTCCCATTGTTGTGTTTTGGGTTTAGCGAAGACACTGCATTTGTATTTTCATCTTGTTCAAAGTAACTTTAGGTCCTTCTTCCACTCCAACCACCGTCTCTGTCTGTGTCTTGTGGTTTAACTTGAAAATGTCATAAATTAAGAGACAAAACAATCTTTATGAGGATTAGAATTAGATTCCTCTAGTGTTTTATGAGTTGCTTTCTTTCCATTTCAGATTTCTAACACAGTTCAAATCAGTGGAGCTTGCATGGATTTTCTGTAAGAGAAACTTTGCTGCAGGAGAATTTTAAGACATTGACCCTCAGCTAAGGTTTCACATGCATAATCTGTGAAAGTATAGTACTGTTTCATAAATATCACTGTTAGAAAAACATGGGTTTGCTTTTGTTTTGAGGAGAGCTGTATCTAAACTGTAACACAGAAATGGACATGGGGTACATTTGTCCCCAAGCATCTGAGACAGAAACAGAAATCTTAAGCTTTTTTGCTTGCCTCATCTCTGAAACATTTAGTGTATGGATATATTTTAGCTTTATATTAGGTACTAAGAGTATCTACAGTCTCTGAAGTACCTCTCATCAAATCCAGGTAGGATTTTTTGCTTCTACTCACTGGCTCATAACCCACTGCACAGAAAGCTCACTTTGAAATTCGGTAAACCCAGGTTTTCATCTATGCTGTAACTGTAAGCAGAGGTGACAGCTGCTTAGCACCTTTTTGACAGTCATGATGATTACTTTCCCTGACAAATAAAACTTTAAAGAGAATACTGAAAATCAAACAGTAAAAAAAATCAGAAGAGGACTGTGTTATTTCTTTGCCATGGAAAAGAAACAGTAGAGATGTGTCTACTTTCTTTTTAGGGGACTACTAAATAAAACTAATGTGTTTCCTCTCTTTTATCTATTCTCTTCCTCTCAAGTGCACCTGTGAAAAAGACTGTGAGCCACATGAAAACTAGAACTAGCATTTTATAAACAGTTTGGTTTGTGATTTAAGACAGAAAAAAAAATATCAAAACTTAGCATGTAGCAGAAAGCCTTCCAAAGTCTGTTGTATTTATAATTACTGGTTCACTACCTGTCAAAACATGATTGTGTGGAATAAAACAGTCTTATTTAATAAATTCTTTGATTGACAGATTCAGAATGAAGCAAAATGAAAGCACAGCTTTTATTGTAAATACTTAAGAGAAATTGTATTAACAGGTTTGAACCAACACAGATGTGGCTGGAGAATCTATTTTGCTTTTTCTCAAAAGACTGTATTTTTTTACATTTTTTTTCTTTACTTCCTCTCTTTAATACTGTTACACATCTGTAACAAGAGCTAAAGGGCGAGGATAGTTTATGTCTACCTCAATGTAGCTGAAGCTAGTGTAAACTTAGGGATCCTCAGTGTGCAGTGTTTCTTCTAAGGATTCAACTTGTCCTGGACTGTCTGAATTGCTACTGAGATGAAAGAATATCACATAGCACAGAAAACAGATGCTTCCTATTGCAGATACAGTATGCAGAGAAAAAAAGAGCCAAGAAGGCAAGGAGCCAGCAGACGGTCATCTTAAATTGTGGGAAAAGTGACAAGCCTTGATTTGTGGCAGAGTAAGGGTGTTTAATATAAGGAACAAGAAAGAAAAGTGCCCTTTTGTGACACATCTCAGTTATTTTTCCTAAAGCATCATTGATTTCATTCAGAGAAACACTTCTACACTTCACTTCAAATTCACCAAACTGAGGAATGTAAATAAGTGCACCTCTGACTGTATGTTCCTTAAAATGAACGTGGGCTTTACCGAAAGAGGCTTTGGGGTTTGTCTGGATGGTTCTTTCTCACCCTTGCAATAAAATTTCATGCAAATTTTAGCTTTTAGGGTTTTGTCTCTCATCTCTAAAAGCAAGGGTTTGGTTCACTTATCAAAATCTGAATCTAAATCTTCTAAGAAACTTCTTTGTATTGAGTCTTCCCTGTTACTTTTTTTTTCTGATTTCTTTTTTTTACGTTACTCTGAGTATCACTATTGCAAAGATCAGAAACTGTTGCTGAGCCTGTAGTTATGTTATTACAAAGGCATTATCTCACACTAGGCTTTAGCTTATCTTCTTTCTAGAATTAATACATTTGGGAAATGAGGCTTCTGCCCTCTGTGTGCATGAGTACTTCTGCACAAATAAAACAAATCTGAAAATACCTAACTAGCCCTGACCTATATAATTTATCTTCAGAAAAATAAAAATGTATTTTTCACCATAGGTTCTTCAGATAAAAGACATAACAAAAACGTGTATGCCTTCAATGAAAAAAAGATGACATATATTTTGCAGTGAAATACTTACAGTATAATCATTCCATTAATCAAAAACTCTCGTGGAGACAAACTTCAGTCTTTATCTTAGTACATCTACTCTAAGTAAACCCTATGGTTGTCGTAGTTCTGACCTCAGATAGGACAAATTAAAATAAAACTCTTTTCTTTCCACAAGAATTTCAAACTGAGAGGCAAAAGATCCCTTTGTTTTTCCAGTAAGAAAATGCAGATGCATTACCAGCTTTAATGTAACGGAGGAATACATGACTGTGGAACTTGTTAGCTATATCAATCTGGATGAAAGTAACTTTATTCCGAAGTGAAGAAAATAGTTATATCATTTCTACCTGTGAGAGAGTGCTTCTTTTGTCCAGCCTGAGAGAGTGCAAATGGGATGTTTCCAAGACTCAACCAAAGAAGTCTTAGTAAGTGTATGTAAATGTAAATATACTGATGAAAAACAAAGAAACATCACAAGGAAATACTGTACAATTCTTCAGAACTAGCTAAGCAGTAGTATTATCTGTACATAGTTAACTTTAAATTTACTGTGTCTGTCCTGGACTATGCAGTTTTGCTGATAGTTGAGTTTTAGTTCTTGAACCTTCACGTTTACTAACCACAAATTAGCAAAGTCAGGATTCTGTGCTGGTGTTAGAAAAGTTCACCTTAATTTAGATAACGTCTGCTAAAAAACACAACTGCTATCATCTGTGTCAATAACCCACTTCATAATGAAACTAGTCAATGTGGTCTTAAAAAAGTTCATTTCTGCAGTAGTCAGGTTTATGGAAATAGTAAGGCTCTGGGCCAGTATTAACAAAAACCTCTCAGCATCTGAAGTGTGATTCCATGACTGTGCTAGTTACACTACAAAATAAAACAGCTTGCAGTTTTCTTCATCGATGTGCAAGGTAGCCAGCTTTTTAAAATTCTGTGAGGAAAACCTTAGGTCAGTTGAAACCCAACTTGTGTAACTCCACTGATAGATTTTCTACATTGGTTTAAATTTCAGTCAGAGTAAGCATCCTAAACTGGATTTAAAGAGGTTCCAGTTTATGAGCTAATAGCTAGAATATTATATATATGTTGGTCTTTCCTACATACACAGGCTATGTAAGCCTAATGTTTTTCAAGCTGGTATTTTTAAAAGAATTAGTAAGGCTAAGGCAACTCCTTATAAGAATTCAACATAACAGCTCGCAAATTCACTCTACAGGACTTATGCTCCTCCGCAGTCACTAACTATGTGCATGGCCTTATGTTCCAACAGCACAAGGTAACTTGCCTTTTGGTGAAATAATGCTACCTTGCACATCATGGAGGAAGACCATGCATACAAGCAGTAACTGATGCCTGGCAGGGAACCTTGACTTCATTAGAACCCAATTTTTATGAGATGGTGCATGGCCATGGACAACCATGGCTACTCTATCAGACATCTCAGGTAATGTGGAGTTATCCTGTGCCAGAAGGCCCTACTGCAGGTAGATTGCCCTTGAATTGTGGCAAGATGGTGAAGATTTATATTTTTATAGAACTTTGACCACAGAAGGTTCCTGATCAAGACTAATTTTAAATAACACATGAACTGATTTCCTGTATAACTTTAAATTTTTCAAATATTGTCTGTGGCAAGAACTCAGAGACAATGCCTTCCAGTCTTCCTTTACTTTCTACTACAAATAATTGCCTTACATAGCTGTTGAGAAGGAAAAAGTGTAGTTGTTTGTTTCCCTTCTGACTTGAAATGCCAGGAAAAGTAGTGCTAGTTTGTTTGTACAAGGTGTTTGTGCTAGGCACTATGACAGATTCCCAAGAGAGAATTCCTCAGTCTTCAGAAATCTTATACTGAATCTGTATGGTCTGAGTGGCATTATAGACTAAACAAAACACACATATAAACATATGCATGTGTGTGCAAATATACATACTATTTGAAAGCTATACTTTCTATCTCTCTTTTCTGTGAAACACTTTTTCAATGTTTTCTTTCCTTTTCAGTCCACAAAGGAATTGAGGCAGAGTTACATGCGTATTTTTGAAGATTATCTGTAGAGATAAAAGAAAAGCTCAAACATTGCTTTTTCTTGCACTAAGGTTACCACATTCTGTAGCTGTTGGTCAATTTAGCATATGATGGAATCCATAAACAGGACAGTCAATAAAGTTTTGTAGGTATACCTGAAAGGATAATTTGGCATGGTATCGGGGAAATGTTTTGAGCAAAGTAGGTAGAGTAATTCTAACATTTATGTAAATACAGAGGCCAGAAATTGGAAACAATATTGTTAGGGGTGAATCAAAGAACTTGGCTGAGCATGTAGGCCATCTCCAAATAGGCTTCTTTCCACTACTTCCACTGGCTGGTCTCAGTATGTGCAAACCTCCTACTACCTCCTAGATAAACATGTCCCCGAAAGCCTATGCAGGATCCATAGCAATTGGTGACTTGTAGATAAAGGCTGGATTATTATTCCTCTTGTAAGATCTACATGGATTTGCAACGTTTTTTCCAAAGAAGTAGCATTAAGTAGCAGTATAGTTTTGGTATAGTTTGCGCCTTTGATGTCTGGTGTTTGCTAGACCTATGGATTTAGCAACTGTAGAAATCTAAGTGTCTATTTTAGAGTGATTTAGAAAGTGTGGATGCCACTGACTGTGCTGGAAGGATCTCCAGTGACCTTGACAGGCTCATATGTAGTCACTTCCACTGTAAATGCAGGTGTTTGAAGCTGAATCCAACCCATTTTAAACATCCTGTTGATTCCAGTTCTGGTTTCCTGAGATCAAAATCTGAAGTAGTCCACTAAAACACAGTCTCAAGCTGCACTGGAGGAAGTTTAGCCTGGATGTTACGAAGAAATTCTTCACAGAAAGAGTGATTAGCCATTGGAATGGGCTGCCTGGGGAGGTGATGGAGTCACTGTCTCTAGAAGTGTTATAAAAAAGGATGGATGAGGCACTTAGTGCCGTGGTTTAGTTGATTAGACGGTGTTGGGTGATAAGTTGGACTTGATGATCTCAAAGGTCTTTTCCAGCCTGGTTAATTCTGTGTTTCTGTGGTAATTGTTCCCTTTCACACTTGGACTGTACAGCTGCCACTTTAAAATTATTTGGCCAGCTCCTGTATGAACATGAGTTGCTACAGAATTGGAGTAAATGCCTGATTTTACCTGTACTTGTATTTTTCCAACTGGGTGTCAAAATCTGCAGTCAGGTTTACATGAATGTAAAACTGCTTGTGGAGAAAAGGTGCCACAGCTGGGACTCAATAAAAACTGTTTTGCCTTCTCTTAGTCCTGCTGATGTACTTGCTCAGCACATATCATTTAACCTTTATTGATAGCCCACCTACAGGACTGACTGCTCTGCTCTCTCCCCACATCTCTTTTGCTGTGTACTGGAGATGACCTCCTGGCAGAGCAGGTATTCTCCTGGCTTGCACATTAGTCAGATATGATTCTCATATCAGCACTAGTGAAGACAGTCTTGGTTGAAAAATACACAAGATTGGGCACTCTGTAGGGGCTAAACTGACCTCCACTTCACAGCTTTCTTGCATGCCTGATTCTCTGCTCCTGGAAGAGCAAGAAGACCTACAGGTACAGAAAGAATAGGCCTTGCTTTCTGTCAAACTGTACCTCTTACTGGTACTGGCTGTAATACAAAAAAGAAAAAAAAAAAAAAAAGAAAGGGCTGCTGGAAACGTTTTCACGTGTCTGGAACTGATATTATGTCCATTCATTGCCCTGGACCCCCTGTCAGTACTCACTGAAAATAGGTGAACCACGAGATGTGCCCGAACTGGCAAAGGGCAATCTATGTATGCAATCTAAGGCAGTGGGAAACATGAACTCTGTGGTTATCTGCTCATTCCCCAGCACATTGGACAACGCTTCCCAGCCTTGCCTGAAGGGTGGAGTGATTTGGGCTCGCCTCTAGTATCTTCATGATAAAACTTGCACTGTCACAACTCTTTCTTTTTGCAGTTTGTCATACTGCTTATAGTCACATCTTGAGTGCAAACCCTGAATCATATTTGTAGTACTGAGTTCTATACCACTGCATTTTTCCTGAGTGGTTTAGTTGCTCATGTATATGTCTTACAAGTGATTGTGATTCTCTGCTAGAGAAAGTTTCTTCATTTTTTTTCAACATTGCCACCAGCAGTCAATAGTTTTGAAGCTAAAATCGTGGAGTACCTTGGATGCTTCTGCCTTTTAATTACGATCATATCATGAGCAGGGCATATATCACTATGACAGCCATGTATAGCCTGTATCTGTCTTGAGAAGATCAACTTAGGGCACATGCAGTACCATTATGGAGCCCAGAAGACATGGCCAGTATTCATTTCTCTCAGGACTAGTTCTGCAGGCCAGATATTCTTGCAGCTCCCAGTGAAGTCTGTGACAGCTCTGTGTGCTGTGTGCACAGAACCTCAGAGATCTTTGTTTGGTAGGTAGAAGTCAGCTCACCCTGTCTGAGCTCAGGAAACACTTCCTTCACATGCTGAAAGAACTGAAAGTTGGCTTCTCTGCAAAAGCTCATGGCTTATGCTGATCATCAATAATTGCACCTGCTCTGCTTGTGGCTAGCACAGGGCCTGGTATAAATTCATACATGCCTGAATCACTATACACCCAAAGTCACAGTCCACAAGTAACAGGGACCTCCAACATAGCTAACTACAGGAACAGATACATGGTATGGCCTAGTTTTAAAAGCACACAAAAGGAAAAAAAAAAAGCCAAAGTTGTTATTACTTTTTCCTTGACTTTCCTTGACACTTAGCACTTTTTCTCCTGACTCCTCTTCAGTTTGGCAATTCAATACCAGTTAGAGGTATGACTGATAACATACAAGAAGTGGAGATTTTCAACAAAAAAGAGATTTCCAACAAACCTTCACCTCTTGTCTGTTTTCTTTGAGACTAGTCGAGCTGTCACACTAATACAAAGAGATACAACAGAAATGGAACCCTGAATTCACATCTGCTGTTGTTTCATTGTTCTGAAAGTCCTTGAGTGCAGGTGAAACAGTAGGTCAAAGCTGAGCTCTTCAGTTGAACCAAACTTGAAATGCCCTCATATTCAGGCTTTGGCCTTCTTCTCAAGTCCTCACTGCACTTAGGTAATCAAAATGCATAAATAAAGCAAAAGTTTGAACCTATCCTTGTCTAGCACGCTCTTTCTGCATTGAAAAGTATGAGTGCCCTAATTATAGTCAAGATATATGCTGCTATATTATTATATTAATGTTACCTATGAAATGATCACAGGAAGAACTCAAATATAATCTGCAGCTGGTTTTGCTGGGGTAGCTGGTCTCTGCTCTTAACAGACAGTACATTGCAACATCATATGTTACTGGAGTTCCTCTTTATTGCTAGCAAAATGCCCTAAGATATCAGGGTCATTGCTGTTCTGCAAATCATTGCTGGCATCTTGCCATCTTGAGAGAAAAATAATGGAAATGAAGATGCTGTGTTTTGAAGGGTGTTATTTATTGACCTGTATACTAAAAAATAATCTATTTTTTAAATTTTTTAATCCATTTTCTAGCTTGAAGTTAATAGAGCTAATTTGGGATTTATAAACAGTCTGTATCTCACAATCTTTTCCACTACATATATATGTGGTCTGCTATTTTCAAGCATATGGGCAAGCAAACACATTCTTGCAGTGTAAGCAAAGGTGTGAAGCCTTATCTCATCAGCTGCTCAGTGTATTTAATTTCAGTCAAAGGAGATTGCTTTCCCTTATGGGATAACGTTTTGCAAAACAGAAAGGGTATTCATTACTGTTACACCACAGGAAATACAGCCAATATACAGCTACTTTATGCCCTACATTATCTCTGCCATGAATTGTTTACTTGCCCACACATGTAAGGTAAATAAATGTTGAGATATCTGAAGTGGTGACCATGTGCACACTAAGAGCAGCCTTAGTATGACTCTGATACAGGCAGTGACTCAGGACAGGGTATACCAGCAAAGCAAAGGAGAGGTGGGAAGCTGTCATGAAGACGGGTAAGCATTCTCATTTATTCAATTTATAAAATTAATATTATGTATGATATATATATACTATATATCAAACATTATTTATTAAACATAATTTATTTGATATCTGTATACCATAAGTGTTTCTCCCATGGCACCACAAACTGAAATACCTATGTGCTCTTGAGCCACTCTTCACCCAGCCTCTACTTGGTGTGTGGGTACTATTGTATTACAGGAAACTTCTTGTCACATCTCGTAAACAATTCATCTGCATCAACAAATGAGGCAGAATTTCCATAAGCTGAAGGCTGTAACTCTGGGAGAGTATCATCAATCACATAAAGAGGATTCTAAATGTGACATGTGTTTGTGATAGGAAAAAGGCTGTGACAGCAAACGATATGGAAATAACAAAGCCGTTCAGCTACCCCTAAACTGACTAGGCAAATGCACCAAGGTGTAATATATGTGTGTTCAGGCAAGAGTGACTCCTCATGGAAATCTGCCATTCGAGATGCAGAGGGATGCTCCTCAAACAATGAGAAGGAGCAACTCTTGACTCAGATGTTAGTCATTCTGAGCCTCCACAACAGTAGGAGCACCAACCTGGGACCATCTGTTCCCCCATCAGGACTCCCAAGAGTTTTGGCCTGTAGCCTATAGCAAGTAAATTTCTGCAGCTTCAACTGCTTAATTAAAAAAATAATATTCTATGTCTGTGTGTGAGGTTTGACCTTACCTGTGTTTAGAGCATATGTCTAAAAACACAAAGCTCCTCCTTTGCTTTTTTTTTTCCCCTAGACCCTTAAAGTGCTCAGTTGGAAGAAAACCAGCAGGTTGTCCCTAGTGGTTTTTTGGGTCATTGATACAAGCAGCACTGGATAACAGCAAAGTCTGTCAGAGATGGGAACCTACTGGTGAGCTTGGCACTATACATGGGTATAGAATTAGGTCTTGGAAAAATACCAAAAGAAATTGTAATATCACTGAAGAATTGCTTCTCTTCTTAAAAACACATTCTGTCTCCAGAAGTGCAGCTGCTCTGACTGAAGGTAGTTGGTACCCAGACAGTTGCTTGTTATTGATAAACCACATGAGGTTTGGGCCATTCTTTGCTGTGGAGGCTGAGTGGCCAGGGGTGGCCTCTGTTCATGCACTCAGGCTTTTCCAAATGGTCAGTGGCATACAACCCACCTATTTCAATGGTCCCAGTCAGTAAACTGTGTTTCAGAGCCAGTCCAGAGAGGAGTCAGCTATCACTAACCAAATCTGTACCAGGGAGCTAGCAGTGTAGAAAAGCATATTTCAGGGATGAAAAACTTTCCCTGGAGCTGATGAATCTATTAGCATCAATGTAGCACAAAAATACATCATGTTTGCCCCAGAGAAATGCATGGATGTATCTGGTGAGAAATGAGACTGGTTAGAAAACAGCAAGCTTGAAACCTGAAATCTCATGAGGGCTTCCCTATAGAAAGGTTTTGGTTCTCTTTTTCAAAACTTCTCTTGTAGTGCCATAGATCTCAAAGGAAAATTGCTTCTGGGATATTCTTCGCTGACAGGCATCTGATGCTTTGACAGTGGTTGAAATGCAATCCAGCCCTCATACTAGCCACCTTCTCCCCTGAAATCCCAAGGATGTCCTCAGCTTCTTGGGAGTAGATATGGGATGATGGTTTTGAAAACACAACTCAACCTCCTGCTCCATTTCTCACTTCTCTTTCTGAGAATAGTGGAGGTCATTTATTTTTTGCTACTACTTAGATCCCAGCTCTGTGTCAGGACCCATAGCTTGTGCTTCCTATGGGATGTTCAGGTCCATCTCAGATCTGCCAAGTCTGCGCTCTCCCCAGCTCTGCTGAAATCACCTGGAGTCACCTGGGCACCATTTCAGCACTTGCATGTGGTGGCCAGCCTACTCTCTGTGCAGCATCAGCCAGGCAATCCAGAGGTCCAGCAGGGTGTGCAAGATGAAGTTACCAATGCCTGTGACCATTTCATAGCATTGCAGCCCATGGGGGGGTTGATGTGTTTTGGCAAGCAAATGATGGAAAAAGACTATGTTTTGAAACTCATTCAGGGAACTGAAGGAAACAAGTCCAAGTCCTTTTTATTCTAACATCTAAGCAAGTCTTTTATAAAAACATAAATGCATGTAAATTCCAGGAGAGCAGCTTTAGTATCATTTCTTTTGCTGTGTGTATTTCCCTCTCTCTTGTTCTGCCACATTGTCATACACATATACAGGGAGGGACAGAGGAAGAAAAGGAAAGTAGAGTTTTAAGCTTTAAAATAAGTCTGTTTTCTTGAGGATTTGGGTTTATAAAAGGTTTTGCATTACAATTTCATAAAAGAGCATGAAAAGGTAAAATAAATTCTGGCAACCTCTTCTAGAACCACCCATCCAGCCATGCAAGTTGATCAAAGTCGTATTGCGCTAACATCTCAGATACCAAAGATAAGAGTGCAGTGATAAAAGACATTTCATCACATGATGTGTGGAAAGTTTTGTACAAGTTAGGACTAGCTGCTCAGTGCAGGTTCCCCTTTCAATTCTCTGAAATGCTTTTAAAAAAATTACACGTGGGCAAGAAAACAAATTTCAAAAGTGGTTTCCTCAGTTCTAACCTCCCATCGCTCCTACACCATCTCTAGAGGTCAGCTCTAAGGCATACTCTGAACTACATCTAAAAGTTACTTATATGTGCACTGCATAATTTGATAATTTTTAGAACATTTTTTAAATCATGTTATAAAGTACCCTACATACACACCATAAAAAAAAAGGAGACTTGTTTTTTAGTTTGGCTTACCTGTTTCTTTAATACAAAAGAAATGTCTCCTTTTTTTTTTTTTTTTAACCCAGCCTAGTAGAAAGAGAATACATCTACCAATTCATCAGCTAAAACCTATCTTTTAATTTTAAAGGTTATACAATCACAACAGGAAATAGTTTGAAATGGTCACACTAATCACAAGACAGACTACTTTTTAGGCTGAACGTATGTTTGCATTTGTGTCCTATTTATAGGTCATATCACATGCCAACTCCTTGTATTTTGATCATAAATGGAATAAGTTTTGCAGTCTTCATGAAAAGTGGGATCATTCTTCATTCTTGCTTTGTTCTTACTATACTCAAATTCATAATCTGACAGAAGCAAAGAGTGAAAACTAGACAGTTTACATTTAATTAAAGGTCAAGCTTTTGTTTACCTCATAGATATTGCCCTTTTTTTTCTTGTTTCTGTAAGCACCTGCAATAAAATAATATTTGGGAAAGATGCTAATTTTAGCCTAACTACAAAAGGAGTTAGGCATCCATGTATTTTTTTTTAGGTATCAGTCCTTAGTGGTAGCATTCCTGACTGATTGCCATGAACCTTTCTGCAAAATCAAAAGTAGAAGCAAACTTGTCTTCTGTTGCCAGTACTGTCAATGAAAAAGTAGCGACTGTATTTTGACCAGATCAGTATGTCAGTGAATTCTCTGCACTGGCACAACCACCAAACCACTATGGCTTTCTAGAGTAGAGTAAAGATTGACTTTATCAAACATTCCTGCATAAAGGAATGGCTCTGGGTCTCCAAGAGCACTTCCAAAGTGCTGTGATGAAGTGGGCTGAGGACAATAACCACAACAAACTTCCTCTATCAATCCTGCCAAAAGCTCATGTCAATAAGAACATGAAAATGTTACTTCTCTGTATCTTTTTTTGTGAAAAAGCTTCCTTGCAGTAACAAAAGGTAGATGATAAAGAAACAGGACTCTTCTAAGAGCTGGCAAGAATGTAGGTGTGTCCTTGAGGATGATAGTAGGGTTGTTTTCAGTTCCAGTGCTCTTGCTTTCACTTGCTTGAAGCCTTTTAAAAAGTCACTGCCCATGACCCTAGCTGAGATGTCCCATACCTTGTGGGCCAGTTAGGTATTTCAGAATGAGATCCAGAAAATCAGGACAATGAGCAGCAAGCAAGCCAGACCACAAGAAGCACCTTGGGCTCTGAGAAAGCTAAAACTAAAATTTCTCCTGGAGTGAGATGCTTGCATTAGTCTTACCGCAATAAAAATGGAAGGATCCAAACTGGCAACGGTGGTACTGTTCACATTTCTGAAACATCACTCAGTAGAGATAGGAATTAATTTCCCTCTTCAGAGTGGTGAGATTTGAATCTATACCTCCTACCAAGAAACAAGACTTTCTATTAGTCATTTCAAGTAAAACATATAAATTACATTGAAATAGGATCTGCAGTTTGGATGTCTTCTCTCAAGTCATGAACAAAACACTAGTCTTTTTTTTTTTCTCACCCATGGGCTTTATATCCCACATGCATCATGCAAATTCAGGTGCAAGAGTAAAGATAAGCTGTAGGTAAATAATATTAACATTGTCGTTAATGTATTTCTACAAATATGGCTGGTTCCAATCAGATTACATAAACATTCCTAGTCTGTGGAGAGTGCTATAAGCATCCACAGAATTAAAAGGCACATGGCATTGACACCTTTCTTCTGGCTGTATCGATGCAGGATCTACTCCACTAAATACCCAGTAAGTACTTTGACTGTTTATGGTATACTGATTCCTCAAAATGATACAGTGCAAGGAACAGACTTTCCAAACTCTGCATCTGTGGTTCATTTCAGGCCTTCAGTCTGAACTGGGTAATAAGACACATGCTTCTGAACATTTAGTGACTGGGCTTCGTTGCTTTGATGTTGGGAACGCATAACAAAAGCTGAGCAGTTGAAGACTCAGTCAAGTTTTAGTGCTTACAGTGACAACAACAGATTATTTTGGCTCCTGAGGTCTTTTTTCAGGCCTAGCCATAAGGTTGGATATTGGAAAGTTCACCTATGAAGAAATATTTTCTCCTTTAGTGTGAGATTGGGGTGAATGCCAACAAGTAGGTCATGTTTATGAACACGCAGAAGCGTAACATGTGGCATATAATGTAAGCCACAAATGCAGGTTTGCCTTGCTCTGCTTTTTGGGATGTGCCCCTTTTGCAAACAAAATCTCCTTGACTTGTGCAGTTAAATTGTCCCTTAGTGAACATTGTCCCATATTGGGTAGATTACTTACTCTGCCTATGGTAAGCCTCAGTGTCAGTCAAGGCTTTCCTGCTTTTATGTCCATCTCAACAGCTTTTCTCTAGGTCAGAAACCCTTGCAGGTATTTCATACTGTACTGCCACTCAATCAGCTTCCCAGATCATGGTGTGTCTGCAGATGTAACTTTTCTCTTGCCAGACTCCTTGAGAACAGAGACCATCCGTGTATCTTTTTGGAGCAGACTAGGAAACGCATTGAACAGAGAACAGAGAAAAGCTGCCTGGCTCAGCTCTGAATTTTTGTAGCAGACAGAGAAATCTAGATACAAGGGACTTGTAGGGGCAGACAAATGTGAGTTTGGCAGGTGAGTATGATGCTTCACTGTAAATCACCATGCTAAGCAGGCATGTTTCTTTCCCTCCTGACAGGCAGGAGTGTAGTTGGACTGCTTCTTGTTGCACAAACATACTTGATTTCCTTAGTTGTTGAGAAAAGGATAATGAACCTCAGGTCCTGTGGTATAGACAACCACTTGCTCTACCTCTTGCTGAGGTCCTTTATATATTCCCCTGCACCCCCTTCCTCAACCTGTTACCCAAAGATGGAATGGGAGAATAACAATATAAATATTCTAGCCTGATTATAAATATTCTACCCTGACTATATTTATCTACCAAGACAGGCAATTACACAGGGAGATACCTCGGAAGCTGTTTTAAGCTGGGCTATGGAGTTACCCATGTAGGGCAGGCTGGCCTCAGAGTGGAGACTAACCTAATGCTTCTTTAACAGATCTAGGCTCATGGGACATACATGAAGCAGTTCACACACACGTCCCCGTCTCAGCACAAGACCTCAGCTATCTCTTGTGACATTCTGTCTTTGCTGATATGACTAACTACTGTCAGTGGGTTTGTGGATGCATCAATGTGAAGGAAAGTAGCAGGCAGGTGATCAGGTCATTTTTAGTGTCATGTTGTGGCAGATGGCAAGCAATCCTGATACTTCTGATGCAGTGTGTGATGTAGGCTTGTCAAAACACAACACTGTTAGAAGACCTGTAGGATTTTTGGTGGAAAAAGCCCCTGGCAAAACCCTACTCCTCCCAAGTTGTTTTCACCTCTTCAACCCTAGTTTACTTTTCTGATAAGAAGCTGCCTGAAAATTTTCTTGGCTTTCATACTCCCAGATGGGTAGGAAGATGCATAGATCAACTTAAACTGTAAATGAAGAAGAAAAGTGTAAGTATCTAAATGATTGTATAGTAAAGAGTTAAGAGGAAGGGAGGAGAAATGAGGAAGTAGTGGTTGAAACAATCTGCCTTTAAGCATACAAAAACTTAAAAAGTCGTGATAATATTTTAAACAGTGTATAAACAACACAGAAGAGCCCCCAAAGAGTTATTTTCCTGGGTAGTGGGTGTGTTCAGAACTAGTGGAAACTGTAATAGGAACTTCAGAAATAGAAACCACACTTTTAGCCAAAGAACAAGCACAGGTTTCTTGCCCACCCAGATTGAAACTCAAAGGCACTATATCTAAGGAGAAAAGACACTGATTTCCGAATTCTTCCAGCACAGGGCAGCACTGTTTTTTTCTACTCCGTTATTTAATTTGAGATCTATGAGATCAAAAGTAGATGAAAGGGGGTAAGTGCCATAAAGTACTTTACCTTGGGGTTTGCCACTAAGGACAGCTGGACTGTCAGTGTCAAAAAGACAATTACAAACTGATTTGCAAAGAACATCTCCTTACTCTGTACATCTGATCTATGAATGCTAAGCTGTCTTTTCTTTAAATTATGTTTATATTGGTCTGTTTATCCACTGGGGAAATACTCTTGACATTTGTCATCATGGGCAGTAGTCATTTGGCAGCAGTACAATCTTTGTAGCCTTGACATAGAAAAAGAATCTTTAACACTAGTCATTTTGTCTTATAGATATATCTTCAGAAAAAGTGTTCTCATTTGCAAATGTCTGTATGTAGGTCATTGCCAAATATACAGCTCCATGTTTCACCAGTGTGAGTGGTTATGGAAAAGGATTTAGATTAGGGAGGGTTTATAATTAATTTATTTCATAAGTGAAATAAATATGAATAAGATTTATATAAAATAAATAAACAGGGGAAATTGACAATATTTCATTCTAATCTCCACAGCTATTTAATAGTTTAATTGCTGCAAGCTTAACTTTCTGCTCCCATGCAATCCCCTTTAACAGTCATGCATGAAGCAGTGAGACATCACGTAACAGTCTGTAAGACTTCTATTTACCAGCATCACTGCAAAGTTATCTGTCTTCTCTGCCTTTGATGGCTACACATCAAGAATACTGTGCTTCAGCTCAGATCTTGAAAAAGGGAATAAGCCTCCACAAGACAGTCTCTGCAACATGTTTCTCCTCTGGAGGAGGAGAGCATTGAGGCATTAGTTTTGACACAGAAATCAAAGACTGAATCTATTTCAGAGAAAGCTTAGATGTGTGTCTTCTTCCCAGAAGAAAGTAGAAGGGCACAACAGTGTTGGGCTGCAGAAGGATATTTGGTCTGTATTCAGAGGCTGATATTTGCCCTTCCTCCCTCAATAAATATTAACATGTTGGTGAATTCTAGGCAAATTTGGTAACAGGTTATAGATCCCAAGATTAACTAAGCTTCTGTGCACTGCATAAAAATAGTTGGCCAATTGGATGAAAGTCTGGGATTCAGACATTTAAAATTCCACCTAATTTGTTTTTAGTTCCTTTCCTGATTTCTGCATATGGTTCTATCTGTGTCATGGCCATAATAACTCAGGAGAAGATTGTAGAGATGTGCAGTGACAATAATGACAATCTTTACTATAGAGTCATCTACCATAAGTCACAGAATTACAGGAAGAAAATTGGCTAGTGTTTCCTAGTGCCAATAGAGCCACTGGAGAGCTTGCTGGTGTTATCTCCCCTTTTAGAGTCACTGTGATTCTCATGCTAATTGCTCAAAATGTCTCTCTCCCATCTGGTTTTCAGCCTGGGATCAAAGCAGTAAAACCACAGCTCAGAATAAATGGAAGAGTATTTCATATGGTTACAAAAACTGGTCTGAAAATCCTACACTGAATATTGATGGACTCGACACATAAGAGACAATTTATGAATGGGCCAAGACTCAGTGAATACATTTATTTTCCAAAGCAAGAATATCTACCATTTGGCTCTCTTAGGCCCACAGCTGGACATAAAAATTATCTTTGATATAGAAGCATGACTGTTTCTAACACCTGGTACACTTTGAATTTGTGGCCAGTCGTTTGTGAACAAACCCTTACTTACGCATTTCCTTGTTTCATATTGACTAGAAAAGTTTAAGCTGATGATAGATGCAAGGTGAGAACTCTTTGTTTTGCACAGCCAGGTCGGGGTAGAGAAGCATTTACAGCTCCAGTGGCATGTTGGCCTGAACCATGAAATTCTTGGCAATAGCAAGCTGCAACAGTACATTTTTTTTATTTCAGACATGAGGAATTCAAATCCCCAGATGCCCCTGTGCTCTTTAGAAGCAGGCAAAGATGCTTCTGACCACCTGTTTTTCCTTCTACACTCAGGGTTACACTAGTCTCAGAGACAAATTACAGAAGCCAGAAGATTAGGTGCAAATAAAGGAGCCATATTTCTGTAGAACGATTTGTCTCTCTCTGCTCCCCTACTGCTAACTGGCATAGGAATGATCTTTCTATATGCTATGTTCCCCATATAGCAAAGTGATCTCCAGGCACTGCTGCAACAGACTTCGAAGTTTGTTTTTGCAGTATTGCAGCAGCAAAGCTTGGGAGGTGCAGAGATCCAACCCTACTAATTTTCAAGCTGAGGTTTGAACAACCATTGATATTGTTGATACCTATATCAGTTATGATCTCTTCCTCTGTCATATGGGGTTACACATACTCATGTGAGACTGCCCACAAACATTAGCATGAATAGATAGATGAGTTAAGCATATCTATCAACCTACTGTAACAAGTAAAACTATACCATGTACTCCTAGTTTCTCTGAGAAATGTTGCTGAAGGAAAATTTGTAATTTAAAAATCTGAATAAAAAAGCTTTCAAAGTGTATGTGATTTAAAAATCTCAAACATTTAGTGTGCGCTGGATCTAAAACATCTAAGTGAGGAGTTTGTGAGGCTATTTTATCCACCAAGACCAGATTTAAAGGCTACGTATCTACAGAGCAGAGAATTGCTGAGAACATGAAAGCCAGACATCTAGCAGGAAACTTCAGTCTTCATCGTCTCAGAGGTGTTAATGATATCTCTGTGCCTTGTGAGAAAAATGTTTGACTGAGAAGGCACATCTTCATGTGAAAAAGTGGGTTCCAGATATTTCCTCCGACAAGCATGTACAGAGTTAGGTCATGAACTGGGCTGATAAAAAGATGTATGTGATGTAGAAAGCAGTGTTCAGTTCGCTTAAGGACTTGATCTTAACTCAAGTCTCACATTCTTATACTAGCAGCCAACCTCTATTAGCTGCAATCACAAATAAGCTACTCTCAACCCACTCTGAAGAAAGAGACTTGGGTGTATTGATTGATGAGAAGCTTAACATGAACAGGCAGTGTGCTCATGCAGCCCAGAAGGCAAATTGTATCCTAGGCAGCATCAAGAAGACTGTGGCAGCAGGTCAAGAGAGGTGATTGTGCCCCTTTACTCTGCTCTTGTGAGAACTCACCTCAAATACTGCATCCATCTCTGGTGTCCCCATCATAAGACGGACACAGAGCTGTTGGAGTGATTCCAGAGGAGGGCTGCAAAGATGATCCAAGGGCTGGAACAACTCTGCTGTGAGGACAGGCTGAGGGAGCTGGGGTTGCTCAGCCTAGAGAAGAGGAGACTTCATAGCTGCATATATATATGTATAGGGGGGACCTTATAGCTGCATTCGAATACCTGAAGGGATCCTACAGGAAGGCTGGAGTAGGACTTTTGGTAAGAGTACCTAGTGATAGGACAAGGGGGAATGGTTTTAAGCTGAGGGAAAGTAGGTTTAGATTGGATCTTAGGAAGAAGTTCTTCAGTATGAACATGGTGGAACTCTGTGATAGGCTGCCCAGGGAGGCTGTGGATGTGTCCTCCCTGGGGATGTTCAAGGCTGGGTTGGATGAGGCCTTGAGAAGCTGAGTCTAGTTGAGAGGTATCCCTGCCCATGGAGGGGAGGTTGGAATAGAAGATCTCAAAGGTCCCTTCCAACCTAAGACATTCTATGACCTTTTTAACTAACAATGTATTTCTAATGACCACAACAGCTCTGATCTGTGCACTGAGTATTGAAACACTGTGTAATAGAGATCTTAGATTGAGGGGAGGGGAAGGTGTCTGTTATTAAAATATCTTTTCCTTTTTTGTCAAAATACTCACAATGCTCATATAATGCAGGAAGGTTACTGCTCTAGCAACTTGGACAAATAAAAAGATGAAAAGCTTGGGAGTCTGAATTCCATCTGCAGGTTCCCATTGGTTGCTCTGCAGTTTAATGATCCTACTAGTGAAAAGCTGGAAGTCAAAGAGCTGGAGAAAAGCATCAATTTAGCTGCCAAGAAATTGTACAAGTTACCCAGTTTGAAAATAAATGAGTTTAAGCCTGCCCATATCTTTGTTGGAACCAGTGTCCTCCTAACAATTTTCTAAAGGCAAAATACCTCATCAGAAAAATTGAGACATTTTAATTTTCCTTGTTCAATGAGTAACACCATGCCTATGTACAGTGCACTGTTCGAACTCTTGTCCTAAATAACAAATAAAAAAATCATCTGTGCACATTTTTGTGGCAGCTAGTACTGTAGCATAAAAGTGCTTCCAACAGATTGGTAAATTTCTTCTTTTCAGTGTTCCTTTAATAAGAATATTACTTATCACCAAATTACAAACAGGAAAGTGAGGAATGGAGACCCTGAGTTGCCTAGGACCTGACTTCTAAGAGCATTTGGCACTA
Source organism: Indicator indicator (assembly GCF_027791375.1). Classification (NCBI taxonomy): domain Eukaryota; kingdom Metazoa; phylum Chordata; class Aves; order Piciformes; family Indicatoridae; genus Indicator; species Indicator indicator. The sequence goes on from NC_072010.1 coordinate 74,918,248, forward strand.
CATAAAATGTAATCTTTCAAAGCCACTTTTCTATTGACTCTATCTGGATCTGTGACTACTCAATACTTCTGTGAGTCAGACCAGGTGTCTTTTAATAAGCATTTGAAAATGAGGTATTCAGACTTGGTGCCTCTGTTTGAAAGCTTAACCTCTTGAAGACAGATCTGAAACAGGCTCTGTAAAATGAGCGTCACATGAGTGGAAGAATTAAGCCATCAATGAAGATTTTAGACGTCTCAGAATGGCATCTGAGATAGTCAGCAAAATTATTAGGAACAGTGTGAAATCATCACTCTACACATGCCACACACATAGGTCATCTGGAAGAGACTATGAATGAAAACTTGGAGAAAACATCTTAATTTCACAGAACATCTTTTGTCTCACAGGAAAACTACTGGGCAACCTGAATCTTGAATCTCTTTATGAAGACTCCTTTTATGAAAATTCCCTGTGCCTTTTCTTTCTGGGTACTGAATATCATTAGCTCAATCTTTAAGATGATTTAGAGAAAAGAAACCTTTTCTTTCTCTGTTTAAATGATAGAGTAGCAGTTAAAGTCAGGTATGACCATGTGATTTATTATCTGAGCAGGAGATTGTTTTAACCACAAAGCTGCTGGGTACTTCCCATATTCCACATTAAAGATGTGATATGACAACTCAGGGAAAGAAAAAACATCATACAGGAGCTCAAGAGATTCTCTAGCCTAGTGACAGGTGTAGTCATTAACTGTAAGGTGGTGGATGTGTCCTGGTAAGCTGCTCACCAGGGTGACTACTAAATGTGAAATAGTCTCTTCTTTTCCCTTCTATCTGAACAATACCACAGGTACCTGCTCCTCTTTTGTCCAATAACCATGGCTTCCTCTTCCAGCTTCAAGTGGCCAGGTGCAAATCAGGCCAGGCAGTAGTAGCCAGCATACTAGCTAGCTAGTAAGGAAGGAGGTGTATAAAGTTTTAAATGCTCTCTAGAGTGTTGAATGTGCATGCTCTTCTTCCTAGAAGAGTGATCTACAGAAGGAGTTACACTATTTCCTGCTTCCTGACTGTGTTTGAAATGAAAGTACTTGTACTTCTAAATTAAAAAATCACTGATGTGCCTTAAGCATGGTCCTTACTGGCACTAGGCCAGCCCTCTCAGTCCTGTCAAAATCCAATTGTTCCATAGTTACAAATGGGTATCTGCTCTATACTTACCCTTAAGTATCTTAAGTGCTGCAACCTAATAAGAAGGAGATGTTACTGCGTGAAGCATATGTCAATATTAGTAAATTAAATTCTGTCAGAACCTGGGCTTAGGCTGAAGAACTCAATTCCTTGTGCTGCTACAGTTCTGCCACACTTCTGTTTCGCACCAACTGATGTTCCCTTAAACATGTTCTCTAGAGCCCCACACAATCATCTTCTGTAGTTTAGTGGTCATCATAGACCAAAGATCATTCCTAAAAAGGAGTTTGGATGCAGACATCATGTTTCAAAGGCGAAGAACAGTTATTTCAGACATGTAAAATAAGATAAACCTCAGCGTATCACTGGTCCCAGCAACTGGATGCAGTCCAAAATTACTGTTGGGTAAAAACATATTTTCTGTCTAGACCACTAGAGGTTGCCAATAAACCTGCTTTGCCTTGAAGATTTACTTTCAGGTTACAGAGGCCAGGCTATTTCAGGTTTTCTTCTAGAGCATTTGAGGAAGAAAGCTGAAAGGCTCACACCTTGCTGTCCTCCACAAACCCACTGACATCACCTGTAGTGCGTAACCCAAAGTCTGTCTTTCTCCTGTTAATCACTGTTCAGACACCAACCTTTGTACTTCTCTACCTCAATTTTGTACTAATAGATATTTTTTCTTCTCTCTCTCTTTTTTTTTTCACCTTTCCCTCACTGTTTCTGTTTATGCTTATCCACAGTTTCCTATCCTACTCCCCAACACTCCCTGTGCTCCAAGATTTCCTTTTGATTTGTGCGCAACTTGACTGTCACAAGGTGAACTACCAAGACTACAAAAGGCTTATTCTCCCAGCCTTCATCTGCTTAACTGTTGTATGGCAAAATTGTGGTCTACTTAGTGTACCTAGGATCCTAGGAAAACAGGATTTCTATTGGGCATGATTTGGACTCTCAAAGACTGATTGTATTTTTGAGAAGTCATGGGGGAAAAATAAAAGAAAAAAATCAAGATGATACCTTTCTGTGTGCATGCTCACCTACTCAAAGCAGAGGCTTGTGTTCCTGAATATTCCCTTATTGCCTCAGCAATTGCCTCATACAGCTAAACTCTGCGTATAACATCCTGCCAAAGAAAATGTAAAACTTTTCATCTTAAATGTTGATCAGACTTACAGGCAGCTCCCTCAGGAATTTGTCTCGGCGTGGTCACTGCTGATGTTTCCGTGCTGCAGCAGATCAGATTTCCTCTATGAGTAAGAGCTGCAAAAATGACCAAAGGAAAAAAATCTTCTAAGAATCAGTTGTTATCAAGAAAAAACAAACAAACAAACACACATTTAAAGGGAGCACACCTAAGGATAATGCCAGACAGTGATAAGCACTGATAACATTGCCTTTCATAGCTTTAAAACACAGTTCACTGGCTGTTAAAATGTGCATGTGCAGAATTACTGAAGATGCGTAATATCCACATCTGAAGGTGAAGAAAAGATAAAAGAGCACATACTCTTTGGTGACCTGCTATTTTTTTCTCTTATTTTTGCAGATCTGAACAGGTGTGGTGTGGCTGCTACTAAGAAGCTGCTTCATCTCGATTGGTGCCAGTGTGTAATTTCTGTTGTTATTTCAATTCACCAGCTGCTGAGCCTAAATTCCTCAGGTGGTAGTGTGAAAATGTGACAAAAATGTGCAGCTCTTGATGAACAAGATTCTAGATGCCCTGCATCAACCTAAACAATTCTTGGGTCCTCATCATTCTGTGAGCAAAAAGGCAGAATTTTTCTGTGAAGACATCAATGATAGCTAAAATCCAGCATTTTAAAAAATGGGCTATTCCATGAAGTGTGTACAGCTCTCTCTCTCTTTCTCTATCTGAGTATTTAGCGTTAGTTAACTATTCAACAATGCTGAAAATTAAGACCGTCAATGGAAAATCTTAGTAAGGAGGGAAGGCTTCCGGTTAAAAATATCTGAAAAGAAAACAGATAAAACTGACACTGCCACATTCAAATGATGTAGAAAATTGATGCTGTGGAATATTTCTCACTGATTAGAACCTAAATTTAGGAAAAAATGGATTATATTACCCATCTTAAACCTATTTTAAAATAACAACCCTAAATCTTAAGCTAAGAGTCTCTCTCGAGTTTCCTGCATATAAACTTGACCTTCCCATTCAGGAGCTGGCAGTAGAAGTAAACAAGCCCAAACAACAGCCCCAAGGATATTTACTTATAAAATGAGCTCGTTTAATTCAGGAATTTTGGAGGCAGTAATCAACAGCCAAATGCTCCCATTTCTATAAGTACTTTTTCAGAGAAGTGCTCCATTTTCAAACTTATATTGCACTGCAAAAAACATGAGAACAGTGTTGATGTATATTGCCTAACATAAAAATAAAACGCATTCTTCTGCCCATTGGGAGGCTTTGCAAACATTAGTTGTCAGTGGTGAAGCCCTCTGGACTTCTGTTTCAAAACAAGGTTTTATCTGGAAACTGTGCAAATATGAACCCTAATGGCAGTATGCGTGCACAACGCCACCACATCTTTAAACCCATGGAGAAATAGTCTTTGTGTCCTTTCATTTTTGAGCAGGACAGAGGAAGTCCACCACGGGATAACTTCTTGAGGCTGGCTTGTGGTCTGCTGGGTTTCTCCCCTCTAGCCACTAGGGCACAGCAATTACTAGGGGAGACCACATTTACCCAATGAGGAATGGCTTCTCTAGGGTTTGTTTCTTTACCATCCTCTTGCGCTGCTATATACAACATATGCCTCCCTCTGAAAGAGAGGTGGGGAGTATATTTTCACCTCATAACATATGCTTAAAGAGAGCATTGAGACCAAACATCTGTAATCACCTAAGCTAAGCTTTTCTGCACTTACAATCATCAGTGAGGGAAAATTGTCTGCACAGGCAGATGCATCTGAGCTGAATCCCCTCAGCCTGAAAGACAGAAGGCGAATACACGTTTTCAATAATGGTGTCTGAAGGGACCCTAAAAACTGAAGGCAGAAGCAATGGGTAAGCTGCTTGTTGGTGGCAAGGGAGGCCTGGGTTCAGTTTGCTCTTCCCAGGCAAAGCTGCTGCATACTTTCCTTTGAACTGTGCCTGTGCAGTATAAGTGGGAAATGTGACTGCAGGATGGGTAGGCAGCTTTCATCTAGCAAGCTGCAGAACAGGCTGCAAGTATTTTGCAGCTAAGGTCATATACAGAGCTGTAAGGACACACAGATTGCTTAGCATTGATACTCAAATTGAGAAGACTAAGCCATAACATAGCCTCTTCCTTAGCAGAATGGTGACATGCTCTCTGGCTATGTCTATACTGGTATACAGCTGTTCTCAAGGGAAGACCTAGGAGTCTCAATCAGATCACCTGCACTTGGAGAGTTGTGTGAATGAGGACAAGAAGTCTGGCATCAATTGAGATTCATCCGAGTTCCCCACCTGTATATTGACAGCAATTAAATGTCTGTGGCTCATAGAGTCTTTTAAGGGTGAAATTCACTACAGAGGTTCAAGTGCTACCATAGTAGCAATCTCATAAGTAAGGTGGATGTGATTTAGGAATGAAGTCCCAATATTGATGGGACTTACATATCTGAATCAAATGAATGCTTTTGAAAACCCTAGCTAGATTCTCCCTAGGGCTATGTATGATAAAATCTAGACAGTTTTATACCAAACCCTGAGCACAGTTAAGGAGCTGTTGCCCAAACATTAAAACTGGTTACACACAAAGGCTTAGAAAAAAAAAAAACAAATGCCAAAGACCTGAACCTCCAGTGTATGACTTCACCCAGGGATCCTCAAAACATGTACAATTTCACTTTCTGTAGGGTGATGTGGTGAAAGCCCATTACTGCAATAACTGCCTTACAGATGGCCATTTTATTCTTGTTTCTGAACTATTAAAAAACCTTTCATGCAAATAATCTCTCTTCTTGTTTATTAAGAGACAACAAATGCAGTATGCAAGAGTGCACTGTATTATGAGACTTCCTTCTGGTGCCCGACTGTCTGAGTTCAGTTTCCATGCATCAGAAGACCCTGATGAAATTATATCGGTTTATGATACGGTTCCACAGTCACTTCTGTGTGTATGTTTCATTGCTGCAACCCTCAGAAACAGTATCAGGATGACTACATTACGTGACTCTGCAATACCTAATGATAGATATCAAGTCCAGATTTACAAACTGGTTCAAAATTGTCTGTTGTTTTGGAGGGCTTTTTTCTCCCCCAATATGTAGAAGCTGATTCTTTCTCCTTTTCAAAATACTGCTGAAGACATGCTATGATTTTTACTCCTGTTCTTACTAAAGCAAACCATACACCTGAGAACTACTTGTTTTGCCAGTGGTTTGTGCAAAAGGAACTGCTTAAAGCTAGCAGTAAGAGTTTTCATTCTCTTTTACTGAAGTATTTTCTGCAATAGCCCTGACTTCTGCCTATGTGTAACATAATTTATTCACTATCATTGCTCTATTATTAACCCATACAATTCTTTCTTTGCAGCTCACAGACATCTGGCACAAAGACAAACATGTACTTCTTGAATTGCAATGAACTTTTTTCTCTCTTCGTCTGTAAATAAAATGAGAAAAACCAAATCAGTCTGGACTTTGCTGACTCCACTGAGTATCGGCTTTGAATAAACAATCAAGAAGTGAAAAGCTGTTCTCCTTACCTGGTCTGGGATGTACAGTGCACCTTGAAAGCCTCTTAAATGACAAAGAAGAATTAGAAATAGTGGAAAGTTCGTACTCATCCAACCACAGAGCTCAGGAAATGACTGGGTATTTGCAACGATTAACTCCTTCCTCACTGTCTTCACTTTTTCAAGTACAGTAAAAAAATTCAACTTATCCTTCCACTGCACTTTGGTAACTAATGCCATGCCCTACACACGGTTTCTGTTTCACACTAAGAATATGCAGGTGGCCAGAGAGATGACTTTGTTCACCTCCTTGGAAGAAATAATTTGCAGTGTCTTCTGCATAACTGTGACCGAGTACATTTTACTGTTGAGTGAAGCTTATGTGGAGTGTAGAAATGACTAAGTAATGGCTTGAGCGCCTAACTCTAGAGGCTTAGAGCAATATTCTCAGCACAACCTCAGTGTTGTGGTACTCAACATAACAAGAAAAAAAGGTTATTTAAAGAAGCAGCATCCATTACAGTCTGGACAGGCATATGGTGTATGATATGTTTATGCCTAGGGGCTCTCTAGGTGAAAATCAGGCATGCAGGAACATCAGGAGTTAGGTCCTCTGTGCATAAAAAGTCTTCTGCCCCCTAAAAATCTGTTTCCCTTGGTTGAACATAGCTGTTTGACCAAAAGACATTGCTGAGCCTGTGCACTGTGTAAAACCATTAGCCTGAAATCTAGTGAAGGCCAATTCTATACAAGAGCATGGGCAGGAGCACAGGCTGTCTTTGGGGAGCGAGCACCTCTGTCCTGAACCAAAGGTGGCACATGGGCTTTTTGCATGGAGGTGCAGAGTCAATCGCACCCTAGAATAGATACCCACCCTCCCCCTCTGCCCTGCCCCTCCCCCCCCAAAATCCCACCAAAACAAAAAAACATCCAGCTGTGAAGTAAAGCACTTCCAACAATACTGTAACACTGAAGACAGATGTGTTTTGCACCCTTCCCCTCTATTTAAGATTGAGAAAACAAGCCCTGGGCTTATATGCATGCATGTCCTTTCCATAGCATCAAAGTCTCTTTGCCTAGGCACGTGTGTGTTTTATTTTAAAAACCTTATGGTAGGAGGGAGGTATCACTCCCTGCATTTGGGATGTTGGTAGAGGAAGAGAGAACAGAAATGTCACCAATATGCACTTTTACACAACAGTTTCATAGCTCAAGCACCTAGCTATAATGGTTTAGATTTAGTCTTCCCTTTGAAAAGATCTAAATCTGTAGTCTGGGCATAAAGCATGTCAAAAGTCCACAGAAACTAGAAGGGATAAGAATCTAGTCCATTCTTCTCAGCAAAGCTGAGCTGACAAAGCAGGTCACCAAGCCTGTTCTCCACAGACTTTTCCATAGGGAGAGGCTTTGTATGAACTACTTAAATAACTTTAGTAACAAAGACCAGAGCTCAACATTGTCCAGGGGTTAGTGGGTTTCAGAAAGAGATTTCTTCTGAGATTATTGGTATTTACAAGGCCTGTTGACTCAGCTCCTGTAAGATCTTTGGTTTCTCTCAGCATAGTGGTTCCACTCCACCAAAAGGACTGGAAAAGACACATCCCAGCCACGTGCTTAGGGGGTTATCCCAGAAAGTGGAACTAGGGAGCCTGAACCTGTCCAGACTCAAGGGCCTTCCACTGCCTGGGCCAGTATTCAGGATTATTGCACTGTGGGTGGCTAAAACCACCTTCCTCAGCACTGCTACAGCCACCCAGCCTTGTGCAGAGAGCACTGCTGCATCTGCCAGTGTTAGACAGGGATCAGGTTCCTCCAGACAGGCAAACACCACCACAAATTGTTTCCTCCCTTCCTCAGATGACAGCAGATCTGGTGCCAAGACCTCTCTGTATTATCTGAGGCAAGGGTGGGGCTGTTTTGTCTAGTTCTGGGCAATTGCACTGTATATGTCTACACTCGAGATAGTCACTCAAGACACTCTTGAATATAGGCAATGGAGATCTTTGCAAGGCTCTTTATCTGGGAGTTTTAACAGCCAAGTAAGACTTCCTTTTTTATTATGCAGGTGAGTGCATAATTTTTCATGCAATCAAATTTTTATGAAAGCAACAAATAAATTCCTCATTCTCTTGAAGTTGAGTTCTTCTGTTGACTTCTTAGAGACTGTTTCCAGTAATGATTTCCAAGGCATGCTCCTGCAAGATACTGAGGACTGTGATCTGCGCTTGATCTGCACAGTTCATCCTTTCATAGTCTACCACACAAAAAAATGGGGATACTCAAGGTTTTTGATATAAGAAGGTTCTTAGTTGTTTGTTTGGTGGGGTTTTTTTTTTGAATGGAGGACAAAACATTTGGTTGATTCCTCAAGCTAAGGCTATCTATTTTATAGCATCATAGGCAGAAGCATAGGGAAGTTTTGCATTAAATATGATTGCAGAACATGGACTTAGGCTCTTTTTGCCTTGACTCCTCTAACTTTCAAATACAAAAACTGAATCAACTGTCAGTCTTTGTCAGCTGCCAAACATACTTCTCAGCATGAGCTTACAGGTAAACAGGAAGGAGTTTCAGTCTCAGAACCTCAAAGCATGCAAAATACATTGAATAAGACCTCCTGAAAACTTAAGACATTTCATTTGCTTCCTAGGTTATATTTTAACAACAATCTTCTCTCAATTCAAATATAGTATTTTACCACTTTTTGATCCCTAAGGTTACAAATATTAAAATTTTAAAACTATAATTTGCTGCTATTTTTAAAAAAACTTTCCCCTCTAAAACAGGGAAAATAAACTCAGTACAAAACCCCCAGCATTTCCTTGTGGTTAAAAAAAAAATAAATTTGACAGTCCTGGAGTATTGTATGGTCTAATGAATGTAAGCAGTAATTAATGCTGCTGTGCATTTTATTATGGTATACAATACTAAAAATATAGAATCATAGAATCATAGAATCAAGAAGGCTGGAAGAGACCTCAAGGATCATCGAGTCCAACCTGTCACCCCACACCTCATGACTATCTAAACCATGGCACCAAGTGCCACATCCAATCCCCTCTTGAACACCTCCAGGGATGGTGACTCCACCACCACCCTGGGCAGCCCATTCCAATGGCCAACCACTCTCTCTGTGAAGAACTTTCTCCTCACCTCCAGCCTAAACCTCCCCTGTCACAGCTTGAGACTGTGTCTTCTTGTTCTGTTGCTGGTTGCTTGGGAGAAGAGACCAACCCCCACCTGGCTACAACCTCCCTTCAGGTAGCTTTAGATAGCAATGAGGTCTCTCCTAAGCCTCCTCTTCTCCAGGCTAAACACCCCCAGCTCCCTCAACCTCCCCTCATAGGGCTTGTGCTCCAGACCCCTCACCAGCTTTGTTGCCCTTCTCTGGACATGTCCAAGCAACTCAACATCTTTCTTACAGTGAGGGGCCCAGAACTGGACACAGTACTCGAGGTGCAGCCTAACCAGTGCTGAGTACAGGGGTACAATGACTAAACCCAGACACTAGTAGTGTTCTTCCCAGGGCTCAGTATTGGGGCCAGTTCTCTTTAGTATCTTTATCAATGATCTGGACAAGGTAATTGAGCACACTCTCAGTAAGTTTGCAGACAACACTAAATTCAGCGGGAGTGTTAATCTGCTTGAGGGTAGAAGGCTCTGCAAAGAGACCTGGACAGGTTGGATTGATGAGCTGAGGACAGTTGTATGAGTTTTAACAAAGCCAGATGCTGGATCCTGCACAACAACCTTGTGCAATGCTGAAGGCTTGGGGCAGAGTAACTGGCAAGTTGTCTGCTGGTAAAGGACCTGAGGGTGTTGGTTGACAGCCAAGTAAACATAAACCAGCAGGTGGCCAGGAAGGTCAACAACATCCTGGCCTATATCAGGGATAGTGTAACCAGCAGGACAAGTGATTGTGCTCCTGTACTTAGCACTGATGAAGCCCCACAGAATCACAGAATCAACCAGGGTGAAAGAGACATCCCAGATCATCAATTCCAACCGATCACCCAACCCTAACTAATCAACTAGACCATGGCACTAAGTGCCTCATCCAGGCTTTTCTTAAACACCTCCAGGGATGTTGAACCCACAAACTCTCTGGGCAGGAAATCACTCCTTCTGTGAAGAATTTCTTTCTAAGATCAAGCCTAAACTTCCCCTGTCACAGCTTGAGACTGTGTCTTCTTGTTCTGTTGCTGGTTGCTTGGGAGAAGAGACCAACCCCCACCTGGCTACAACCTCCCTTCAGGTAGCTTTAGATAGCAATAAGGTCTCTCCTGAGCCTCCTCTTCTCCAGGCTAAACACCCCCAGCTCCCTCAACCTCCCCTCATAGGGCTTGTGCTCCAGACCCCTCACCAGCTTTGTTGCCCTTCTCTGGACATGTCCAAGCAACTCAACATCTTTCTTACAGTGAGGGGCCCAGAACTGGACGCAGTACTCAAGGTGTGGTCTAACCAGTGCTGAGTACAGGGGTACAATGACTTCCCTGCTCCTGCTGGCCACACTATTCCTGATGCAGGCCAGGATGCCGTTGGCCTTCTTGGCCACCTGGGCACACTGCTGGCTCATGTTCAGCCTACTGTCAATTAGTACCCCCAGGTCCCTTTCTGTCTGACTGCTCTCCAGCCACTCTGTCCCCAGCCTGTAGCGCTGCATGGGGTTGTTGTGGTCAATGTATAGAACCCAGCACTTAAATGTGTTAAATCTCATGACGTTGGACTCTCCCCATCTGTCCAGACTGTCAAGGTCTCTCTGCAGAGCCCTCCTACCCTCTAACAGATCAACACCTGCCCCCAGATTGGTGTAATCTGCAAATTTACACCCCTTGTCCAGATCATCAATAAAGATATTGAACATGATTGGGTCCAACACTGATCCCTGGGGGACACCACTTGTGACAGGCTGCCAGCTGGGTGTGGCACCATTCACCACCACTCTCTGGGGTTGGCCCTCCAGACAGTTCTTAACCCAGTGCAGAGTACTCCTGTCCAAGACACAGGCTGCCAGTTTGGTCAGAAGTTTGCTGTGGGGGACAGTGTCAAAGGCCTTGCTGAAGTCCAGGTAGACTACATCCACAGCCTGCCCCGCATCCACCAGGAGGTCACCTGGTCATAGAAGCAGATCAGGTTGGTGAGGCAGGACCTGCCCCTCCTAAATCCATGTTGGCTGGGCCTGATCCCTTGGCCATCCTGTAGGTGCTGTGTGATTGCACTCAAGATGACCTGTTCCATAGTCTTGCCTGGCACTGAGGTCAGGCTCACAGGTCTGTAATTCCCTGGCTCCTCCTTCCAGCCTTTCCTGTGGATGGGCATCACATTGGCCAGCTTCCAACCACCTGGGACCTCACCAGTGAGCCAGGACTGTCAAAAAATGATGGAGAGTGGCTTGGCCAGCTCATCTGCCAGCTCTCTCATTGCCCTAGGATGGATCCCATCTGGTCCCATAGGCTTGTGGGGATCCAAGTGACTCAGCAGGTCCCTTACTGCTTCCTCCTGGATTATAGGGGGACTATACTGCTCCCTAACTCCATCTGCCAGCTCAGGAGGCCAGTTGTCCTGAAGACAACCTATCCTACTATTGAAAATCGAGGCAAAGGCGGCGTCAAGTACCTCTGCCTTTTCCTCATCTTTTGTTACTATATTCCCCTTCATATCCACTAAGGAGCAGAGGTTGTCCTTGTCCCTCCTTTTGCCATTAATGTATTTATAAAAACAGTTTTTATTGTCCTTCACAGCAGTGGCCAGTCTAAGTTCTAAATGGGCTTTTGCCTCTCTGATTTTTTTCCTACATGACCTAGCAACATCCTTAAACATTTCCTGGGTTACGTCCCCTTTTTTCCAAAGGTGATACACCCTCTTTCTTCCCCTTAATTCATTCAGAAGCTCATTGACCATCCAGGCTTGCTGTCTACCCTGACAGTTCCTCTTCCAGCATGTTGGGACTGCCTGTTCCTGAGCTTTCAAGATTTCTTTCTTGAAGTAGATCCAGCACTCCTGGACCCTTTTTTTTTTAAGGGCTGTTTCTCAAGGTACTTTCTCAGTTAGTTCCCTAAATAAGTAAATAAGCCAAAGTCTACCCTCAGGAAGTCTAGAGTGGAGGTTTTGTTGATGACTCTCCTAGTTTCACTGAATATTGACAACTTTATTATTTCATGGTCACTGGACCCCAGGCAGCCTCTGACCACCACATCTCCCACCAGCCCTTCTCTATCTGTAAAGAGTAGGTCAAGCAAAGCCTCACCCCTGGTAGGCTCACACAGCAGCTGTGACAAGAAGCTATCCTCCATACACTCTATGAACCTTCTAGACTGCCTTCTCTCTGCTGTGTTAAGTTCCCAGCAGATATCTGGCAGGTTAAAGTCGCCCACAAGGACAAGGTCTGGTGATCTTGAGAAAGCCTCCAGCTGCTTATAGAATAATATGTCAACCTCTTCATCCTAGTTGGGTGGTCTATAACAGACTCCAACCAGGATGTCAACCTTTTCGGCCTTCCCTCTAATACTCACCCACAGGCACTCAACCTGATCATCCCTAATCTCTAGTTCAATGGCGCCTATATACTGTGTTCTGTTTTGGGCTCCTCACTACAAGAAGGACATTGAGTTGCTGGAGTGTGTCTAGAGAAGGGCAACAAAGCTGTTGAAAGGTCCATAGAACAAGTCTTATGAGGAACAGTTGAGGGAGCTGAGATTGTTTAGTCTGGAGAAGAGGAGGGTGAGGGGAGACCTCATTGCTCTCTACAGCTACCTGGAAGGAGGTTGTAGTGAGGTGCGGGTTGGTCTCTTCTCTCTAGTAGCAAGTGATAGAACAAGAAGAAATGGCCTCGAATTGTGCCAGGGGAGATTTAGATTAGATATTAGGAAAAATTTCTTTATGGAAAGAGTTACCCAGGGAGGTGGTGGAATCACTGTCCCTGGAGGTGTTCGAGAAACATGTGGAAATGGCACTTTGGGATGTGGTTTAATGGTCATGGTGGTGTTACATCGAAGGTTAAACTCGATGATCTTAGACATCGTTCCCAAACAAAATTTTCACAAGCACAAAATAAAACATACATTTCTTGATTCACAGAAAAATCTTGAAGGATTAGGGTTTTGACTACCCTCATTGCAGTTTTGATGACTGCCTCCACTGCAGGTCACAGTGAAATGCGGAGTTGCACAAGTTCGCTCTGAATAAAACCACCTGCACAGCACAAGCACAAGCCTTAGCTCGAATTGACTCAGCTTTGAGAAAACTAATAACTGCTTTTGAAGTAGTTTAGAAAACTGAGAGTTTGCTGACTAATCGCTGGTCTGACTAACCCCACCAAGCAGATTTCAGTTTGATAATTCCAATACTCAGTCACAATTGAAAAGTGATGTCCCCTTGCTATTATTTCTGAGCATGATTTCCACATAAGTAGGTCTCCCTTAATTTTCCTGGGCAGATTTAAAAGGCTATTAAACAGGGAAAAAAAAAAAAAAGAGAAGAAAAGTAAAACAGGGATTACTATTTCTTGCTTTGCATTTAAGTATTGGAGGTATTTTGCCCCACTTATATAATGTTCTGTTCTGTTTGTCATTTGTCTTTATAAAAGATAAATTTAAATTTCTGTCTAAGGACTCAACTGAGAACTGAGGACCTTAAATTTCTGTGCGAAAAGGGTTGGGAGGAGGCAGAATCCAGATCTCAGTCTATCGACTTACTGAATTTTGCAGAGGGAACTTTCTCCCAGATGGAGACAAGCATAATTATCAGAAGCTCAGGTAACTTGGGTTGGGAGAAATCCACTCGCTTGCACCCAAGATTAGACAAAAACCATATTCTCTGCTGCCATGGCCACACACTCATTTCTCTGAAGTCTGCCCAATGACTCGGTCAGCCTAAGAGACTCTGCACAATGCAGTGGTCCAGTGGACCCTCTACACTCTTAAAGAAACTGAGTATTGCCCTGGAACTGAATACTGTCTTGGTCCTCTGTTCTACAGTTCCTAGATGATGCTAGTGAGAACACTTCAGCCAATATTTACCCAAAGTGGACATATCCTTAGGTCTCAGTTTGGGAGCATGCCTCAAAACACCTGGGGACTGACCAACTGAAGTCATTAGGGGCAAGGCTTTGGTGAAAAACTATGTTACTAGGGGCATACAGGTTCCAGTAAAACTTCTGCTGGTGATCATCAAGGTTTGGCTACCTTAGCCACAAGCAAAGTTTGTTTCCTGCCACACCTCAGTCAGCCTAGACACTTGAGTGACTAGTGGGCAGACTAGTAGGAAACCATTGTTTCCTGTCTGCCTGTTCCTTGATCAGCCAAGCTCGTGGATATATCTTAGAATGGTTTGGGTCAGAAAGGACCTTCGGAGGTCATCTAATCCAACCCTGAATGAAAGATGCTCAAGTGGAAAGCCTTTCTTCAGGCTGCCCAGCTCCCTAGCTCTTTGTGACTGTGCTTTCTATCTTCTGGGCAAAACAGGCAGGAAATTGGCCAGCTCCTTCAGAAATCAATACACTCATCTTATGGAAGCAAAGTATTTTTCTGTGGTTAACAATAACAGCTTTTTAATGCTCAGTGTTTCTTTTTCGTTTTAAGAACTAAAATGTTTCAGTGTTGTTTTGCACCTATTTGTAAAGTGTTGGGATTTTTGTTTGGTTTTGTTGTCCACTTGTAGAATGTGACAAATTGGAATATGCCAAGCAAAAGTTTTGGAGCAACCATAAGATCTAGAGCAGCAACTGCTGAAAAATAATGCTGTGGATGTCTCATACAGCATGGTGAGATCCCTATAGTTCGTTCTTCTGTGCCCGCTTTGCATCACAGAGCTGCTTGGAAAACGTATTCACCCACGTTTGGGTAAGCAGTTGCTGTCAAGTCTTGACTGCCACCAAAAACCCCTTCAAGAAACATTTATTTCTACCCACACAGGGTATGAAAGAAACAAGCCTGTCTAATGAACATGGAAGAAAAACAAAAGGTGAGAATTATCAGCTGGCCAGCACCACTTGCCAAGGCAGGGAGAGCATCATCCAGGCCTTTAAGAGGGCTCAGAATTATGCCTACTTGGGAGGTGGGAGACTGTCTTTTCTTTTTTTTTTTTTTAACTGTAAAAAGGTTGTTTTTTAGATGTTTTGTAAGACATCCTATTTGTCTCTAACTCACAAACGGATTACAGGAAGGAAACACTCCACCCAGTTTCTTAATTTATCAGGCACCATTGCTTAAAGGTGTCATTCATGTCTTAACAGAAATCTGGTTTTCCCCTTTCTTTTTAAGAAGAAAAGGGGGAAAAATGAAAACCACAAACACATGATCTTAATATTCATTTATTATTAATTTTATGGTGTTACACCAACAACAGCTTTTGATTTTTCCATCCTCACATTTGCTAAGAAATCCTTTCAGCAAGGTTCAAAAATGTTTAGTATTATTTCTTGCAGAAAGAAAATGAGAAAGAGAGAAAAGTAGTGCATATTTCCAAAGGGCTCTGTATTGCAGCTCAAATCAGAACCCTGCATCCTACTCCATGAGACAAGCATCAGTCAGTACTTTCATTCTTGTAATTATTCCTGCAGTCCATCATGTAAAAAAGTGAGGTTTAAATTGTGTTCCTACTTCTGCTGAGGTGTGTGTAAAACCATTTCGACTCCTGGAATGATTCCACGCTTACTGCCATTCTTATGGGGCTACAGCTTTGCTCCTTGTGTCTATGTTGTTTTCACTTCCAAAGCTGTGCATGCAGAAAGGTGCATGACTCAGGGCAAGGAAGATACTTTGAGGTGACTTGGAAGAGTTCAGTTCCTGCATGGCTCTTGGATGCTCAGGAGGCACAGGTAGCCAGCTAACAGAGAATGCAAGGGGTGCAGAACCTCTGGACATGAAGTGAACATCTAGGGCAATGGGGATGGGAAAGAAGCAAGACAGGAAGCAGGATGTGTTGGGAAGCCTTTATAGTAGAGCTCAGGCAGCTGGGGAAGAGATCTGGGGTGCTTGTTGTGGCAAGTGTCCTCTCAGCTGTAGCTTTCCAGAGGAGCAGTAGTCTCACGTTGAAATCTGCTCTCTTGGACCCCTGTAGCACTCAAGCTGTGGCACAACTAGGACTCCCATAAGGTGCAGCCGAGGCTCACAGAGCTGCATTTGTTGCTGGTGTTCCTTGACAACAGACATTGACCTAAGGCCAAACTTTTCAGCAGCATGTGTGGCTGTAAGGTCAGTTCCCAGAGGCAGAAGAGATGCAAAGCATGAGGTTGTGTTTTCTGCTGTGTTATGCTTTGCCATATAGTTCAGATATAAGAGGCTCCATAACATGATGGGCTATGTCCATAAAGGGCTAATAACAGCATTGACACCATTAGAAAACATACATACAATGTGTTAACTATGAAAGTATCAACAGCACAAATACTGCTTGCAAAGAGGAAACCAAATGTACATAGAAAGATTGAAGCTAATCTGTGAGTCTTTTTGCCATTCCGTTTTTAACTGCAGGCTCTGTCAACTGCTCTGAATTCATCCTTGACCCAGGCAGCAATGAATTTTGCTCTCAGGCCAGATATTTATTTTCTGCATGACTGAATGTTTACTGTATTGTCTTCAGTCATTTCCTTTAACAATGGGAATGGGAATGAAGCTTTAGAAGAATTTTTTTAAACCCAAGAAATGTAGTCCTATAGGGTGCAGGGCCCCTGCTGTAATATATACACCTTGTGTTTCTTATTCAGACACATTCATATGCTGGAGTACTATGATGTCAAAGAAGATCAGTTCCTTTCTTGCTATTTACACTGAGCTGTATCTAATGCTGATAACTGTCTCCCAAAGAAATTGCAATTGTATTCTAGCAGAGAGCAGCATATGCTCTTCTGTGGTTTTTACAATCTGAGCTCTAACATAGCATTTTCTTCAGGTCGCAATTAAAACTCTCATATGTATCTATTCCAGATTTTCAGTTCTGCAGTTCTTCTCTCAGGAAGTTCTTGGCATATCTTCATTTCCATTGCATGTCTCAGGAATGCATCTGCAGATCTTCATTTGTGCCTGTTGTTCAAAATCTTTGCAGCATAATAATAATAAACAATGGGATCAAAGCAGAGACTGTTTAATGCCAGAGAAAGCTTATATAACCCCACACAAACTCTTCAGTTTGGCAATAAAGGCTATCTAGATTACTGTTATCATTGCATCAAGCATATAGTACATCATAAAATTCTTAGACCAAATGAACTTGAAGGCACTAGCGTGCTTTTTGCTTTCCCCAAATTGTGTACAAGGGGAAGTAAGAAGTTTTCGGTAAGAAGTTTTTGATTAATTGCAATGCCATTGCCAGTGAGGGAGGAGAAAGCATAAAAAAGACCTGGGAGCCAAAGCTGTGCCTCTATAGTAAGCAGTGTTCCATAAGAAAGCATAGTTCAGGGCAATAAACACATCAAAATGAGCTGCTCTTTGCCAGTCCTGTGCTGAAAAGCATGGTGGAAGTAAACAGTTGAAGATGCACATCAGAGGAGCATCAAACATTTGTAACGTCAAGTGATCGGTTCCTGGGCATTGTCCAAGACTGCTGTGAGTGGCATGGAGAGAAGCATCGCCTACTTCTACAGAAGGCGTCAGCCACAGAGTGAGTGAGCATGGCCAACGAGCCTGCTGTTTCCTGGAAACAACAGGCAATATAGGCTCTTTAGCTATACAGGAAAGCACTGCCGGTCAGGTTAAGGCAGAATTTCACAGTGGAAGCCCAAGGCATCCAGCAGCTACAGAGGGCTTGCCAGGAGCCTGAGCTGAGTGGAAAGTGAGCAGAAGACTGGCAAGGCATCGCAGCAGCATTTGCAGCTAAACTGATGGTCTGGATGATCAGGTAGTGAGCTGGATGTGAACTGGTTGAAGGGAAGAAGACAGAGAGTTGTGGTCAATAGGATGGAGTCTAGTGGAGGCCTGTATCTAACAAAGTCCCTCAGAGGTCTGTACTGGGACCAGTACTATTCAATATATTTATCAACGACCTGGATGAGGGCACAGTGTGCACTGTCAGCAAGTTTGATGATGACACCAAACTGGGTGGAGTGGCTGACACACCAGGAGGTTGTCCTGACATTCAGCAAGACTTGGAGAGGCTGGAGAGTTGGGCAGGGAGAAATTTAAGGAAATTCAACAAGAGCAAGTATAGTCTTGTACCTGGGAAAGAACAACCCTGTGTGTCAGTATAGGCTGGGGACTGACCTGCTGGAGAGCAGTGAAGGGGAAAAGGACCTGGGGGTCCTAATGGGGGGAAGGTTGATCATGAGCCAGCAATGCGCTGGCCAAGAAGGCCAATGCCATTCTGGGGTGTATTAGAAGGGCTGTGGTTAGTAGGTTGAGAGAGGTTCTTCTCCCCTCCTACTCTGCCCTGGTGAAGCCACATTTGGAATATTGTGTCCAGTTCTGGGCCCCCCAGTTCAAGAAGGGCAGGGAACTGCTTGAAAGAGTCCATCTCAGAGCCACAAAAATGTTTAAGGGAGTGGAACATCTTCCTTATGAGGAGAGACTGAGGGGGCTGGGGCTCTTTAGCTTGGAGAGGAGACTAAGGGGTGACCTCATTAATGTTGATAAATATGTAAAGGGTGAGTGCCAAGAGTCAGGCTCTTCTCAGTGATGCCCAGTGACAGGACAAGGGACAATGGGTGGAAGTTGAGGCATAGGAAGTTCTGTGCAAACATGAGGAAAATTTCTTTCACTGGAACAGGCTGCCCAGGGGGATTGTGGAGTCTCCCTCTCTGGAGATATTCAAGACCTGCCTGCATGAGTTCCAGTGTGATCTAGTGTAGGTGATCCTGCTCTGGAAGGGGCTAGATGATCTTTCAAGGTCCTTTCCAGCCCTTAACATTCTGTGATTCTGGGATATTTAAGCAGTAAGTTCCCTGACATATCAGAAATCCTTTTAACTTAGTTATTTTCATCTCAGTAAATACAATGCATTTTCCTCCATCTATCTGATTTTTTTGGTGTGTGTTTTCTTTGTTTGTTTAAAAAAAAGAGTTATTTTCTGCAGTGTTTAGTATGTCTCTCAGTTGTAAAAGCAGTTTAGGCATTTGTACATAATGTACCAGGAAAGGATGCTGGTGTAGGTACTCTGAATACCTGTTTCACCAAATACATGTTTCCATTAATGTATGGTCTTACTCTCACTAAATTATTATTCCTTTCTCTTCTCCCAGTCCCATCTTGTCTTGCTAACAGGATTCTGGATAGAAGATTGGAAGGTGCTCTACATGTAAAGATTTTTCATATTTATTGGCCTTTAAACCTACAACTTTTAAAAAATAAGGCATATTGTTCCAAATCAGGGTAAAAACATGGTTGTTTACACAGAGAGGGATGCCCTCCATTGGTCCTAGTTTGCATTAATGGGCACCAGCCCTAAAATGTGCCTTTCTCCCTCTTTTCTAACTGTGACCAGAGAGTCCTTGGCTTTGCAGCTTGCGAAATGGAGTGGTGGTAGCCCCAGGTTATTCTGGGATCTTGCCAGTTAATGCACTGGTATGGAAGCACTTACTAATACAACTACTAATAATGTCTTTGCAGCACCTACCTTTCTTTATATTAGAGATGGGCAATCAGACTCTGCTTTTAGCCTTCCTAGCCACTTGTTTTCAGCGGGCAGCTCAGCCTCAGTAATTCCTGTCACCCTTGTGAAGGTGGAGTGATCACTGCTTGCTGCTCCCCACCCCACAGCCTCCTACAACAGCAAGTGAAGAGGACGGGTGGAAAGAATTTGGAGGCTGAAACACCCTTCCCTGCATAAATGCAGTGAAGGTCCTACCCTCCCCATGAAATATGTGGAATTTCATTTTTTTGGGCCTTCCTTCCAGAAGGACCCACTCACCACCTCAGAAAATAAAATTTTGCACCTGCCATGGCTCCTGCTGTTGCAAAGGTAGTGAGGTGTGAAGCAAAACTTCAGCCAGCATGAGAGAAGACAGATAACAGTGCCTCCTGATGACTTCTGCCATGATGCCAGGCTCCTGAAGCAATGAACACAGGCATCCTCAATTATTCAAATGGCACTGAAATGCACCTGGAGGCTGTAAATTGGCACAGGCCTGATGCCAGTAAACAAATGCCAGCTTGAACTCCCTTCCTTCTTCACAGAAGGCAAGGGACTACGTCACTGAGCAAGGCTCATAGCTCCTTGGCCAGTGGCAAGTGTGTGAACATTTACTGCTGCAGTAAAATACATCCATGAGTGAGCAAATGAATCTGAAGATGTTTGGAGGAGGGCTCCAGCACATTTTTGTAGCTCTAACAGAGATGCTGAAAGAAGCAATAGATGTCCTAGTTGAGGTGGCCGACCCGCTGGACTGCTATGAGCTGCTCCTTCTGCATGACCTGGACTACTCTGGGGAGGCTGGATCCAGTGGCAGAGTGTAGTGACTTGAACCACATAATATTTATATATATATAAATATATATAAATGTGCAGATATACATATATGTATATTCCCCACTATCAGAACCATGAATTTCCAACTGCCACATTTAGGGCTGTGCATTTATGTCCCTGGCAAGGAGACCTCTGGTCACAGAATCACAGAATCAATAAGGTTGGAAAAGACCTCAAGGATCACCAAGTCCAACCTGTCACTCAGGACCTCATGACTACTAAACCATGGCACCAAGTGCCACATCCCATCCCCTCTTGAACACCTCCAGGGATGGTGACTCCACCACCTCCCTGGGCAGCACATTCCAATGGCCAACCACTCTCTCTGTGAAGAACTTTCTCCTCCCCTCCAGCCTAAACCTCCCCTGGCGCAGCTTGAGACTGTGTCCTCTTGTTCTGGTGCTGGTTGCCTGGGAGAAGAGACCAACCCCCTCCTGGCTACAACCTCCCTTCAGGTAGTTGTAGACAGCAATGAGGTCACCCTTGAGCCTTCTCCTTTCCAGGTTAAACAACCCCAGCTCCCTCAGCCTCTCCTCATAGGGTTTGTGTTCCAGACCTCTCACCAGCCTCGTTGCCCTTCTCTGGACACGTTCAAGTATCTCAATGTCCTTCTTAAATTGAGGGGCCCAGAACTGGACACAGTACTCGAGGTGCAGCCTAACCAGTGCTGAGCACAGGGGCACAATGACTTCCCTGCTCCTGCTGGCCACACTATTCCTGATGCAGGCCAGGATGCCATTGGCCTTCTTGGCCAGCTGGGCACACTGCTGGCTCATGTTCAGCCTACTGTCAATCAGTACCCCCAGGTCCCTCTCTGTCTGGCTGCTCTCCAGTCACTCCGACCCCAGCCTGTAGTGTTGCATGGGGTTGTTGTGGCCAAAGTGCAGCACCCAGCACTTGGACTTGTTAAATGCCATCTCCCTCTCACTTTTCTGGTCCTTGAGCAGGTGGCTGCGTTTTTGCCTGTTACAGGATTGGGACAGCTATTCCTTTCCCTTTTCCTTCTGTTTTCTGTATATACTGTGTAATCAGATACCTTTGTAGCATGGGAGAAAATTTTCTGTGTAAATCAACTGAACACTTTTCCTCTGACTTTTTTCCCCCCACCCTTCCCTATCTCCTGGTAAGGAGAGAGGAGAGAGGAAATGGGAGGAGGAGTTGGGGTGGGAGGGAGTGGGGGAGTTTAATCTTTACACTAAACCTTACACAAAGAAACAAGCCTGTGAGGCTGACTGAGAGTAAAAATTCAGTCCAAAGACATCTGCAGCAGCACTTCCTTGGTCCTCACTGACCAATTCAGCATTGAACAAACTCCTAAAAAGCAGTGACGAGCCAAATGAAAATTGGGAAAATTAAAAGAAAAAAACCAAAACCCACATTAATTTCCAGGAATTCTTTGGGGATTTTTATATAGCCCAGCACTATGGCTTTGTGAAAAGAAAAGGCCCCTTCTAGAGCCTGAAACATGCTTTTATCTGGGTTTGATTTCATTTACCCTATCTAATGTTGAAACATCCTTAACTTTTAGACCTTGGTGGGAAATTTAAGGATTTTGATTTTGAACAGCTAGACAACAGGTAGATTTCCAAGTCTTTGAGCACATGTAAACCTTCAGAAGATCAAAGTATTTTGTGTTTTCCAGTTCCCACAGCATGAGCTAATTTATACTGGCTTTCCTATCCTCTTGCTCCATCTCAAAGGATATTATTCACCTTCCCTGTCAACTCCCACACACATAGACAAGGGGCAGTCTCAGGTTTTTTTAATATGTAGTGACCTGTTTGTAATTTCTGATCCTAGAAACCTAGCTCTAAATGTGAGAGTCTGAGCCTTTAACGAGCCTGTGGTTGGGGACGATAAGGCATACTTCCTGCAAATTTCAGCTCCATCTATTGTTTTTTATAACAATAGGGAAAAAACAAATGTGTTTTCTAAATCAGCAATTTTATGACACATTTGGTTTGCATTTCCTAATGATGAAGCATTAGGGAATGTTGATAAAGAAGAAAAAATTTGAGCAAACAGGATAAAAATTAAGGCTAGTACATTAGTAATTGCAGCTTACTGATCTACGTTGCATGTATTTACATTTAATTGGTCTGCAGGCTGATTTTCTTCATCACACATGTAGAAGCCTTGATGGAAACCACCTTCCTTCCCCATAGGAAGACATGCATCTTCAGGAGCATGAAACCCTGAAACCTTGCACCCACATTTCACTGCAGAAGTCCCCAGCACCACTGAGGACAGCCCTTCCCTAACAGCAACAGCTGGCACCACAAACATCCTCCTTCTCCTGACAGAACAAGGCAGGAGCAAACAATTGCTGTCATGGGGAAGGGAAGAGAAACAGCAGGAGGGACAACCAACACGGACCCTATTCCTAATGCCTGCAGTGCTCCTCTGTTGTAACTTATGCCAGGTCGGCTTCAGGAAAATCAAAACTGCTGATTTCAAAGTCTTCACTCCTTATCCTCCCTCTCCCCAGCTTCCTTCCATTCAGCAGACTCCAGCTGGATCCAAAGCAAGGTTATACAATGTGTGCTGCAGGGCACTCACTGCCCCACTGACCCAATGCAAGCCTGAAGCATGCGACTCCCAGGGCAGCTGAGACTGCTATTGAGGAGCCTGAGAGATCTTCAAGTATCTGTCTGGTCTCAGATTCAACTGTCAGATGCTACAGCAGATAGGGAGATTTGAACACTGGTAGGGACTTGCCACCTCTCTAGGCCAAAGCCCAAACATAGAGTGGTGCTGAACTGCAGGTGTTCTGGAGCAATTGTAATGCAAACACACCCCTTGGCCTCTTCACTGCCATCATTATTTTGCTTGATTCAGACTTGTCCAGTTGTACACAATGGTCGGAATGGCAATGAATAATTTCTCTTATGCTCAGCTATAGCTTGTTTTGTGCACCCTTGTTAGTCAAAGTACCATTTCCTTTTCATCTTCCTCTACCTTGTCGTGCCAGATAAGTGTGAGACTAAAGCTCAAGTGCTGATCAGATGATACTGCAAACAGCTTTGTGGGTAAGATCTACATTAGCTGAGTAAAGGCTGCCAGCCCTTGTAGGCTAGCTTTCTATCCTTGAAGAGAGAGGCATTGACCAGAGGGCTGTCTGTGCCATCTCTCTGAAACAGCTCTCCTGGAATAAAATGAAATCTCTTCCTAGAAGTACCTGCTTCTCCCAGATTGTCAAGATTAA
Organism: Indicator indicator; assembly: GCF_027791375.1. Taxonomy (NCBI): domain Eukaryota; kingdom Metazoa; phylum Chordata; class Aves; order Piciformes; family Indicatoridae; genus Indicator; species Indicator indicator. The sequence continues at coordinate 74,941,688 of NC_072010.1, forward strand.
CTCAGACAGCTACATTTTAGACTGTTTAATTTATATAAACTGAATCCCATACTTTGTGATTTACTACAGAAAGGCAAGTCTTAACTCATGGGGATTTCAATGAGTTAAACTAGTTACTGCCAAGTTAGTATCAACTGGTGTAACTGATGTTCTAGCAGATTAAGTCTAGGGTATTGCTAACTATGCATAGAGACCTTTCAAATTAAATGTGCCAAAATTAGAGCACAGGGTCATAAAGTAACACTGCATTATTTTTCTTTAACACTTCTACATCGAGGTCCATGAGCTTTCTCATTCCTCTAGAAATCCTAAATGTGAGAAACATTGACATTGTTTTGAAATCAGAATATTTCTTAATTGCTTGCATTATAGGTTGTCATTCGTTGATATTTATATCTTCTATCTTTTTTCCCTGCAACTACAGGGATGAAAATTTTCTCCTAGGAAAAAGAAAAAAAAAAGAAAAAAAAAGAAAAAAAGGGGGAGAAAAGAAGAAAGCTCAAATTATGATTAAGAGGTATTAATAAATGCAATTTAAAATTATCTGAGATGATGTGGCATTGAACCTAAACCAGTTCCATTTATCCATAAAAAAGTTCCTCCAAGGGGAAATGGAAATCCAGCATTATCAACCATTTTGAACATGACCAGATGGAAGAATCCCAGGCAGCTGTAGTGACACAGGAGTCACACTGCTCATGCAAGGTGTAGGTGAATCCCTCTCCAGTGGATATTGTTTCAGCTAAAGCTGCTAGCCTGCATTTGTTTTTGGATCAATGGGAAAAGCCAAAAAGAAGTATTTGTAAAATGTAAAATGACATTTTAAAAAGTAGTTTGGAGTTCTGAACTTGTGAAAACTAAGAGATAATAGCATTAAAATCACTCTCCTGCTGCACAACATTTTGAGAAAGTTTGCTCTTTAACTACATAACCACATTCACCACATGCATCTTCCTCAGTTGGAGGGTGGCTATTGTTGGGCTACCCCGACTTTACTTGCCTGTATGGATGTAAAGGATTACTAATGCCAATTATGCATACTATAAAACCAGGTTTTGTGGTTACTGCTTATTGATGCAGGAGCTGTGTTTGTGCACTCTGAGTCCCACAGCCTCGTTTCTCTTTTTATCTGCACATTAGCCTAGTCACAGTTCTGTCTCAGCACTTGTGGATCACCACACTTTTGCCAGAAGATGAGCCTGGAGTACACTGGACATCAGCTGTGCTCCAGTCTTCTGAAACTCAGAGAAGGGAATGACACTGAGATAGAGGTGAGAACTTGGCCACACCTGTGCCTGACCGCGGGCTGGGGTGTGGGTGAACCTGGACTCTTATCACAAAGTCCAGTTGTAGACAAAATTAAAAACAAATAAATGAACCTGCCCATGTAGGATTTGGAAGCTGCGGTGATGTGTAGGCACCCACCAGGTGGTGCCATACAACCGTCAGAGTTACCATCATTTGTTTACCACCTCCAGCAAGGACTTTGTGCACCTCCAAGCTCTGTAGAAATTTGAGTTATTGCACATAAAAGCACTCTCTTTTTGTCGTAATAAAAAACTGCTCTAGGAGATAATTCTTGCAACCGTGTTGCTACCCTACTTTTTGGAGCCGTTTTTTGTTTTTCAAGAAAAATATCTAAAGTAAACGTGAAGAAAGAACAAGAAAGAAATTATTGATATAACTGATACATTTTTGGGAACGATCTCCATTGACTTTTCTTCCTCTTAGTGTTGAAGAGCATGTATTCAGCCCCGAGATAAAAGTTTCAGTTGATGTTTCAGTGTTGTAAAGACTGTACTTATCAGCAATAAGCAGGAAAACTGGCATAAGAATAATGAAAAATTTGTTGTGTTTTTTGTTTTTTTTTTTTTCCAGCATATATCAAGGCTGACAGCACAGAGCTCAAGATGGAAATGTGTATATAAGATGTCCTACAGTGGCAAGTGAGCCCTGACATCCAGTAGTACTCCTTTTCTTCCTCTTGTCCTCACTTTTTCTAGAATGCCATTTTCCCCACACATCTTAATAAACTTTGATATTAAGAATCTGAAAGGAAGGTTATCTTCATTCCTTGGCCTTACATCTCCATTCTGAATGTCCTAAGAAAGACAATTTACTTATCCATACTGAGCATTTGACTTCCTTTTGACCCTTTTCCATTTGACTCACCCATGACAAGGTGTCTATTTTGTCTGACTTCCCCTTCTGGATAAAGCTCATCTGCAAGTCTGAGAAGTTGCAAGTAGAGGAAAGTCCGGCACTTTTGGAGATAGGAGATAAATAATGTAGTATAGGCAGAAAATGTATTCTTCATACATTCCACCTTTGGAGGGCTCTTTGGGATGTTTGGTGCTTGATGCAAGTGAGAGGAAGAGAGGTGGGAAAAAATTGCTGAGTCCTGATAGCTTTGGCCAGATAGCCCTGAAATATCAAAAATCTTAGAGCCCAAGAAGTACTGACGGTACAGGTACAAAAGTTCAACAGTGTCCAATGATCAGCTTGAAAGCGAGCCAGTCCTGTTTGCAAATATTGCAAGAACTCAGTCCTCATGTATTGGGATAGCATGAACATAGCCATTTCAAAGAAGGATGCTAAAATGCCAGGCTGAGGGGTGACAGTTTCCACATGTTGGAAGCAAAAGACCTGCACTTGCCTCAGAGCTACCATGACATGCTCCCAGGCCAGGGGCTCAGCATGGAAAACTGCTTCATGTCAGGGGAGATCCCTGGATGAAGGTGTGTGAGAGTTTAGGACAGAGGGGAAAATGCCGTTATTGTGGCTAAACAGAAAGCTTTTTTGAGTGGGTCATAACATCAGAGATGTTGTTGAGTCAGTTTTGGATTCCCAAGGCTGAGGCAGTGGCACTTGCTGAAATCCCCCATTGTTCATTTCCAGGGAATTGCTGCTGAGATGGGGCAGGAAAGATACTGTTTAATGCCATGGCTTTGATATATGACTGAAATGACAAATTTCTGAGGGGGGGTTGTAACTGAAAGCTCATTCCTATATTACTGTTCTTGTGACAGAAATAAAGCACCCAAAACACCTCTGAAGAAAGAAATTTTTTTTCTTTTGTTCTGACTCAGACGAGGTGCCATGCATCTTTCATCTTAATGCTGTGTCTTCATGTGGATTTTAGGCTGAACTTTAACCTCATAAATACAAGGCACAGCAAAAAAATTAATGTTTGTGTATCCTTTGGCTAGGTGGTCCTCACTAGTAAGAACCACGAAGGGCTTTTCAGCTGTTTCACAGGCAGATTTTGAAAAATGGATTTTGCATATCCTGCATGAAAAGGCAGAAAAAATGGAATTGCAAATTATTCATTGCTTTTCTTATCCATTTAGTGTGTTTTAGCAGTAGGGTCCTTGACCTCTACAGCTAGCTCACAACTTATTTATAAATTACAGCCTGACCTTGACTTACTACGAAGTCAGTTCAACATCTAACAATTACAAACACCAAGACATCTTATCTCTGAGCAGCTTCAGTGGCACAGAACCAGTCTGACACTGTGTACTGGGTTAGGAACATAGCCTACTCTCACTAGCCCCTCTCCCCCTGCACAGACAAGAGGGAAAGTAACACACAAAACCCCCTGGGCTGAGATGAAAGAGTTTTACTGGAAGTAATGCAAAATGCACAATTACCTTAGCCTGTTTGCACAAAAGCACAACAAAATGCAGAAGCAGCAGCAGAAGTCATCGATAAAATGATTCCCCCACCACCGCCACCCTGCGCCTTAACCATGCAGCAGACAGCCCAGTGGAAAAGGCAAACATCCTGAACACCAGAAACCAGAAGCATCAACCAGAACAGGATATAATGTTCCAATCTGTTACAATCTCATGTTACAATCTGAACTTCAAGCCCCACGATACTTTGCTTCAGCCCCCACTTTCATTCCGAAGCTGGCATGATGGCAGCATAGTATTGAGTATCATCAGCAGATTCAACTCACAGAATCACAGAATCACAGAATCAATAAGGTTGGAAAAGACCTCAAGGATCATCAAGTCCACCCTGTCACCCTACACCTCATGACTACTAAACCATGGCACCAAGTGCCACATCCAATCCCCTCTTGGACACCTCCAGGGATGGTGACTACACCACCACCCTGGGCAGCACATGCCAATGTCTAACAACTCTCTCCATGAAGAATTTTCTCCTCACCTCGAGTCTAAACCTCCCCTGGTGCAGCTTGAGACTGTGTCCTCTTGTTCTGGTGATGGTTGCCTGGGAGAAGAGACCAAACCCCTCCTGGCTACAACCTCCCTTCAGGTCTTTATAGACAGCAATGAGGTCATCTCTGAGCCTCCTCTTCTCGAGGCTAAACAACCCCAGCTCCCTCAGCCTCTCCTCATAGGGTTTGTGTTCCAGGCCTCTCACCAGCCTCGTTGCCCTTCTCTGGACACGTTCAAGTATCTCAATGTCCTTCTTAAATTGTGGGGCCCAGAACTGGACACAGTACTCAAGGTGTGGTCTAACCAGTGCTGAGTACAGGGGCAGAATGACTTCCCTGCTCCTGCTGGCCACACTATTCCTGAAACAGGCCAGGATGCCATTGGCCTTCTTAGCCAGCTGGGCACACTGCTGGCTCATGTTCAGCCTACTGTCAATCAGTACCCCCAGGTCCTTTTCTGTCTGGCTGCTCTCCAGCCACTCATGACACACTGTTTCAAGCAGAGGCATACAAAAAATTTGACAAGCTCAATGCTGAAACAATTTATTTAAGGCAGGACTTATTTACTACCACACACAGAAAACGCCATTTCCATTGAACAGACATGCATGGGACAACAGAAAGTCAAGTCTGCTAGCTTTGCTTTTATAGCATGGCTGGGTTACATGCTCAATTCATAAATGAAATTGCTCTTACAATATCAGCAAAGCTCTGTTTTCTACCTGTAGGATATCACCAGAAACCAGATACTGTTAATTTTACTTTGTTGTGCCCAGCTGAAGTTAAAGCCATCCTCCTATATGGAACTGCCAAAAGCAAAAACCATTTAAGGGGAGTCAGCCAGACTACATGGACCAGTCCATTATGACTTTTATATTGAGATGATTTTGGAAAGGCCGCTGTTGCTGTACAAAAAAAAAAATACAAACAAAACTTAGTCTAAATCATATCTCTATATTTGCCTGTGAATAAACAGTGATAAATAATAAATAAAAAAGATCTCTGATATGATCTGATCCTCTCATGAGAAGAGGAAAAGCTCTACATTGGTCAGATGAGATATTTTACCATTTTACCTGTGTGTAACTTGAGCTATATCACTGCCTGGAAGGACTTTAATATCTAAACCAAGTGATACAAAGATCATTTGCATGGTCATGTCAGTAATATCCTTAGCAACATTTTAGTGCATTGAAATATCAAGTAGTGCATTTAAACTTCATATTGGAATACAAATAAGCCCTACTGGTATCAACTAGCATTTTTGTTATGGTCTAACCACTGCCTGTAGAGCAAGATATATCTAAATTGTCTGACTTTATCCCCTCCTGAGACCAGTAAGTCCATACCACACTACAAAAAGTCATTGTCTTTGTGGCTGTATGAAATGAATGCAGATAAGAGTGATATTCTCAATGTTCAAGGATTTTACCTGCTCCAATCTATCCTGCCACATTACAGCTAAAGGTTCTCCTTTCTTCACTACTGTGAAAGTCTTTTTTTTTCTTTTTTTTTTTTTTATGTTCTGTTCTGAAAAGTTAAGCCATAGCCACAAGAGAACAATGTGCTTCCTGCAAAAAAAAATTGTACAAAAATCAACTACTTTTTTTTTCTCCTAAGAAATGAAAGGGTGAGTGGCAGAGTGAGCATGCTTACAAGATGATCAGAAAGAGTTCTGAGGTTTCTGGGAAGTTAAGGTGCTTTCGAGACTTGGGGGTGGTCTGAGTCATAACAAAACTATACACCACAGACTTTTGTTTTCCTTTCAATTTCTCATAAACCAAAGATTCCAAAAAAATATATTATGTTCTCTCAGATTAAACCTACCTTGGATGCTTCCAGAAGGTTGATGTTTCTGGAAGTTTCATGTTTATTTGGTGCAGCAAACCCTCAAGGATTTTACTGAGTTACTGAATATGCTCCTTGCTTGCTGCACAAACACATTGAAGCCTCCACTCTCAGCACAGGCTCCTCAGGCCATGGCCATACCAGCCCCTTCCAGGGTTCCTGCCAGACCCTAAAGCTTTTTATGCTGCTGGCCCTACTCCCAAGACCCTGACAACCCTGTTTGGGACCAAGTGATTTTGCTGATAGTGCAACATGTTTCCAAGAAAACATTTTATGTAAAACAACATCATTTCTCAGTGATACAATAAAAATTCAGAGCAGCTCTGCTGTGGATCCCTTACTCTCCAAGGCTTTGAGCAGAAGCCCTAACTCTGTTGCCCTTCCCTGCTTTTTGAGGCTGGGCTGCCGTTTCTCAGGCCAGCCTTGCTGAAGCCCAGCTTGGTAAGCTGGGGTCACACCACTGGGAAAGAGCCAGGAAAGAGAGAGATGGAAGTTTCACTGGGGTAGATTTACACTTCCCATTTTCTTGGGAAGAGCATTTGTGACCAGCCCATCAGCCCTGGTCTATGCCTGAGCTACACTGCAGCCCCGCCTTGTGTCATCATCTACTGCATCCCACTGGGCTTTGAAGCAGCCTTGTCACCACAGCCATGCTTGGGCAGTTGCATTGCTCCAGTCTGGCCCTCGTCACCATCCCCATCCCAGCCCTGCTCTCTTGCTGGGTGCTGCTGGATGGACCCTGACCGGAGAGGGCAAGGCTATGCCTGCCTACCAGTCACTCTTAGCTCCTGGCTTGCTCCCATTGGGCAGTGAGAGGAAAAAGGGTCCTCCTCTGTTCACTTCTCAACTACTTTAATTTGTGTACATGATTTTACAGGCTCTAGTAATTTCCTAAATAAAATCTAGGGAGCAAAACTGAGAAAAAAAATCAGAGTACAGCTACTGTGTTTGTGCAAGCCCTTGATAAAAAGAGCATAGCTGAATAGAAAAGGAAGTATTTTTGACCTCCCATTGGGAGGTTCTCTCAGTAGAAAGGTACAGACATCAGGGTACAGTGTTGAACTCCCTGACTATAGTGTCATATCAAACAAGTGGAGAAGAAAACCTATAAAACTTTAGGCTCTGCTTTAATTATTTAATGGCACTTTCTACAGAATATATGGATTCCCCTACAGATTATATGAATTCCCTTAAATAACATGTCATCCTTCTCAAAAAAGTCACACAGAAACTGATGAAAACCAACGTACTTTTCTAAGGGGACCCTGAAGTTTATGCTAAACTGTTAAGTAATTGCCCTGTGATGAAAACAGAGGAGGAAAGACAGAAATCAGACTTTTTCACACTGAGTTTTCCACAGGAAAAAAAAAAAAAACAAAACAAAACAAAAAAAAAAGGCAAACAAAAAACCCCACAAGACACCCCCAAAAAAATCCACTTATGTAATAGCCTTTCTCTGTAAAAAAGAACCTTTAGACCAATTATCATTAATTAGCTTTACCTGAAATATTTGAAAACCTCTGTATGTTGTCAACCTGAGTATTCATAAGCTATGAATGCAGTGAGTATTAATAACATCTTCTCTAGCTTTACACAGATGTGCAGACACCTCTTCACAGTGTCTAAAGTCAGAGGTGTCTATCCAGGGAAGTGAAAGCTTTCTGCAGAAAAGTCTGGTTTCTCCCCATATTTACCAGCTAGCCATGGTGTGCCAATACCACTACAGGTCACCTTCCTCCACTCCACTGTCCCTCTACCACGCACATTTCACCCTTCTTTTCTCACTCTCACCATACCAGTTTCAGTTCCCCTCTCAGAAGCTCGCTGAACACGTGTAGCACAGGTAACATAACTTGAGCAGCTATCTGACTTTTGTTTTTCATTGTTAGTCCCCATGCTAGTCAATTCTGCTGTTGCACACACCTCGCCCACATTTCACACCAGCAGGTCTTTAGAAAGGAATGCTGAGTAAAATGTTTATTTATGAAGTCCAAATCTCTTCAGAAGGCAAAATCTGACTTGGGCTCCTAAATTATCTAAGCAGCTCTGAAAACTTCAGCCTTTTCCTGAGATATGTATATGCATGCCAGGTACTTGGCATCATAAAACACTAGTGGACATATACAAATGAGCGAGAGCTAAACACATAGTTAACTAAATAAATTATAACACTGAAGCCCTGTTTTCACAAACAAACAAACAAAACCTCCCACCAAACCAAACCCCAAACAAACAAAAACTTCCACAAAACCAAAACCAACCAAAACCCAACCAAGCAAAATAAGCTATTGCCTTAACCAGGGAAGTTTTTACACCATTATTTAACCATGGTCAGGCCTCAATTCCATACCAACATTTTCAATAAAATGTGGCTTGTATATAGTACTCAATTCAACACAGTTTTACATAATTCTAGAATTAATATAACAAATAAACCCACATCACATAATCCATGGGAATTTGAGGAATTTGCTCTCTGGAATTTGTCAGACAGACCAAACCCAAGATTTAAACTTATATAGCTCAAAATACAGTATAAGAAATAGCAATCACAACTTCACAAAACAAATAGGGCTGGATGGGGTCATACATGCTCATATCCTTCCCTTACAGCACAAGCAATGCAATTTCTGACATAAAATGTTTATTGAATGCCTTCTTAGAAAAAATGATGAGGAATATAATTTCCTTAGGCAATTTGTTTAAGTGCCACTTTTAAATTAGAAAACTTTAAAAAATCTTCTACAAATGACTCTTCTTTACCCAGTCTGGAACCTAGGACTCCTGTCTTACTCCTGCTGAACAAATGAGTTCCTTCCCACATAAGCCCTCCAAACATTCTTCCTCAGGCTAGACAAATTAAATCTATTCCAACTACAACCACCAAACAAATACTATCACAAATCAAGCACTCCTGTCAGTCAAACAATCTGTAAAAGGAGTTACTTCTGCTCCTAATGACTTAACATCTTAATAAATAATATTCTTTCTTACCTGATTTTTTTAACACACATGGAATTTTTTCAGTCTTTCCTCACTGAATGCATATCTGCTCTAAGATGCCTATAAAAACATGTGTTATTCTGCAACACATACTTCCTCTTTTCATGCCTTTTAGTCACTAACAAAGCTATTTTAGCATATTTGCTACAAGTATGCATATTTTTCCTTGGATTCAAAAATCTGATTTTGTAAGATGCGTGTAATGGATCCCTGCATGAGTGTTTCATCTTGCATCACAAATGCTGGAGTCACCACCAGAGGTATTTTTCTAGAGTGGACATACGGTTTTGCAACACTGACATTCCAATGTATATCCACCTTCCCTTTAAAGCAAGTAAAGTTGAAAAGAATTTCTGAAATTTCTGAAAATATTACATGCAATTTGAGTAGAAGATGTTCACAAGTATGAGAGAAGCAATATGTTTGTCTCCATATTACCAGGATGATTTGTCATTCACCCATAAGATTAATATTCCATAGGGGAAAAAATATGTAACTTGTTTCAAAACTGTTGCTTATTTGAGATTAGTCACATGAGGATGCTGGAAACTGTACTGAGACTTCTTGTCAGCATCTGGTCAGACAGATATCCAGTATAAGATGGCTCTAACATGACACAAAGCAGTGGTCTCAAAACTTTTTTGATCATGTACCCTTAATAGTAAAATATTTTTGAGCACACCCCCCAATATATGTATGTTTATTTATAATTAATTTATATACATGTACATGTTATGTACATTATAAAACCTACAAAAATAGAAATTAAAGATGAGATAAAGATGAAATAAACACTATTTGAAAACACTGTATTTTTATTTTATTTATTAATGATACAAAAATACTTTTTTTCCTGCACTGCAGTGGCTTGTCTTATGCACTCTTTGGGGTGTGTACAGTCTGCTCTGGAGGCAATCGACGTAGACATTAGATTAGACAATGACAATAGTGGCTACAGGATCTGTAGCAGACGTCTGTTGTCCTTGTAAAATCCATTCCTGTATTAAGTCTTCCTCCTAAAAGTCAGCTTTTGCACTTCTTTTCCTCTTCTGTTGAACCAGAGAAATTCTCTGCATTAGCAGAAGGCCCCATTCTAATCACATCAGGTATGAATCTGACTGCTGCAAACATCTGAGATTAGGAACAGCATGTCCTCCTCAACATCTTTCTGGGATGCTGAAAGAAATTATTATTTCAGCTATTCACATCCTCATTAGCAGATTGACCATTTAATATGAGTTCCCTTAAGACAATTTCACTAGTAGGGTTTTGGAGCACCTCTCCTATGGAGACAGACTGAGAGAGTTGGGGCTATTCAGTCTGGAGAAGAGAAGACTCTGAGGAGACCTTATTGTGGCCTTCCAGTACCTGAAGGGGGCCTACTGAGCTGGGGAGGGACTTTTTAAGATGTCGGTTAGTGATAGGACTAAGGGGAATGGAGCAAAACTAGAAGTGGGTAGATTCAGATTGGATGTTAGGAAGAAGTTCTTCACCATGAGGGTGGTGAGACACTGGAACAGGCTGCACAGGGAGGTGGTAGAAGCCCCATTCCTGGAAGTTTTTAAGGCCAGGCTGGATGTGGCTCTGAGCAACCTGATCCAGCATGAGTTGTCCCTGCCCATGGCAGGGGGTTGGAACTGGATGATCCTTGAGATCCCTTTCAACCCTGACAATTCTATGACTCTACGTGCAGCTGATAACAACTTAGTTGAGGCAGCAACTTCTGCTCAATTCTAGTTGGGAAATCAGTTACCATCTACCAACTGCCATCCAATAGCTGGAGGAAGGAGAAGGAATAGGACAAGACTCCCCATTACCACAAATCAAATTAGTTGGGTCATCTGGGCTGGAGCTGGCTGATTAGTGTTTGCCTTCTGCGTGGGAGAGCGCCCACAGGACAGCTTCGCTGACAGAGCAACAGGCATAGTTGTCTTTGACCAGCATTGCTGAATTCAGCAGAGGATGCCTGGACTCAGTCTGAAATAAAATACCTGAAAGAGAGATGAAGCCAATATGAAAACAGCTGAAAACCACTGTGTATGCAAATGAACATTTCCCCAAGTACTTCTTACTAATACTGTCACAGGGACATAGATCTCAGTGTCATACAGGCTATAGAATATCACCCACTGATTCATGCCCTGAGATCAGTAACTGCTGTCTGAGCAACACACCATTGAAAAAGGCATTTGCAACAAATTTTGTGTAGTGGGCAATTTAGGTGCTAAAATAAATTTCATTTATTTTTTAAAGGCATCAGTTTCAACAGCAGTAAACACTATGTCATTTCTGGTGCTGGAGCCTGGACTCAAATGTAGAAGCCAAACACCTCAGGTTCATAACAGTGAACAGTTGCTTCTGTGTTAAGAATATTGTGTTTTAACTATGTTGTAAAAAATGTTTTCTGACAATTTTGCTCATGGGCTTGTTTCCCTTCAGGCTGAGATGGGAAATTAGTTTAGGCTTTCCACCACACCCAAGGGAGCCTATGAATCATGAAAGTATTGTGATCTTCCCACTAGAAGGATTCTAAGGAAAAAAATCAACTGATCCTTCAGTACTTGTCTCCTGGGTCTCTCATGCAGCTGAGATGAAGACCCAAAATCCATACCTGACTTCAGTTTTGACTACGTTAGGCTCCTTCCAACTGTCTCTGTGGAAGCTCACCTAAGGTGTTTGACTCCTTCCATGCATTATGTGCAGTCACGCCCATTTGGAGCAATGGCTTCACACGTAAAATTTAAGCATCACTGTGTTTAATTTGTTTAGGCAGAGAGGCTTTGTACAGAAATTTTGATAGGGAGGAAAATCCAGTTTCAGACTCTTGCACAAGCATTTCAGTTATCATACTACTTTATTGTGCATCCTGCAGAGAATTACTATGAGCTATCTTGGACTCAGCAGGCCTCAAGAGTTTATTCTTAAAATGATGCTGATTTACTTCCAATCCAATGTGCCATATTTCTAAACCGTTTTAGTAAGAACACTAAGCATGTCAGTGAAAGACATGCAAAGCACAAAAAGTGAGTACTGAGATGAGTCAGGGCAGCTGCAAATATTTGCCTAAAACTTTATGTTTTTCAACAAGCTTGTAATCATCAGAACTTGCTTAAAGAGAGTCATTGTCCCTCAAACTGATTGGGATTACAGGAACCACATCCACAGGTTCACAGGTTCACAGATTGCATTGGGTTGGAAGCGACCCTCAAAAGGTCATCTTGCCCAACCCCCTGCTGCTGTCAGCAGGGACACCTCCAACTAGATCAGGCTGCCCAGGGCCACATCGAGTCTGATTTTGAATGTCTTCAGAGTCAGGGCCTTGACCACATCCCTGGGCAACCTGTTCCACTCTCTTCATAAAGAACTTCCTCCTGATGTCCAACCTAAATCTACCCTACTCCAGTTTAAAACCATTGTCCCTCTTTCTATCACTACAAGCCCTTCAAAACAGTCCTTCCCCAGTGTTTCTGTAGGCCCCCTTTAGATATTGAAGTGCAGCTATAAGTCTTCCCGAAGCCTTCTCATCTCTTGGCTGAGCAGTCCCAATTCTTTCAGCCTGTTTTTGTAAGAGAGGTGCTTCAGCCCTCTGATCATCTTTGTGGCCATCCTCTGGACCCACTCCATCAATTCCATATCTGCTTTGTGTTGGGGGCCCCTGAGCTGGATACAATACTCTAGGTGAGGTCTCACCAGAGTAGAGGGGCAGAATCACCTCTCTCCATCTGCTGGCCATGCTTCTTTTGATGCAGACCAGGATGCGAATTGCCTTCTTCGCTGTAAGTGTGCATTGTGGGCTCATGTCCAGCTTCTCATCCACCAGTACCTCCAAATCCTGTTCTTCAGGGCTGTTCTCAGTTTCATCATCCCCCAACCTGTATTGTTATCGAGGGTTACTCTGACCTGGGTGCAGGACTTTGCATTTTGCCTTATTGAACCTCATGGGGTTCTCCTGAGCACATCTCTCCAGCCTGTGCAGGTCCCTCTGAATGACATCCTGTTCTTCAGTCTTACCAACCATACCACTCAGCTTGGTATCCATCACTGTGAAGAAAATTAGGGTGGCCTAGCTGTGTAGGAAAGGATGATAAAGTTGTAGATAATTACTGACATAGAATTTAAGTTCTTAAAGTCTTTTTACAATATTATAATCTACAATATACAAGGAGCTATATATATGTAAAATACTTAAACACATAATCAGTAGGAAAGATGCATGAAAAAAAAATCCAGCCCTTAGCTCATTAAACAAAGGCTTTCTAAAAGAGGTAGCAAGAGCTCTGGAATGCCAGCAATCTTGTGAAGCCATAGAAATATTGAACTCTAGTGGAGATATCAATTTATGATACCACCTAGGTTTCCTAGAAAAGGGTAAATTGGGAAACTGAAGCTACAGAGAGAAAGTTCTTAGGCTTTGCAGCTTTGCCCAGACAAATTTATTTCCTACAAGGTCTTTGAAACATAACTATCTGTCTGTTGTCACGGCTTCTGCTTTTTATAGTCATGACCTTTTCCCTTTCTAAATCATATCCTCTGACTCATACTAAGGTCTCCTTGCAGTATACCTAAATGAATTTTCCTTTAGTGAAAATGTGCTTCGTATGGTTATTTCATACCAAATTAGAAGAATCACAGAATCAATAAGGTTGGAAAAGACCTCAAGGATCATCAAGTCCAACCTGTCACCCTACACCTCATGACTACTAAACCATGGCACCAAGTGCCACGTCCCATCCCCTCTTGAACACCTCCAGGGATAGTGACTCCACTACCACCCTGGGCAGCACATTCCAATGTCTAACAACTCTCTCTGTGAAGAACTTTCTCCTCACCTCGAGTCTAAACCTCCCCTGGTGCAGCTTGAGACTGTGTCCTCTTGTTCTGGTGATGGTTGCCTGGGAGAAGAGACCAACCCCCTCCTGGCTACAACCTCCCTTCAGGTCTTTATAGACAGCAATGAGGTCTCCCCTGAGCCTCTTCCTCCCCAGGCTAAACAACCCCAGCTCCTTCAGCCTTTCCTCATAGGGTTTGTGTTCAAGACCTCTCACCAGCCTCATTGCCCTTCTCTGGACATGTTCAAGTATCTCAATGTCCTTCTTAAATTGTGGGGCCCAGAACTGGACACAGTACTCAAGGTGTGGCCTAACCAGTGCTGAGCACAGGGGCACAATGACTTCCCTGCTCCTGCTGGCCACACTATTCCTGAAACAGGCCAGGATGCCATTGGCCTTCTTGGCCACCTGGGCACACTGCTGGCTCATGTTCAGGCGCCTGTCAACCAGTACCCCCAGGTCCCTTTCCACCTGGCTGCTCTCCAGCCACTCTGACCCCAGCCTGTAGCTCTGCATGGGGTTGTTGTGGCTAAAGTGCAGCACCCGGCACTTGGACTTGTTGAATGCCATCATGTTGGACTCTGCCCATCTGTCCAGCCTGTCAAGGTCCCTCTGCAGAGCCCTTCTACCTTCTAACAGATCAACACCTGCTCCCAGCTTGGTGTCATCTGCAAATTTACTGATGACTGACTCAATCCCCTCATCCAGATCATCAATAAAGATATTGAACAGGATGGGGCCCAGCACTGATCCCTGGGGGACACCACTAGTGACAGGCTGCCAGCTGGCAGTGGCACCATTCACCACCACTCTCTGGGCTCGGCCCTCCAGCCAGTTCCTAACCCAGCACAGAGTGCTGCTGTCCAAGCCACAGGCTGACAGCTTGGCCAGGAGTTTGCTGTGGGGGACAGTGTCAAAGGCCTTGCTGAAGTCCAGGTAGACTACCTCCACAGCCTTTCCCACGTCCACCAGGCTGGTCACCTGATCACAGAAGCAGATCAGGTTGGTGAGGCAGGACCTGCCCTTCCTAAATCCATGTTGGCTGGGCCTGATCCCTTGGCCATCCTTCAGGTGTGCAGTGATTGCCCCCAAGACGATCTGCTCCATAATTTTCCCTGGCACTGAGGTCAGGCTGACAGGCCTGGAGTTCCCAGGTTCCTCTATCCAGCCCTTCTTGTGGATGGGCATCACACTGCCAACAATTAGACTGTAGTGTATGTAGATGAAAATATACTTTTAAGTATCTGTCCCATGGTAAAGATGGCTAAAAAGTAGTGATTGATAGGCTTTGATATATTACTGATTGCTGCAGAAATTGTTGCTTGGACATGCAACAGCTGATTTATTTATTTGTCATAGGAAATAAATATTCTAAATGTTAGACAATCAATTTCATTTTACATTTTGATTAGACACTTCAAAGCAAGCAGCAAAATTAAAATATGTGCCTCTACTTAGCATCTTTCTGGTCTACTCTGGTCAATAGACTCAGTAAGAAGCAATGCTCAGATAGGGAAGTATCTTGTTCAAAGTCATGTGAAAATAAGTTGCAAAACAAAGAACAGAATTAGAGCTGCTCTTTGACACAGAAATGAGCAATTTAGAAAAACTCACACTACAGTTTCTGTGTTCTTTGGCCTTATTACAGAAAGCCATAAAAGAAACTGAAGAGATTTGAATTAGCAACAGCAGTGCATAAGAAATTGAAAGGAAGAGCCTTTAACTCAACAAAGAAACAGCCCATACTATAGGTACCAAGGACTGCTGAACGTCCTTGCAGTATGTCCTCTAATCTTGTCATAGACTAACCCCGTCCAGCAGATAAGCAGCACTTACTCACTCACTCCTCCCCAGTGGGACAGGGGAGAGAATCAGAAGAGCAAAAGTGAGAAAATTAGTGGGTTGTGATAAAGACAGTTTAATACGTAAAGAAAAAGCTGCGCATGCAAGCAAAGCAAAACAAGGAATTACTTCACAGTTTCCCATCAGTAGGCAGGGGCTCAGTCATCTCCAGGAAAGCAGGGTCCTATAACACTTAACAGTTACTGTGGAAGCCAAACACCATCTCTTCCTTCTTCTTTGCCCAGTTTTAAATGCTGAGCATGACATCACATGGTATGGGATATCCCTTTGCTCAGCTGGGATCAGCTGTCCCAGCTATGTCCCCTCCCAACTTCTTGTGTGTCTCCAGCCTGGTCACTGGTGGGGTGAGGTGAGAAGCAGAAAATCCCTTGACTGTGCAAGCATTGCTCAGCAGTAACTAAAATATCCTGGTGTGATCAATACCGTTTTCAGCACAAACCCAAAACTTAGACCCATAAAGCTACTATGAAGAAAATTAACTCTATCCCAGCAAAAACCAGCAAAAATATGCTTTCTAAGCACATCAGCAGTGGCGTTTACACCAGATTTGGAATTCAAGCTATATTTTTCCATAGCCTTTGTGAACATCAGCCACAGAAAGAAGGAAAGAAATTTGAAGACATGGAAAGATAACAGAGAGCAAGTGTTTAATTTTGCAGGAAATTACATTGCCTGATGTTTTGGAAGGAATACTACTACTGTTAAAAATCAAATTAAAACAACAAAGCAATCAAAAGCCAGGTGATAACTAAACTATTTTTTATTCACTGGGATATAGTAGCATGTATAAGAATTATTTTATGTGCAGAAGTTTGGTAGAAGAGGACCTAAACTTTGTAGATTTTCCGTTTTCTGTAAAGTTCTTCTATGATGTGAGATGCATGGTGCCAGCATCTCACTTTGAAATCTTTTCAAAAAATACCACCAATGGATATCCATTGAGATGTGTGCAAGCAACAGTACCTAAATATCTGCTCGTTTGTAGCAAGATCAATAACCTAATCTTTCAGTCTCTGCCTGGGAGTTGATTGCTGTCCAATATTAGCCATATGTGGTACCTGCATATCTTAAGAGTTTTGTTCTGACAACCATGGCTTTATTTTTCATATTTAAATCCTTCAGAAGTGTTTTTTCTAACTCCTGACATATCTGGGGGAAAAAGAGAGGAGAGTACTTTAAAAAAGCATCCTATTAGTGGCTTGTCACTCCTGAGCACAGAATACCAGAACACCTGAGGACGCAAATTTGTTTGTCTCTGATGGAGCATAGGGGACCTCCCTGATGTGTACGTTGGGAAGCAAGGCTGGGCTATAGTCATTGCTGCTGAAACATGGAATTGAAGCCATAATCACTTGTGCCTGATCTACCAAAATATCTATTGTCTTTCTGGTTTACATAAAGCATAAATGGAGAGGGCAGGCTGAACCTACAGAGGGGACCATGCCTGCTAAAAACCTCTTCAGAAATTCATAGTTCTACAACTGTAATAATGCAATTTTGCCTCTTTTTTAAAAAAAATAGGCATTTTCCCTTAAATAGATAATGCAAAAAGAGTAAAAAAAAAAACCTCTAATTTTTTTTTAAAGATTTTGACTTATTTAAGTGATAGATATTGAAATCTATTGGTATGTGAAAACATCTCACACATGCCTGTATAAAAACTGAAATAATCAGTAATGCATTGGACAGCATGGTACTACAACTATTTAAAACATACATCTTGCTAGCAAGCATAGTACAATATGTCTTTGCAACTTAGATCTAACTCTTATGTTTTATAGGCTACAGCACACTATGGTTTGACCAGACAGTTTATAACCCAGTACAACTACAGAAGCTAATTCCTCCTTGTTGAAAGCAGAAAGCAAAAATATTGACATTTATGTCTAATGTAAGATAGTTAGTAGAGAGCACAGTGTACCAAGATAAATTAGTAGTAAAGAACCTGCTCTGAATTGCATGCTTTTAATCTATGCTAACAAGACCAGTTCTCTGCCATAAAGATGAATTAGGGAGAGTGAAGATGTCTCTGTATATTGACATATTCTACCACGTTAAGCAGAATACAACAATTAAGTCTATGGAGAACCATCCACAGGAAGTGATGATTAATTCCACTTAATTTAAATTGTCCTGCATCAGCACATGCATTGCTTCCAATATTATGTATCCTTTCAAAAGCAGACAATCCATCAAATCAACACACTTTACAGACACATAGCATTCCATTAGAGGGGAAAAAAAAAAAAAAAGAACCAATGAAAGGAAATAGAATGATACCCACCATGGGAAATAAACCAATGTATTCTAGGTCCACTCCCCTGTTCTTACCCACTTCAGGGATTATTTTGCTTTGTGGGGAGAGGCTATTTAGAGTTTGAGAACAACATTGTAATGGCTCTTTAACACTTATGCAATCTCCTCGTGCAAGAGATTCTTCTGTGCTGCTGCCTCTGCCTCCAAATACCATTCCTGAAGTGTTTGACTTCCCAATGAGTAGTTTTGTGTGAAAGACAACAATTGTGTTCAATGACAACAAAAATTAGAATTTATACTGAAAGTAACCACAGGATGCCATGTACTCCAGTTGTTTCTAAAGGATGAAAGGATGTGTACTAGGAGTATTTCTAAACTAAAAGATTCACATGAGCATGGGAGATAAATGATTCTCCAACAGACACAGGTAAGTTTTAAACTAAAAAGACATGTTGTTTTTTGATGTGTTTGGAGAGGAAGGAAGATGGAAGGAAACGAAATGGAATTATAGTGGGTTGCTGCTTTATTTAATGCAAACATCCATGCAATATCTTGCATGCTGGGCAGTGGCTGGCTTGAGAGAAGCCCTGAAGAAAAGGTCTTGGGGGTGCTGGTGGATGAGAAGCTCAACACGAGCCACCAGTGTGCACTTGCAGCCCAGAAAGCCAACCGTATCCTGGGCCGCATCAAGAGAAATGTGGCCAGAAGGTCAAGGGAGGTGATTCTCCCCTTCTATTCCACTCTGATGAGACCCCACCTGGAGTACTGTGTCTAGTTCTGGAGCCCCTATTACAAGAGGGATATGGACGTGCTGGAATGTGTCCAGAGAAGGGCTATGAGGATGATCAGAGGGCTGGAGCACCTCTCCTATGGAGACAGACTGAAAGAGTTGGAGCTGTTCAGTCTGGAGAAGAGAAGACTCCAAGGAGACCTTATTGTGGCCTTCCAGTATCTGAAGGGGGCATGCAAAAAGCTGGTGAGGGACTTTTTAGGATGTTGGGTTGTGATAGGACTAGAGGGAATGGAGCAAAACTAGAAATTGGTAGATTGAGATTGGATGTTAAGAAGTTCTTCACTTTGAGGGTGGTGAGACTCTGAAAGAGGTTGCACAGGGAGGTGGTAGAAGCCCCATTCCTGGAATTTTTGAAGGCCAGGCTGATGTGGCTCTGAGCAACCTGATCTAGTGTGTGAGGTGTTCCTGCCCATGGCAGTGGGGTTGGAACTAGACAGTCCTTGAGGTCCCTTCCAACCCTGACAATTCTGTGATTCTAAATTACTATTAAGGTAAGGAAAATGGTGCGTATCAGGAAGAGCAGAAGTAGTACACAGATAAGACCATGGGACAATTATATTATCTTTCAAGAAAGGAATAACGGTATGTAGTCTGGCATGAACACAAAACTAGTAGCTATTGGTTATAGCCTATTTTGATTTTGTTTATGACTGGGTCTCTTACGCATATGTAAATACAAGCGCTCCCTCTAGTGAACGTTTGTGGGATCCAGTGTTGTAACTAGTGAAGGTACATACGGGAAAGTTTACACGCAGAAGTAGTATCTTCTATTAGACGGTCTGCTGAAGTCAGAAAAAAAAGCTACAAGCTTTTAGACATGCTTGGATAGTTTTTAAGGTGGGTAATACAACGTATTCGTCAAAGTTAGGGAAAGACAATGTCTTACAATATGAACCAGATTTACATACAATGTGCACTTGGATATTGTCCCTTACTGATGTTTACTTTGCCTGTTCATCCTTCCTCTTTCTGGTGGGTGTGATGCTCTTGCTTTACTGACATTCATTTCAGACTCTGAAACCTAAAGAATGAAATTTTATTTGTTCATTCAGGTATCTCACTACAGTGAAAAAAAATAAATTAAAAAGACACATCTGCTTAATGCAGAGGACTGCATTTGAACACAGTTTGCTCTCCACACTCCATCTTGATGCTTGATTACATCTTTAAAAAACCATATGCATCACAATTATCACTAATTTTTCTTGCCTATATGTATTACAATATTATTAAACATACAGCTTGTAACAGCTCTTCCAAGTGTGTCAGAAAATTAGTTTATGAAAGCTGTCATGGTTGTGGCTGATGTCAGGGCATGGGTAACCTTAGTTCTGACAACTTGTAACTTTTTAGAGTATTGATTTACTCTTTGAGTTAAAAGTACAGAGTATTTCTGGAACAATTTCAAGGGATGGGGCTATCATTATGCACAGCATTCAAAATCTTCACCATATGCATTGTCTCACTGCACTACTGAAACTTTCTGGAACATAACTAGGCCTGCTTCGTGCACTCTCAAGTGCAAGTTTGTAGAAAAATGTGTAACATACTATTCAGGTGCTGTCAGACTGAGCACAATTTCAAGCTCTTGTATGGTAGCAGTAGTTCATGATACTGCCTTTACACTAGCACTTAACAAGATCATAAAAAAGGTGTAGGGCCAGCAGTCACCAGCATCTGCAGCATGAAATAGAACTTCTACACAATGATTGTGGTCTTGCTGCAGCTGCAGGATTGATGGTGGCCTCCTGCGCTGAGTGGTTTCTTTGGTGCTTCAAAGTAATTGTTTCCACACAATGGTTAGCACCAGTCTACCACTGAAAGTTACTGCAGTTCCAATTTCTCAAGTGGTGGGAGTTTATCAAAGGTGTGGCCTGTTTTAAAACACTGGAGAAGGGACAGGAAGGTGCTGTAGTGGGTGAATCCCCACATGAGAGTAGGAGGTTGGCGGCAGCAGCAGAAACAGATTGTGGGCCAGGGATGAGTATCAGAAAATTGAGATAGGTAGGTGCAGGCATGCAGCTACAGTCCATGTTGAAACTGGAGTCCTCTGATAATGTGAGACTGCATATCTGGACAGTGGTGGTAGTGGTGCAGGGAATGGAGGTAGGCATTCTCCTGTGCATATGTGGCAACTTCTGCATCCCTCACTTGCAGACACCCCAAGTGTCAGGAATCTGCTGATGGTAAAGCAGATGAAGACTGAATTCAGTTGTCAACTCAGATGTGGACTGCCGTTTGGGATGCTGTAGGGTGTCCAGCATAACCTTCAGCTGATAGTGCAAGTCAGGTTTCCTGTAGGTCATGTGGCATATTTTCCAGGCCCATATATGTAGCTTAGATATCATACAGCATGTCAAACAGCACTAGGAACTCGTGTCTATGCAACTAAATTTTGCAGAGTTGATTTGTGCTGTTCTTTCATTAATACAAGATTTGGATTTGTTCTCAAAAAAAAAGCACGCTCCTTTGGAAATGTGCAGTAAGTAGCAAGTTGGAGGCTATCTTTTTCGGTAGTTGGTGACCTCCAGTGCACCATCTCTGTCCTTCATGCAGTGGGGTGGCTTTCGGCAGGGTTTCTGTGTTCTTGTACTGTTGAAGGTCTCTGTGTGAAAGCAACGAACACGGGCTACAGTTTCACCCCAAGGTAGCGATGTTGTTTTTCAGCCCCCACTCTCCCGCCCCGCCGCCAGGCGCCGCTGTCATGCCGCTGCCATAGAGAGGGCTGCCATAGAGCGCGCCCGCCCCCTTGCCGGCCGGGGAGCGCTCCACCAGGCGGAAGCGGAAGCGGCCCAGGGGGACCGCGGAGGGGCAGGGTCCGGCACGGGCTGGGGTCGACGAGGGTGGCGCACGCGGCGTTGGCGGCTGTTACCCGTGGGGTCGGCCCACGCCGCCGGTTGCGGGTGAGGCGGGCGCCGGGAAGGTCCCTCCGGGCTCTGGGGGCTTGCGAGGTGCGGCTGGGCTCTGGCGGTCGGGGAACGTGTAGGGGAGACGGCGGCGGAGGGTGCCCTATTCGGCCCGGCCCGCTAGTGTCGGAGAGAGAAACGGGGCGTTCTCGACGGCGTCTTGCCCCGCCACCTGGGCTCATCCCTTAGAGGGCAGTTGCCAGCCTTCCCGCGGGTAGGTCGTGCGGCCGATGGTGGTCGCTGCCTCCAGTGTTGCTCACGGCGCTTCCCCGCTTTGTACAACTGAGGCTCCTCAGCGCTGCTCGGAGGGAGGGCGGTGGGCCGTAAGGCGTTTACATAAAAGGGACGTTTTTCTCTCGTTGCAGACACCGGAACGTGGGATCCGCCTCGGCGCTAGCCTGCTGGGGTTTACTGGTTGTTAAGTAGACTTCAAAGCGGTGTGACATCGTTCCACCAGTTCCTTCCTTCCTTCTTGAGAAAGGGTAGCTGCTTTCTGAGCCATCACATACCAACTTCATGTATTCCTAAGATTGTCATCAGCTTCTTAGGGTTTTTTTGTTTGGTTGGTTTTTTTTGAGACCTTACTGAGGTTTAATTACTTCTAGGCTGTAGTGGTTATAAAGTAATTTAAGATGTTTGTATTGCTCAGTTTTAACTCTGTAATTGACTCCTGTATTAAGAAGCATTGTTTTATCTTGGGAATGGTTAAGTGGCCAAAAAATTCTATTATTTACGGATAAGGGCTATTTTATTTGATTACTGTTGGCCTGCAACTTAAACTTGCATCTTTTATTTTTTTTTATTCTATGCTTTTTCTGTGCTATGGCTGCTGCAACAATAGTTCATGATACATCAGAAGCTGTAGAGCTCTGTGCTCCCTGTGGGTTATACCTTAAGCCTATTACAAAAATGACCATCAGTGTGGCACTTCCTCAGCTGAAACAACCGGGAAAATCCATTTCGAACTGGGAAGTGATGGAAAGATTGAAAGGGATGGTGCAAACTCATCAATTTTCCACTCTGCGGATTTCTAAAAGCACAATGGATTTCATCCGGTTTGAAGGAGAGGTTGAAAATAAAAGTTTGGTTAAGTCTTTTCTGGCATGCCTTGATGGCAAAACAATAAAGCTCAGCGGCTTCTCAGACATTTTAAAAGTCCGTGCTGCAGAATATAAGATTGACTTTCCAACCAGACATGACTGGGACTCATTTTTCCGTGATGCAAAAGATATGAATGAAACTCTGCCGGGGGAAAGGCCAGACACTATTCACTTAGAGGGCTTACCTTGTAAGTGGTTTGCAGCAAAGGACTCTGGCTCGGAAAAGCCAAGTGAAGAAGTCCTTATTAAAGTTTTCAAGAATTTTGGAGAAATACGTAATGTGGATATACCCATGCTGGACCCTTACAGAGAAGAAATGACTGGCAGAAATTTTCACACATTTAGTTTCGGGGGCCATTTAAATTTTGAAGCTTATGTTCAATATCAAGAGTATGCTGGTTTCATTAAGGCCATGAACGCCCTGCGAGGGATGAAGCTGATGTATAAAGGCGATGATGGCAAAGCAGTGGCTTGCAATATAAAGGTGAGAAACTTAGTGTTTTGTTTTTTTTTTATGGGAACCCATGTGAAAGACATAGTACAACTTGGTCTTATTTCTCTAGTGCTTAAAAGCTGTATCTATACACTGTAGTAATGACAACAGATGATGTGAACAGCACTACTGTAATTTTATGGAACAGCTGCAATAGAATTTTTAAAGGAAAGTGATGGAGAAAGAAGGTGGTGTTAGACAAAGTGAGTGGGGTTTTACTTTTTTTTTTCTTTTAAGCAATACAGTTCTAGAAATGAGACCTTGATGGAAGGACCAAGTGTATGAGCATGAAATTGATAGGGATTTATAAATCTTGTCATTTCACTTAAAATTTTAATTCAGATGTATTTCACCGGGAGGTTGACTTTAAAGCTCATTGTTCTCTCTTGTGTTCACTACGAATAGAAATTTGGGAAGAGAATTCCACAGCTTCTGTATTTGCTCTCTGTGTTGATAATGAGGTCTACCAGACAAGTGTCAGAATTACGCAGTTCAATAGCAGGGGGCCTGTACTGTCTGGAAATACACAGTTAAGCACTGGTGCAGTTCACACAGAGAGAGGCCTCATGAAAATTTAAATGACAGTGTTAATCTGTAACACAGTTTCCTGTGAATGCAGTATGCTTCATTCTCAATGTTTACATACTGAGTTTTCCAGATCGTTTTTTCTGTAACCTCATTGTCTTAGAAAAGAGAACCATGACAGGAGAACACAAGACATTCTGTTCAGGTGTAGTATCTTGAAAGCATGGCTTGAAGAAAACTTGGCTTTGGTCTGTGCATTTACATAGTGGTTCAATGAAATGTTTGAGAATGCTGAATAGTCATTCATGAAATCAGAAACTGTTATTTCAGGAAAAAGCTTGAGTGCTCCTCTCTGTAATGCGGGCATGCAAATATTTATTTACATAGTAGATTAGTTAGTATAAGTAAAATACCATAATCTTTCATCTGGTTATCCAAGTTTGTACGTTGGAGCATAGAAACTTTCTGGACTTCGACCCTCAAAAGTTTTCAAGGGGATGTGAAATTCAAACTACCATTTATATGCAGGGGATTAGGATTCCAAATTTAGTTTGTACATGCAAGCAGAAGCACTCCTTCTCAGCAGCTTCCCTGGAGATTGATAGGAAAGAGAGGACTGTGTTTGTGACTGTGCTGTCAGGATAGATCTCTTTCATGCAGGGTCATGACACCATGTCTGTTTCTTCCTATCTGTCCTTTTAGCCTGCTATTGAAATGTCATTTTACATAGAGCCTCGGTGCGTTCAACTCAAGAGTATGTGCTTCAAGAGTGTGTGCTCTGCCCCTTGGTTCACAAT
Source organism: Indicator indicator (assembly GCF_027791375.1). Lineage (NCBI taxonomy): Eukaryota > Metazoa > Chordata > Aves > Piciformes > Indicatoridae > Indicator > Indicator indicator. The sequence goes on from NC_072010.1 coordinate 74,966,290, forward strand.
GATGGGCCTGTGGGAATGTATCACAGACTACTGCCTGCTGGCACATAGGTGGATTACGTAGGATGAAAAGAGTAGGACAAAAGGGCTGTGATGTCTACTGATGGCCTGCTCCAGCATGCAGCTGGAGATGGCCAAGGTGTACTTGTATGTCCTGTAAGTTGATCATTTTCCCAGGTCTCATTTCTAAGGTGTATGTAACTTCCTTTTCTCTTGTGTACCCAGTCTCAAACTTGGAAGTTCAGAAAAGTTTACCTCTGGGAATCTTGGTGTTGGCATTGATGGGGACACAGTTAAACCAGATGCTGCTGAATATTGTAGAACTGTTTTTTCTTCCAAACTGAAGTATTGCAGTTTCAGACAGAAAGGGAGGGCTTTATTTAGGCCCATTTCTACCTATTGCTGTGCAGTCTCTAATTAGCATACATGAGTTGAAAGAATTCTGTATGTTGCTGTTCTGACAGGTAGAAAACATTGGACATCCAAGGCCTAAACCACACAAGGATGTACTTCTGGATGTCACTCACAATAGTGTAAACTGGCACCTGATTGTTTTAGTGTGCAGGCATTTATTTCTCAGTTACCTGGTTATAGTACTCCAATGCTTGCTCTAGGTATGCAGAGAAGGTCCCTTTGGTTTAAAAAACATTAAAAATTTCTGTTTATACTTAAACTGTGGTTTGGATACCTATGTGCTAGGTAAAAATGGCTGGGGAGTTGTTTAGGTTGTAGGGAATTTATCTCTTCGTCTGCTTAAAACTGTTTTCAATTCTATCTTGTAAAGGTTTCTTTTGACTCAACAAAACACCTTAGTGATGCATCAATAAAAAAACGTCAGCTTGAAAGGCAAAAGCTTCAAGAGCTTGAAAAACAGAGAGAAGAACAAAAACGTAGAGAGAAAGAAGCTGAGGAAAAACAAAAAGAAGAAGAAAGGTATATATTGCTTATTGCTGAATTATATTTTTAACAGTCAGGCAAAATAAAACTGTGGATGCTTCTTCACATCAGTATCAATAGGCAAAAACTAAATGCAAGTTTCCTTTCAGAGTCCTACTCCTGTAGCTAAAGTGAAGCACTTAAATTGAGTGAGAATATTGAGATCCTTCAAAGTAAATAGGATTCAGGGATTATGAGATTTCAAAACGATTCTTTTTCTTTTTCTTGAACTGTAATTCCAAGAGCTGAGAACGTACATGATGTGTAGTCATTCTGATGGAAAAATGTGCATTGTAAGTGAAGAACTGAAAATAATGCACTCGTATTTTTTCCAGGATAGGGAAAGGGTGGGATACAGGTGTGTATTAACAGTGATGTTTTAAGAAAATGTCTAGGGGCACAAACATCATAAGAGAGCTATCCAGAATATAAACCCAAATGGAGCACATTGTTTCAGAGACTGTAATAGTGTCCATTTGCCTTGATGTATATAAATTCTTACTGCTTAATGTTTCAATATTAAATAGTTTCTGAAACTCTATAGTTATTTAGGTCATCACTAATGCTTATGTTTACTTCAAAATACCAAATCTGCAAAACACTCAGTTTCCTAAAAATCGTGCCATTACACATCTGACCTTGGAATTCCTGGGCCTTTTACATAAGCTGCTATTGTGTCCTAATGACTGAAATAAAACCTACCAACCCCACACATATTAATTGGCATGGTAATTTTCTTCTCACTATGAAGATTGACTGCCCACCTACCTGACGTACTATTATTGTCTCTGGTCTGATTGGCTTAAAAAAAAGTTAAAATTTTGTTGTAGTGATGTTTTATGTTTGTATTCCAACTTGTTTTTAAATATTGGCAGGCTGGTGATTTATGCTGTCACAGCTGGGGGTTAAAATGTTCACTGTTTTCTGCTTTTCGCTAATCAACAAGGCTTACTTAGAAACAAGTCTACTCAAAGTAGAAAATATATTTTTTACATAGAGTAGAAGTCTAAATTCATACCTGCCTTAGATAAGGTAAAAGTATTAGTCTCTTTTTAGGAAGCAGAGAGAACTTGAAGAATATGAGCGAGAGAGAAAAAGAGAAGAAAAGTTGCGTAAGAGAGAACAGAAACAGAAAGATCGTGAGGTTCGACGAAACAAAAAGCAACTTGAAAAGCTTCAAGCTGAAGAACAGAAAAAACTGCAAGAGAAGATAAAGTTAGAAGAAAGGAAGCTCCTGTTAGCTCAACGAAATCTTCAGTCCATTAGACTAATCGCAGAACTGCTAAGCAGGGCAAAGGTAACTTCAATATTTATTTCAGAAGCTAATGAGGAGCCTAGCAGAGCAAAGCATTTCTGACTTGAGAGAGGGGGTGAGGAATGCTGTTTATTAAACAACAGATGTAGTGCCTCTCCAGATGCTATTCCTTAGACAAAAAATTTTAAAAAAAGTGCAATGGAACAGTGTTTCTCCCTTGTTAAAATACAGAAAAGTGAACTTGAACCTCTAGTCCTGAATATAATTCTTTTACATGTGAGGTAATTCATTGGCTTGCTTTTAAGTCCATTGAAAGAATGCGTAAACATGATAATGTCAGCTAAACACAGAGAATAAGATACAAGGCTCCTTATTTCTAATTCCAGTTTTGGTGCTGTTTCCTGTGTGGATTTCAGCAGTTCCATTACCTGTTCTTTGCAGTTTGAGAAAATGAGCTTCCATTATTTAATATTTGCAAATGTGCAGACTGAATTTTCTGTAGGAAGAGTGCTCTCAGCTAAGGTTTCGAATGTTCGATTGCGTCTTTAATGGCATTGTAAATTTTCACTGAAGCAGAATGCCATTTGCTTAAGACTTTTCTGTAGAAATGAGAAACTGTGTGGCAAAGCACAGGGTTTTTTTTGCCTTTATACCAGAGTACCACAGGAGTGGCTTTGAACTCATACAGTGCTATGTGGTCAGTCAAATGCTATGAGAACAGACAAATACTTCTTGCAAGCTTTCTAAATTTATATTTCTGAAAGAGGAAGATTGTCTGATCAACACCTTCAGATGTATTATAATACTTCAAATTTCACATGTTGTTCTAGCTTCTGTGGCACTTTTGTTGTATTAAGTAGTCTTAAAAAACAAGTTTTATTTTTGCGTTGTGAAACAGCCATGATAAACTAACACCCAAAAGAATTTATGGACTAATTTTGGTTTGATTGGTATTACAGTATGAAAGCTGAAATCCCCCTCCCACACCGACAATAACTAGGCTATCTCAGTCTGGAAGCAAACGAAGCTGTATTTAGAGGCAAAACTCCAATCTATGATGAAATGCAATGAATATGTACAAATATACACTATTCACAACATTTACAAATATGTACGATCAACAGAAAAACACAACGAGGCCCCCTGCCTTCCCCCTAAGGGGCCAAGCCAGAAGGACTCCCCCCAGACCCTCCTGGCAGAAGGCAGAGAGAGCCAAGAAGTAGAGAGGCTGTTAGACTTAGCTTGTCAAGGTCAGTATGCAGGGGTGTGTGTTATCTTCAGCCAGGAAAGAAGCAGCCAAACTGAGAGAAGACTGCGAGACTGCCCGACTGACCTTGTTTTGAGTAGTGATTCTTAAACATTTCTATCTCTCCAATGGAAGTATTTAGAATAATCATTATTTTGCTTTCTTACACCCAATAGTGATTTATTTACATTCTTTCACTTTTCTGCTTGAACTTTGTGAAGAAAAATTAAAGACACAGTCTTTAAAACCATCACAATTGGTTTGGGTTTTTTTCCCTTCAAGAGGAAAACAACAGCTTTATGTTGGGATGGTTAAGTTCTGTTTGTTAGATTTTGGTTTCTTGCCATATTGCTACTTTTGTGTTTTGGTAGGATTTGGAAGCATAAGCAAGTCTATAAATACTTTTTTTGGTCACTCTTACCTTTCCCTTGACTCTATTTCAGACAGTAAAGCTTTTGGAGCAAGAACATAATGAAGAAAAGATTCGTCTTCAGCAGTTAGAGGAGAGGCGAAGGCTCCAGGAGGCTGAGCTCAAACGTGTGGAAGAGGAAAAAGAGAGAGCACTGGGGTTGCAGAGAAAAGAAAAGGAACTAAGGGAGAAGCTGCTGAACAATCTTCTGAGCAAGAAAATGGATGCAGTTAACCAAAACAAAGAAGAAACCGAAGCATCTCAGTCTGATATGCCAAAAACTCCTAGTGGTGTTCCACACACTGTGTCATCCAGCTGTATCACTTCTACCTCAGGACAGGCTGTTGCAGGCAAACTGACTTCTGACTCCCAAAGAGAAGTAGCATCCCCTGAGAGTGTAAACACTCAATGCAAGTACTTGAATGGCAACATTCATGACAAAGTTCATGTCAAAGAAGGTCAGAAACTTCATACTACAAACTCTGAGAGGTCTTCTGAAAAAAGAAGTTCAGGGGTACTTTCATATGTTCCTGCCAGTAACCAGCAGCAGCAGAGCCTTTCTAGCTATGAGCAGAATACCTACAGGAAGGACTCACATTGTGAGCAGGGCAAACGCAGCACAGAGCCAAGGAGAAGAAAGAGCCGTTCGTGTAGCAGCATAAACACTGATGAGGGTAAGGGTAAACGAGAGAGGAGCAGACACAGAAGAGAGGTGAGTTACCAGGAGGAAAAGCGCAGACAAGAAAGGAGGTATTACAGACACTCTAGCAGAAGTTACAGTCCCCGACGAAGCCATAGTCCTCGTGGAAGGAGCGTAAGCCACCGACGCTCACGGTACAGAAGAACTCGAAGTAGTGAACGTAAACGAGACAGAAGAGAAAGAAGTCGTAGTCGCAGAAGCGTGAGCAGGAGACGAAGGCACCGGAGGAGATCGCTGAGTAAGCAAAGGAGTACTTGGAGTGGGTAGTGGAGGCTCTGTCTCCTTGTAAAGGCTGTGATTGGACAAAAGGGCCATAAAGTTGTGAACGAGACCTCGTCGGTGTGACTACTGTAGAAAATATGTTTGTTTCAACCAATGTTAAGTTGCATCTGGTCCCTGAAATCATGAAAAGATATGCCTGATTTTTTTGACATTTCCTTCATGCTTTCTTGTCTCTTTCTGGGTTTCTGCCACAACCGCCTGTGCTTGTGCTCAAGGCCAATCTGTTTTCTTAATTTTCAGATTTCTAATCATTAATTTAAGTCGGTTTAGGTTTTATCTCTGTATCACCTAATTTGGCTTGAGAAATACAGAGGTGCCACCTATAGGAACTCCAGATGCAACAAGCTATTACATGCTGGTTTAATTTAAAATGCTTTCTGATGCATTCGATGAAATCATATTTAACAAGGCAGGGGGTTTTGCTGATTGAGATATATAGCAGGACATTGATACAGTTTTTAAAACTGACTGTAAAGGTATACTACAATTCCTTCATGTGTCTGTCTGGTGCCAAGCTTTGTGGCCCAAATTATTCTGGCATGTAATGCTGTTTGTATAATAATACTTTCCATGTGGGAGAGGCACACTGATGTAGAAAGTAAGAAAGAGTGGTTAAATGGCTGAAAAATTGTTCTGTTAGTCTGTTGATATATTTGGCTTTGTAATAACTTCAGGTGGTATAGAGCCACTTGAAACATTTTTTCAGGTACATACAGAGCTAGCCATTGTCTTTTGAATAAGGGGCCTTCTTGCAATGTTATTTTTACTCGTGTTGTTGGAAACTAAGGCTGCAGTGTCTCTTGTTAATTCAATTTAAAAATACTTTTGCTTCTAAAATGCAGCTCAGGAATATTAAAAGCTATAACATTACAGTGAAAGAGTTTATTTTGCCTTTTTGTGGTAAAATTAAAAAGAAAACTGTTTCCAGTGAACTGAAGTTGCTGTTTTCATGTCAGAATATTAAAATCTGTGGAAGTGTTGTATGAGAACACATTTGTTAACAAAATCACTCAACACATTTGAATAATGAATCTCAGCTACTCTTCTCATTGGTCCAGTTATATACAACTATGTCAACTGTTAATTGAACAGGACATGTACTCTTTATGGACAGCCTTCAGATGCCATTTCCCACACACTGATGCATAATACCAAGTGCATCCCTTTCCTGGAGTGCCTGAGGAGCGTGTTGGTGCTTCAGCGCGGCTGGTTTTCTGGCTGGCTGAGTTTGTCTGCATTGTTTTCAGTGAATCCATGCAGGGTTTGTTTCTTACTGGACTATACTGCTGAAATCTTTGTAGTTACTAGTTATGGAAAGGAAAGGTAGACATTCTTTTATCTTCCTGGCAACTCATGTTTTTAAAGGGTTCCAGTTAATTTTGTTCCTTTTCAAGTTTTTGTGACTTTTGAGTTTCACCATTGTCTTTGGGACTAGAAGCTATGATTATCACCTCAACACCACCAAAATCTTGAATTCTGAGCACTTGCTTTCTGTAGAGAGTTAATTTTTCTGTCTTTGTTAAAGTGTTAAGAAGCTTATCTACCTGAAGATAAGATCATTTTAAATAATGATTTAGCCAAAATCCAACCTGATGTTGGTTAAGTTCGAGAAGGCTAATGGGATGCCTGTGTGTAAATACATGCAATTCTGCTTAGCTTGCTCTTAAATACTGACACATTGTCCATGGTAACACCACTTTAAAAAAAGAAAAAGTATTCTATCTGCAGTTACAAGTAAAATTCACACAGTGAATGGTCACCAATGACTCTGAGCTCAGAATTATACTCTTACTAGTGTTTCTGCTGTTTAGTTCTACTGTGGATTTCCACTGGGATTGATATCTTGGGTGGGGGTCTTGATGTTTTGTGTCCGAATAGGTGAGATGCTACTTTATAATGCTACTTTCAGGAAGTCATCAAGCTATGAATGCAGTGTCATTGCCAAGGCTGGAAGCATTTAAAACATTGAGTCACCAAAAAAAAAAAAAAAAAGAGTCATACTAGAAGAATCCGACAGATATTATTAATTGTTGCAAATAAAGCCTGTGCTTGTTAGGGTTGTTTGTGGTTTTCTTTCTCCAGAGAAGGCATCAAGAGCAGGTTTCATGTTCCACCCTAAAATGATAAAATTCCTTAATGTCCCTTGATCTTTAGGGCAATTTAGGAGGCCACAGAAGTTAATTGTGACAAGGATGTTCAGCTGTTGCACTTTGACAAGTCAGTCAACTTAACACACCATATCCAGCACTGACTTCACATAATGTCCTAAAATACAGCAACTTAAAATAGCTCAGTTGTTTATAGTGCTTGTATTTCTTTTTACAGCAGCTTCAGGAGGAAAAGGCTGAAAGTGCTTTGAAGCTACTTGCAGGTGGTGACTTTCCAAAATGCAGAAGGAATGTGGAAGAAGTCCTCTTTCAGTCGGCCAGCTGAACCCAATCAAAACCTCTTAAAAATCCTAGTACCTGGACTTGATCATTGCAGAGCTTTATCTAGTATAACACTTTGCAGTATTGTCACTTCAACAAATGTGTTTTGTATCAAAGCACTCCAAAACCTTTTCAGTGCCGAATCCTCTGGAATGGATATTGCATGATCTGTCTTTGCACTGCATCTGGCTGTGGTGAAGTTAACTTTCTTCACAGCTGACAGTACAGTGCTGTGTTTTAGATTTGTGTCAGTGTTTATAGGATACCAGTTATAGTGCAAGGCTTGTGCAGTGTCAAGGTATTTCTCAAACCTTCTCATTTTGTACACACCAAAATGCATAGGCTGAGGATAGGAGAGGACACAGCTGGGACAGTTGACCCCAACTGACAAAAGAGATCTATTTTGTGCCATATAGCATCCCACTCAACAGTAAAAATAGACTTGTCTTTCCAAGGTAGCCATTGGCCTCAACAATGGTTGGGTATCAGTTGGCTTGTGGTCTTCATTGACCACGGACTTTGAGCTTCAAAGAAACAGACTTGAAACAGTAATCTTTTAATAAGGTCGTAAATACAAGTTACGCCATGCCAAATACCCTTTTTTCAGGTTTTTATTTCGGCTGACATAAGTGCTTGTACTACTGTAAAAACTTCACTGATGGAATAACAATGTAATTTTTGATAGTAAATGGTTACTCTTTTGTTTTGTACATTTCTACCAAGTTATCCTCTAGGAGTTTGTTTCACGCAAAGGAACCTAGGATACTAGCAGACTTTACAATGACTTCTAGAAGCCAAAGTATCAAAGTAACTGATACTCTTCTTTTCTGGAAGAATGGTGTGATGCTGACTGCTTAAATCTTACCTAATTGCTTACATTTGGAAGACTGACTTTCAGGAGCTGTCTAAAAGCAGATAAAATTACTTGGTTATTCCATTTCTGTGTATGTCTTTTGAGTGACCTTGGGTTCATATGAAAAGATAAGTGTTTAATGTCTGTCCTTTACTGCTTTAGATGCTTTAAAGCAAGGTCTTTTGAAATCAACTTCAAACTTTGATCAACAGACTTTGGTCGAACTAATGAAGGAGTTACAACAATCTACAGTACTGTTCTTGTTTAATTACTTAATTTATAGCGATTAAATCACACTGCAGTCACAGGTTGTGACATAGATTCTAAGAAAACTGAAGACTATAGGATTTGGCAACTAATAGTTATCAAAGACATACTAAAATAATAAACAGTTCTGAAACATTAATTTTTTGTTAATATGATTCAATATTGGACAGCGTTTGACTTAGCTGATGTGTTACCTCTACTTTCAGACCCTTAGCTACTGGAAATCCAATCCAGTGAGAATGTCTGCAAAGTTACCTACCTATTTACTTCTGAAACTGGTCAGTGAGGATTATGCAGCAGTAGCAATCTGACCCAGGTTTATCATGAGTTGAATGTTACTTACATCCCATTGCATCAAAATTACATGTTGTATTCCATTTCTCTGTTAATATTCAGGGGTTTGTGTCTTTCCCTTGGTTGTAAGCAGGAATATAGATTTCATTCACTAGTTTTATCGGAGCATCAAGGATCTGAATTGAGCAATACAATTAAGTGTTCCTTCACAATTAGACTACTGTTTGAAAAGTTGGACGCTGCATGTTAGCTTTCATCTTGACTGAACACATGGCAGCCCCAGGAGTACAGGGCACATGTGGGGAAAGAAATCTCTGGAGATGATGAAAGACTTCAGTATGATTCATTCCTTCAGAAATGTTAAGCTTATACCACCCATTTGACTTAACCTTTTTGGTCTGCTTTGAAGCTCAAGCTCTCTTCATGTCATTTCAAAGCCAAGAACTCGAGTTGTTCCCAACTTCCTGCTCTGTGCCAGGCATTGGTACCTGTGCCAGGAGGATAGGATCATCACAGTGGTCAACCACCTCATTTTTGAGGATGTGTAGACTTCAGAAGCGTATTTAATCATCCAATGATAATAAGGCAGCATGTGACCTCTTCCCATTTTAGGATGAGGACCCTGCTCCTCACAAACTGCTTGCAGCTGAGGCAGCTGGGAAGACCGGGGGCCAAAACTCCTGATCCTCTGTGTGCTGTGCAGCAGCGGGTGCATGCTGTCACTGTGCGTGCCTCATCCATGGCTGTTGACACTGCCATGTGTTTTTCCTGCAGCCCTTGTTAAGCAAAGGAGAACACCAGCCTTAAGTTCATGTTGCATTCTGTTGACCTGGCCCTTCTCCAGCCCAATGAACATGTTACTTGCAAAATGTCTTCTGCTCATGGTAAATTTGCAGAGTTGTCTCCAGTGTTTGTGTAAAGCAGCAATCTAGTTGCAGCTGATCCTTCAGAAATGGGTATGCACGATGGATCCCTTTGGCGTCTTACCTTCCTACGTGTGTCATTATTGTTAAAAGTATACCTTTGATTTTTGTACTTAATCTGATACGAGACTCTTGAGGCTTGTTAGAAATGGTATGTGCCACCATCCTTTCTTTAATCACAGCACAAAAAATAAATTTGATCTGCTTCCCCATAACGTGCTGCATCCCCTGAATCTCCTGCTGCCCCACAAAAAAAAAAAAAAAAAAAATTAGATTAGTTCAAACACATGGTTTGCCCTAGTAGCAGGTTATAGAACCTTTAAAGGGCTAAGACTGATAGTAATTGTTTTCTAAGTGATACCTAATTTAATTGTATTTGCACTGTGGCACCTGTGAAGTGAGCTCCACCTGCTCTGGACAGGATGCCAGGGAGCATAGTCCTTGAAACGTGACTATTTGTAGGACAACAAGAAGGGATAACAGTGTGGTAGCACCGCAGTCACTCCCAGATAATAGTCTCAACCAAAAAGTGAACAATCGTTGATCACCCTCAGACCAGGTCCTCCCTGCCGTTCTGCATACGATCTTAGATGTGTATCTTTTAAGTGCCCTCAGAATTGCCTAGTGATTTCTGTTACTTCCTGTCTTAACTGGAAAAAGGGAGGGCTGGCAAAGTCTTCTGCTTACTGTGCCTGACATGGCTTGCTGTCATGGTTTAACTCCAGCCCCAACTAAGCACCACTCTTTCCCCACTGGTAGAATAGGGGAGAGAATCAGAAGAGCAAAAGTGAGAAAATTAGTGGGTTGTGATAAAGACAGTTTAGTAAGTAAAGCAAAAGCTGCACATGCAAGCAAAGCAAAACCATTAATTCACTACTTCCAGCTGGCAGACAGATGTTCATCCATCTGCAGAAAAGCTGGGCTGACACCTGGGAAGATGGACTACCTTCACTCCGAACATCCCCCACCTGCCTTCTCCTTCCCCCAGATTTATATGTTAAGCATGATGAAATATGGTATGGGATATCCCTTCAGTCAGTTGGAGTCAGCTGTCCTAACCATGTCCTCTCCCAATTTCTTGTGCACCCCCAGCCTACTCACTGGTGGGGTGAGAAACAGAAAAGGCTTTGACTTTGTGTAAGCAGTGCTTAGCAGCAACTAAAACATCTCCGTATTACCAAAACTGTTTTTAGAGCAAATCCGTAACATAGCCCCATACCAGCTACTCTGAACATAATTAACTCTATCCCAGCCAAAACCAGCACACTTGCAAACAACATAAGACTGTTGAAAACAAATATTTGAGGTGAGACACCAGGTAAAAGGGTTGCTACTCCATGCCAAGTCACAGGAACACTTCTTTCTGAAGCATTCCTTTTGAGGAGATGGAGGAGAGGGTTAACAGATTAGCAAGCATAAAATGGCCTCTGCAAGGTAGTTGAATGTCCACTATTTGCCTTTGTGATGCTAGACAGAGCCCAAGTATTTTCCAATATAGGAATCTGCCTTTGGCTGCTGTCCATCTCGTTTTGATTTTTGCACCTCTCAAAGTTTCAGCCTCTACCGTTTTTAGCTAGTGAACCTGTCTGTCCTCAGGGAGACTGTGCCTTTCACCTGCTGGGACCTCCCTCTGACAGACATTTTGATAAGTATTTGGCTGAATTATTTGTTGAGAGATTATTTGCAGGCCAGGATGTTAAAGCAAGAACAATTCTGGATTGCTTATAATAGACCTTAAAAGACATCCTCACTCAAGAGTTTTAGTATAAGGAAAACTGAGGAGAAGTGAGGGTTTGCTCAGAGAATGAGCTGGGTATGTGGGATATCTTGCCTGTTCCAAGTGCCTTCCAGTATTGTTTGTGATCTAAACAGGAAAAAAGTTAAAATGGTTGGTGTGAAAAACTGACTAAGTAATAGTCATGTTACTGAAAATGAATGTTTTGTTAAAAGTTCCAAAGGAAAACTATGATACTTAAGCATCTTGGCTTTTAGGATTCTTAAAAGAAAAAACAACAAGCAAAACTGGGCAGAAACTATATTATCTTACTGCACATCCAGACCATCCAATGCAAATCTGATATAAACTGGGCATACTTAGAGGCTTAATAATGATAGTGAGGTGCATTTGTTTCCATACTGACATTACTGAAATTCTTACTGAGATTTGTGTTCATTGCTTAAAAGGAAGGTTGCATGTGTGAATAGTCTCACCTGTCACCTCTCACTAGCAGACACATTAATTTTACTGAATCTGCTTTGCTCATAGAGAATTTCTTACTTTCAAATGTTATGCAAAATTGACCTATTTGTTGTTTTTTGGTTTTGTTTTGTTTGGGGATTTTTTTTGTGTGTGTGTGGTGTTTATCTGTAGTGAGTCATTTTGGAAAATGGCATTCATCACCAAAATAGAACCAAGAAGGTAAAATAACAGCTTTAGCCTGCATGTGGTCTAAGCACTATGACAAAAACCTTGATGGGGTTTTCAGACAAAGTGAGCCATTGCAATTTCATCTTCATGAATGCATTTGCAGATTATAAGAGGCTTAGACTTTAAGCCTCACTAGCAATTTACTTTGAAACAGAAACACTCTGAGTGTGACTTTGCATCAGTCTGGTGTCTGTTATCTGCGACTGTCCTCCCCTGCATCTCCCTACCAGTAGTAATCCCATTAGATGATTACATGTGGTGTCCTCAACAGACAGATTTAGTCATAATTGAAAGAGTACTTCAAGTGGATTTAATGAAATACATGGTCATTTTATTACCAGAGCCTCTTGTGCCCTATAACTGCCTTAAGTAAAGTGAATTTATGGCCCTTTAGGATATGCTAGCCTACAGCAGTGCACATAGCTGTCTGTTATTTAGTCAAAACTACAAGTTTCAAGAGCTGAGTATTGTTGTACTCACGAATCTTTAATGCAGCTGTACTAAATATCACAGTAATATCTGATTACCAACATGTGGCTCAGTCCTTTGAGGAAAGTGGTCTGTAGTAGTAATTCCTTGTAGGCTTCACCTGAGTGATCATTATCAGAGCAAATTAGTCACTGTGAGAAAGCAGCACAACAGATTCTTACACATTCTCTTGGGACTGCCTCATCCTGAATTTGGGAATGGGACGTACCCCACATGGGTCACCTGAACCTGTGTCCATCCCAGCAAGTTTTATCTCCCATCTGTCTATGCCTCTGTATGTCTTTTGCACTTTCTGTGGCCATTGTTGCAAACCAGGACAAGGAAGCACACCCTGTTTTTTCACACCTGGGTGCAAATCATTCTAGCCACATATTGTAGTGGGATGCTTTCTTCTCCTTCAGCTACTTCTGTGAACTTTGCTCTCAGATTATTTCTTTGGTAGGTCTTGCTTGGTATGTAGCAGTTAATGACAGTCATTTTCCTTACATGGGTATGTTCTGAGGCCCTGGGTACACGAACCAGAGCCCCTGGTTTCAGCACATTGAAGCTAAGAAGATAAGTATGCAGAGGCATACTCCTGAGTGAAGACTGAGTGGAATTAGGGCCATGGGAGATGCCAGGCTTGGTTAGGAGTATGCAGAGGGTGCTTTGAGCTGAACTGATACTCCTTCACTCTTAAACCCCTGAGAATGTCCCCAATTCACTTGAAGAATTGTCTTGCCAAATTGTTGGTTTTCCTCTGGGGTCATGTCGTTGTGCTGAATGACATAAAAAAGATTTTCTTGGGAAATATTCCAGCATCAAAAAGTCAACCCTATGAAACAGAGGTTCTTTCAATGAAACCCTGAGTAACACTGCTTTGATTTATGAACTCTGGTGTGTTGCTCTGAAGTCAGGTTCTTGATGCTGTTCTGTGCTGATTTCTGTTTTCCTTCTTACAAGCTTTCCAGTGCTTCTGAAGTACCAGCATGTTAACTGACTGCAGAGCTGACAATGCAAGCTTTAATCTGCACTGCTTCTTAGCCTTGTACTTGATGATGGAAGAGCTAAAGAAACAGCTGAACCTGGTAGAAAGACCCTCTGAAGCCAAATAAGACATCTTGTAATCAGTGTGTTTCTCAGAAGTAATAAGATTAAGTGGATGAGATGGCGTGCTCAGTGCCTGGTGGAAAGAAGCTTATTTAAAATAAAAGGACCAGAGAATCTCTGCCTCAGCTCAGAGAGATGATGAGTTCCATTGAAGACCTTGACTATCCTCAACTCATCTTGCAATACAACAGTGGATTTTTAGTCTCAAAGGTAAGAGCTATGACTTGGTCTTGGATAGATGTCTAAGAGTATGCAGACATAAATATTCAAGGATCTCGCTTTAGGTCCTGAATTATGTCTTTAGAATGAAAACCATCTCATATGAAAGTATCCCATCTGCTCATCTAGACAGGAAGGAAATTTGAAAAGAAAAAAGTATTTGAAAGTAGCCTGACCCCTCAGGATAGATGCAGCATTTGTTGAAATCTCTCTGACCTTTGGGGGCTTGGATGATCAGAACTTGTCTCTGCATGAGGATTTATAAAAAACACAGGAGCAGTTTCTTTACTAGCAAGCTGAGGGCTCACTGTTTGACTGCTTAAATGAGGAAGATTCCTTTGGCAGTGGGATTACACCTCACTTTTAATTTTTGTGGTTTGAGGAACAGGGGGGGATTGGTTTGAATTCCCTTTCCCCTTCCCTATTAAGCCATGCATAGCACATGATTTTTCAAATGCCTTCTCAAATTATTTCCTTCCCTCTCCTGTGGTTTGTCTGTATGTGTTTATGCAGAAGGCTGAACTTGAGAACATCCATATATTGCCTCTTTTCAGGCAAAAGAAGTGGTATAGCAATTGTTTCACCAAACAGCTTTTGGTTAAGGCACAAAGTAGAACCAGTACCACTTTCCATACTGTTCACTGATGCCATTTGTTTGTTTGTGTGTGTAAAGACACGGACATGAAATTATACTATCCAGTGCACTGGAGGTTTTTTCCTCATTTACTATTTAGTTACCTTTCCTACCTTCCCTTACTATACTTCTGGCCAACAAAGTAACAGAAGGAATGCTCTTTAGGTTGTGTAAATACTGATTCATCCCAATGCTCCTGAAAGGCAGAGCTGACAGTAAAGAGAGGAAAAATGGATAATGAAAAATACTTTTGCTTGATGAGAAAGAGGAGTACCCAGTGCCTTCCAAATTAACACTGGTACTATGGTTTTGAGAAATTATCTCAACTTTGGTTGAACAATGTTCTCACTTAGGATAAGAGGAGATTCCTGTGGACTTTATCAAGTCATTGTAGATACAGGCAGTCAATTGAGTTGATGCCTTTACTACTGTTTTAGGAGTGCCTGTGTGGACAGAGAAGTAGGCTAGTATTTGTAAATTTGATTGTGCACAGCCAAAGAAGGATATTTTGCTAATGTATGGTTACATATATCTGAAAGTTGAGGGTTGTTCCCAAAGATGTTATGTACCTTCTCCATGAAAAGACAGGGAACTTCTGCTTACCAAAATGAAGCAGTCCATTTATCTGAAAGGAATCTCCTTGCCTCAGGGAGACCACTCTAGTCATGCATGTCATTCTCTGAAAACAGGGTTCATAGAGTGAGATATTCTCTCCTGCTGGAAGCCACAGGAGAGTCTTCAGGGTTCACCGGAGCATAGGCTAGATTCTTAATTAAAGAACAAAAACGACAACAGAAAAGATGACCATCATCCAGTCTTGCCTTTCTACTCTCCAAGCAAAAAGTGAGGGACTGTGAGAATGTTCCCTGAAACTAAGGAAAAGGCAGGAATATTCACGCCTAAACCCTTACCTCTAAATGTGAACATTTGTGAGTCAAAAACATTGCCTGGCTTCACCAGAAAAGCAAAATAAATGAAAAAATGCTGCACTGCAAACACCTTATGGTATTATCAGTGTTCAGAGATCTTCATTTTAGTCATTGAGCTTCTTTATATGAAATATAATTTTACATGAATGAAGTGTTATTAGCTGTATATTTTCTCCAACAAAACATCTTCAGTAATGCAGTAGGCTTTGGTGCTTTCATCTGATCTCTCACTCCCTCCTTTCCTTACCCGCAGGTTATGTTCACCGCTTGTGAGCTGGGGGTGTTTGATCTTCTGCTGGAGACAGGAGAGGCTATGTCTTCAGATACCATTGCTGCATGCTTGGGTACCAGCTCCACAGGGATGGAAAGACTGCTGGATGCCTGTGTGGGATTGAAGCTTCTGGCAGTAGAGCTGACACAAGAAGGAGGTAATAAATGCAGAAGAAGGGGAAGAAACTAAAAGTCTTAAACTTCTGATGGTTTTGAAAGTAAGGCAAAGTATGCAGGGAGAGGTGATGTCTAGTGTTAGGCCAGTGTTGTAGCTAGAGGAGGAGAGAATCACTCAGGGTCACTATCCCCTCGAGCTGAAAGAGAAGCAGTGAATGTCTTCATGATTACTTCTGCAAAGTAAAGCCCAGGTGAAGGGCTTTATATCCCTAAACTTCTCTGTGCAACACTCTTGGAGAAGATATCTGGGGTCTCTTCAGAGCTGTTCTCAAGAAAACTCTGAGGTGTCAGCATGATTTTAAATCTTGAAATGTCAGGGTGGATGGAAAACCACATCCACTTGTTTTCCTTCAGGATGAGTATTTTGGTAGATTACTGATCTGAACTGAGAGGTTATGTAGGTGTGCCTTTGGATCAGAACTGTTGAGTCCACATGGTCAGAAGGCACAGCTGATCAAGACTAGCCAGAGTTTTGTAAGTGGTGTCCTCTGCTCTGAGTTGTGTTACCATGCCCTGTTTTCAGCTTTACAGTAGTTTCCAGTGAGTTTAGGGAGAGAAGATCTGAGTTCTATATTCCTTTTTGTGTATCATCCCTGTGGGTGAGTGGTACCACTGCATGTGCACTGGTGAAAGTGGGAGAGACTCGTATGAGTCCTTTAGGAATTCAGCTTTCTGGAGAAGGTCTTGCCCTAGTGAACAGAGATGGTAGGTGTGGTTGGCATGCTGTTTTGGGGTCTTGTCTTGCACTTGCTGATCTTGTTGATTGGAAAAAAAGATTTGTCTGCAATGGCTTCTCATTTAAACAGAGCATACCAAAAGCTTCCTCTGATAGCAGAAGCCTATAGGTAAATCATGACACTTGTAAGGCATTCCTCTTTATGTTCTTGAAAGAAGTGTTTGGTGCTGGAATAAGTGTAGGTAGATAGGGTTTAGTCAATAGGCTTGGCGATGTGGTGTATCATATGTGTTAGTAAATATATTTATTTCACCCTTTAGTCTTCTACAGAAACACAGAAATCTCCAACATCTACCTTACAAAATCAAGTCCCAAGTCTCAGTATCATATTATTATGTATTACTCCAATTCAGTCTACTTGTGCTGGCACTACCTGACTGATGCTGTGAGGTAAGGAGTGTTGTGCACTGCCTGTTGCAGGTTGCTTTGCAACATTTGTGTGTCTGCTCTGAGTGGTGTGTTTCTGAGGAAGGGCACAATGAAGATCAGCTGGTACTTAGAAAGAAAAACCAACAGATCAGGTCATTTTGGCTGTTAACATGGCCAGTATGTGTTCTTATTTTTATCTTGTTTTCTCTTTGTGTGTGTTCCTGTTTTTGTTTTCATTCTGATGGTAGAGATGATCTAGAGATTTTTGCGTGTTTGACCTTCAGGAAAGCACTTGATCATTACAGAGGCTCTTACCTGAGGAGACATCAACAAAGTAAATAATGAATAATGATGGATAGTGTCGTCATGTTTAGACCCCGAATATTCACCTGTCTCAGAGACCAGGACTCTTGCTGGAACTATTTGTCAAAATTAGTTTTTGCACCCACTTTTCAATCCTTCAATAAGGACTTACCCTGACTCAGCTCAGAAGTTAAAACAATCAAATGGTTTAATTGTTCAAAGCAATGGTTACAACAGATTTGGGGTTGCCGGTGATAAAGGCACAGCCTGCAAGATGATCTCAGGATTAATAAATCCTGGGTGGCATCTGACAAAGCCAGAGATGCAAACCTTTGCTGTAGCTTTAATATAATAGAAATATTAGCAAAGATTATCTCAGGATTAGTAAATCTTGGGTAACATCCAACACAGTCAGAGGTGCAAACCTTTGCAATGGCTCTAACAATAATGCAGTAAAAGCTCAGCTGTGTATTGAAGGCACAGTTCTCACCAAAAAAAAGGTGTCCCTGTCTAGAGTGGAGGAAAAGCCCAGTCTCAGCTGCTGCTGCAGCTGGTGGCGATGCTTGTGCTGGCCCACGCTGCACCTTCATTCACTGACTCTGGTACCAGTGTCAGCAGCACGCACGCTCCACAATGACAGGGGCAGCACACTGAAAAATCCCTCTCATGGGTTTTATACCCAAGCCCAGGTTGTCCTTGCCTTCTTTTACTATGATTTAGGAGGAAAGATGAGTAACATAGTCATATATATTTACCATGCACTTGATTTTCTTTAGCGTATTGCAGGACATCAACTTTAAAATCAGAGTTAATTAGGCAAAGGCTGTTGTTTGGGCACCCTGGTCCTTGAAAGCAGCTTTGAAATTTGGTGCTTATGTTATTTGAGCCCTGCTTCATCAGTTTTAGCCAAAATAAGGCTACCTTGTCTTCATAAGACTCCCTTCTTCAGCTCTTTGGCAGGCCAGTATAACGAATCTTCACGTAGCACAAACACCTGCTGATTGTGAATCACTTTGGTCTTGAGGCATGCTAAATCAGCTTGCCTTCCTATCCCATGGCAAGCTAGGTGGTTTTACAAGTACTAAGGTTAATTTTCTTGCAAAGATATATAGGAGTAGTTTAATATAGGGTTGAAGTCTCACTTGTTCTATTCTGTGCAAGTGACGATCAAATATGGTGTGTGTGATGGTGATGATTGTACCAGTCTTGTACCTAAGATGTGGTCCCATAAATCACAGAATTTGGGTGGGAAAAGACCTTGAAGACCATCTAGTTTCAATCTCCCTGCTATGGGCAGGGATATTTTCTGGCAGACCAGGCTGATCTAAGCCCCATCCAGCCTGGCCTTGAAAAGCAGACCTTTCTTGTGAAAGGTTGAGAAATATATCAGCATGTTTTGGAGTAGGGCACCTTTACAGCCATTATAATCAAGGTGGCATATATTCTGTACAACGCTGAGCACCTTCCACCGTGATGAACTAGAAGAAACTGCATTCCTGAGGTGTGTTTGGAGCAAAAGAAAAAGAAATCCACACTCATACGCGTTTTTTGGTTGTTATTTTAGAGAAGGAAGAAACCAATATGAAAGAGCTTTTGGCGTTTCTTCTAATGACCCTTTTGGAGCAATGTACAGGTAATCTATAAATACATAGAAATGTTTGTTGTTCTATCGTAGGTAAAAGTAATGTTTTTCATTATGGCTCAGGACAGTTAAATATTATGATTTGATAATCATAATCATCATAAAATTCATGCAGTGTTTTTCCTTCTCAGCAATATCCATTACTGGGAAACCATATGATATTTTGAGTAGAAGCATATAACTTCCTATTCTGAAAAAAATATCAATGTTTTGGCAATGGTAGTTGAAGGAAAAAAAAAATCCCTTGGAAGCCTGAGAATTAGCAGCATAATACACTGTTGGATGTCACTAGTCTTAATTTAATTCTCTGCTTAAATGCATGAATGCATAGCTATGTCCTTTGCTACAATAAGACTCAAGATGGGTTTACACGCAAAGAGAACATTTTCTGCATCAAGAAAACCAGAAATTAGTGCTTAAGCCAAAACTCATAATGACAGTTTTATGTTAGGAATCACCAAAGATATTGTAAGTTACATTTTCTATGTACTGTGTCTGCATTACTAGATCAGAAGAAGAAATGATGAAATTCATGGCTGGCCAGAACTCAGTATGGAGTATATGTGGCAGAGATGTTCTTGCTGCATTTGACCTTTCCACTTTCACACAGATCTATGACCTGGGAGGTGAGTGTCAGTAAATCTTTAACAAGCCTCTGAACTGTCTTCTTTTACAAGCTCTGAAAAAAAAATAATTCCAGTGATGGGCAAATCAATGGAAAGCAATAAAAAGAGTATTTTACAGATTTGTTTTAGTTAATACCAGAAATGTGAGAGTCATGAAAGCATGAGTAAGCTAAATGCTTTTCTCTACAGAGTCTTATTTGTTTGAACCCAGGTCCATGGCAGCTTTGGCATTTTCTCTTGCTTTGCTTGAATACATTCTTCTGATGCCAGGATCTTTCCCTCCCTGCCTTCAGTCAGTGTTGAGATATCTGCAGCCTCTTACCCTGCAACATCCCACTGCTGAGCACTATCAGGATTCTTGGGTTGAGTAAGGCTCCTGTGTGGCCTCTATCATTGCTTTCCCAGTGCCTGGCTCTGTTTTTCATTTCCAAGGTTCCTGCGTCCACAACAGGGTCTGGTCGAGTAGGTGCACAAGAGTTGTAAGAGCTGAGGCTGACCCAATGTGATGGTTTTAAGACTGTCTTTTTAATTTTTCTTCACAAAGTTCTAGCAGAGGAAGTGAAAGAATGTAAATAAATCACTATTGGGTGTAAGAAAGCAAAATAATGATTATTCTAAACACTTCCATTGGAGAGATAGAAATGTTTAAGAATCTCTACTCAAAGCAAGGTTGGGGAGTTGGGCAGTCTGGGTCCCAGCTTGCTTGCTCGGTTTCTGTCTCCTTCTGCTTCTTTTCTGGCTGACTTTGACAAGCTAAGTCTAATAGCCTCTCTGCTTCCTGACTCTCTACCTTCTGCCAGGAGGGCCTGGGGGAATTCCTTCTGGCTGGGGGGGCGGCCCCTTGGGGGAAGCAAAGGGGGCTTGGTTGTGCTTTTCTGTTGATTGTATATATTTGTAAATGTTGTGAATTTTGTATATTTGTACATACTCACTGCATTTCATCATAGATTGTAGATTTGCTTGTAAATACAGCTTTCATTTGCTTCCAGACTCAGGTAGCCTAGTTATTGTCTGTGTGGGAGGGGGATTTCAGCTCTCACACTGTTACACCAAATAGGCCTGGGTGCTGGAGGCCTTGGGACTTTCTGCAGAGCAGACTGAGACAGTGGCCTATCCTGTCCCTCATCTTCACTTTCAGCAACACCCAGGGAGCAAAAGTACCTTTCCAGCTTCCTTAAGACTGAATGCACTGTTGCCTGCATCTCTTCAACCTGCTCAGCAACAACCACGTGGTTTGTATCAGCACTGACCTTCTTTTGCTCTCCCCAAAGGAGGTGGAGGAGCTTTGGCCCAGGAATGTGTTTCTTTGTACCCAAATTCCAGAATCACAATTTACGATCTGCCGAAAGTGGTGCAAGTGGCCAAAAAGCAATTTATTCCCCCTGAGGAGCATCGGATCGCTTTCCATTCTGGTAAGTATGGACAACAGAGTAGTGTTGTCACAGCTATTGCTTTTGAGCCTTTTGTCTCTGCTCAGAGGTACCACACTGGACACTCAAATCTCCAGCTGCTCCTTATGTGGGCAGAGTGTCCCAGATTTCAGCCTCCCCAGTCTAGGCCTACAGTTCATTACCACCACAGGGCTGTTCCAGTTGTGCATCTACAGTTGCCTTCTATCAGAGGCACACAGTTATTCAGCAATCCAGAAGCTCTTTACTCTTGAACAGAACTATCTGATATCTTTAAAACAAGGATACTTAAAAAAAAAAAAAAGCTTTGCAGTTTTGAAAAACTGCCATACCATGCCATGTCACCCTAATAAGACAAAAAACAATGGGTTCAAGCTTGAACAAAGAAGATTTCAGCACAACATGAGGAGAAACTTCTCTACAATGAGGGTGATGGAGCACTGGAACAGGATGCCTGGAGAGGTTGTGGAGTCTCCTTCTCCAGACATGCATTCCTGTGTGGACTATCCTAAGTGATCCTGCTTTGGCAGAGGGATTGGACCTGATGATCTCTTGAGGTCCCTTCCAACCTCTAATGTACTGTGATAAATCTTTCTAACGCTTCCCTTTTCTCCTGTGCAGACTTCCTGGCAGATGCGCTGGATGCCAGCCTGGCTCTGAGCTGGGGGTTTTCCTTCTCTGATTACAATTGATTAAATTTTAAGTCATAAGATATTTCAGGCTTTGAATGTGAGTGAGCTAGACCGTATTCCTCTTGCCCAGTCCATAGAGTTTTCATGGTCTTTCCACCATCCATGATGAAAATCAGTGTAGGAAGATATAATTTTAAGTATTTACAAAAGTTGTCAAAATGTTGGAATGACTTGATATTGCTTGATTCTCAGAGAGGGAGGAAGGGAGTATGTTAAAACAGAGATGAAGAAACACATGAAATGTGATGTGTGCCAATGGTGCAAAGAAATGGGAGTGGAAATGGCAAAGTAAGATGTAGAGAAAATGCAGTGCACTAGGTGCTGAACAAAAGGTACAATGATGAAGCTAATGCCAGTAGGTGAGAGATGTGTATTTTTTTCTTTATGGATTTATGAAGTAGCTTTATATTAGTTTAAAAGTTTGCTTAGATAAGGCAAAATGATTTCCTTTTATTCCATGACAGAAACCATGAGAAACTGCATCCTCTTCTTAACACTTCATGAATCTGAATTCCTGTCACTGGAAAAAACTTAGAATGTTTTCCTGTGAATCCAAAGTTGTTTCAGATGAACTGATGCTTTTAAACATTTCAGACCTTCTTGAAACTGAAGAACAAAATCCCCTATGCAGCGCCACAGAAAAATTCTACTTGGTAACTGTTGTCTGATGTGGGTGATGGACATGGCAAGCCCAGAGTCTTTAAAACTGGACAGAACTGAAACTATTTGCTTAACTCAGCCCCCTGTGTTTTGGGGGTTTTGTTTAATACATGCACCGTTGCTTTACAGGAGACTTTTTTAACGATTCAATTCCAGAAGCTGAATTATATATCTTATCCAAGATACTGCATGATTGGGATGATGACAAATGTAGGCAACTACTGACAAAAGTTTACACTGCTTGCAAACCTGGTAAGTGTGAACTGTTGAAGAACAGAGACTCCTGTCAGTCATGTAGAGCACATTAATCTTGGTGCTACATTTGTTTGGTAGATTTTCAGTGTAGGGATTTCTTGATTTAGGCTTTTGTGTTCCTAAGCCAGCCATGTGCAGCTGAGCCAAACAGGGACTGGTCTAAGTTCTCCTTCTACTTTTAGTGTTTTTCAGGTGTAAGGATGGAGAATTTGGGGTATTGTTTGCATAGGCATATATATCATAGTAAAAATTCCATTAAGCTTCACATCAAACCTTCAAATCTTTGAAAAGACTGCCTACAGAACCATGTTGTCAGCAAAATCAGCACCTGGATATCACCTGGGGGAAATGGGAAATTTCTATTCCAGCCATAGCCATGGTACATCAGTACCTAGGTAGCCAAGCAGAGGCATGTTTTAATGCTTTTGGTCTTTTGTCTTCTGTGATGTTGAAACAAACTTCATGTAGAGCCTGCTTTTTCCTGAAACTAAAGGTTAGGATCTGGCCTAGTAACTCAGATGAAAAATATTTTGTCTTCTCAGAGCTGAGCATGTGTTTTCTGTCTCTTTATTAATCCAGGAGGTGGAGTGCTGCTGGTTGAATCACTTCTGAATGAAGATAAAAGTGGGCCTCTAGAAACCCAGCTATATTCAATGAATATGTTGGTCCAGACAGAAGGGAAAGAGCGAACATCAGCAGAGTACAGCAAGCTCCTTGAGGCAGCTGGCTTTGGAGATATTCAAGTCAAGAGGACCGGAAAACTTTATGATGCTGTTTTAGGAAGGAAAGAATAGTATCCCTTTTATGTACCTAACAAGACAGAATAAGTGGAGAAATGTGATATTTTCTTCTTAGAAGGAAATCATCAGGTTAGCTTTTTAGTAAGCTGGAAGAATCACTAATGACAAGACTTGAGCATGCATGGATTGTGAGTCTGGCAGCCTGACTAGGGGTTTTCTTTTGGATCTGGCAAGGAGAGAAAGAAAACACCAGTTCCAGGAGAAAGAACTCACAAAGGAAATGTGCAGTATGTGTGCTTCAGATTCTTTCATTCTTTCCAATTTTAACACTATATCTGAAAATTTTTGCTTACATTCCTGCAAAGTAAAGCTGATCCCTGTAGTAATCTCTGTTACCTGAATTTTTATTCCTGGGGAACTGATATAGTATAAACAGAAAAAATTATGTCTCCTTGTGGTTAGTGCTTTCAGAGTTCCAGGAAAAGTCTCATCTGAGCCTTGGGGAATTTGTCATGAACAATTATATTATTTTTTTATTTCCTCTAGGTGTTGATTTAAGTTACAAAAAATAATTTTGTAGCTTGATGACTTGCTGAAGCCCAGGGGTGCTATTTACAGGTCAAGTCCTGATATAACAGCTGAGAGAAAAAGTGGTGCAGCCAAGTCATGTGGTTACTCACTGGGGGAAGCCCTTGTTGCATGCCTTCTGTTATTTTTTAAAATAATTTGATCAAGAAAAACCTGTCATAACCCACCCCATTATTGCAAGCAGAATTACAGATTACTGGAGTGAAAAACATTTGGAGAAGGCACCAGAAAGTCACTCTCTTGCACATTCAGCTGTATATTAGAGGATCCTGAGATAGTTGTCTCAGTATTCATCCTACAGCTTTGATTATAGGAGAAGCGTAGGGAGAAAGTAGCCTCAGTAGGGAAAAGTTTGTCTCTTGTCATATTTTATGATATCAAAATCAAATCACAGGGCTGTAATGGCCCTTCTCATCCTTAAAAGCAGCAGAGCACAGTTCATGAGCCACTGGGCAAGTAATGGGTTTATGTCCATGTAGGATCTTGCCCTACAGATAGTTACAGGATATTACAGAGGAGGAGTTGGAACAAGTGGTTTTGAAGACTGCCCTTTTAAACTGCAGTCCCTGTGTGGTGTTCCCTACCTGTGAGTTGTGTGTCACAAAGGCAGCTTTGCCAGGAGCTGCAGCTTGTGAGTAATGGGTTCTGAATGCTTGCTCGCTTTCCAGACAAAGTGAGGTGTTACATCCTGCAGCAGCCAGTAACAAATATAGATTATGAAATGAGACTGAGCAGATCTTTGATTCCCTCCACCTCCCAAAAAAACAAATGTTGAGACAAATTATTTTGCTACTTTGACTGTATCGAGAAGCAAATGAAGTATGCTGAGGGAAAAAACCCCAAACTCCTGTCTGGAGTTTCTCTGCATACCCATGGACCACTGATTGCTCAGGTGGCTGCAGTTTCCTGAACCATGTAGACAAACCAGTCATGATCAGCGTGCTGCAGCTGCATCTATAAACTGATACATGATATAGTTTTTATGAGTCGAAAAATTCCTGTCTTGGCTGATGCCAGTGGTAATTCTGCCCTTGATTTGGGGGGGGTGGGGGGGAGAAAGAGGAGGTCCTTTTGGTTTATGAAGCAAATTTCTTAAATACAGTGTTTCTGCACTGCATGGTGGGAAAGCTGTGACTTGGAGAGGGACCCGGAGGTATTGGTTGAGTGTTGACTAAATATGAGTCAGCAGTACATGCCCCTAACATCCTGCTGGCTTCAGGGTCCAGTTCTCCCTCATTCCACCTGCCTACACTCCTCTAGGGACCTGCCCACCAGCTTTCCTGGACAGTGTGTGTTGCCATCAGGGTGAATGTGTTTTACCTCACAATACTGCCCACATTTCTCCCTTACAATGCTCTAGCCCCTTAGAAAAACCTTATTTCAAACCAAATTAATTTTGGAAACGAGCAACATTTTGAATGGAGCTTCAGTGGGGTTGTAGAGGATATTCCGCTCTAGGGGTGGGAGGGTGAGATGAGAGAGATGCAGTGAGGAGTGCTTTCTGGATCTCAATAAGGAAGGCCCAAAACAAATGGCTTAATAAAATAACTGTTTTAATAAGACGGAATAAGGAGAGAAATACAGATAGCAAGTAAGTCTTAATCCCTTCAGATGCCAGGCATCCAGGACCATGCAGCATTAGACGGAGCACATTTTTTTACCTGCAGTACATTGTACAGATCCTGTCCATGGAGGTGAGTGCTTCATTTTGTGTCATTTGAGTTATATAACTTTCTTACAAGAAAAACTATATTCTCATGAGAACTTGTTGCTCTACTGTTAGATATAGGCAAGGCCATGCAGATGATATAATTGCTGGCAATGGGCAGAAGCTGCCTGCAGGTTAGGGTGAGCTGGCTGATCTTCTCCTGCAGTCGAGGGGTCGGAGCAGCACAGCATGGACCTGAAGACCATTCTGTTTGTCCAGCACAGTGCAGCATGGGCTTGCACCTGCTCAGTTTAGCTGTGATGTTAGTCACTATCTCCTAAATGTACAAGAAGCTCCCAGTCATGATCAATACATTGTTCCCCTTGATCCACATACAGCCTACCATTCCTGAAGGTATTTTAAGGCTTAACAGCATATAGGCTTCTCAAGCCCTAAACGTGAGGCCAGTAGGGCATGCATGGCCTGTCCAAGATCACTGACTCTTCAATAACAATGAATTCCACAAGGCTGCCATGTGAATGGCTTCCAGAAGGTCAGCATGTTTATGAAGAACTGGATGTTCTCACTCCTCGTAGCCTCTGACAGGGTACAGTATCTATGTTCAAGCTTGCCAAAAGCAATTTGATTGCACCAGGATGACACAGATTTCATAAAATAGGAAATAGGTCTGTGTGTTAAATATTAGTGCAATGAAGCTGTCAGGAGCTGACTGAAAGCACATAAAACTTGGTATTTCTTTCCAGTGTCTCAGGGTGGGTTTTGAGGATGACGTGAGGTTCATCTTGTTAAAAAGTACATATTTAGTCTTTATCGTGTGCAGTGTCTTGTAGCTTTAAATCTGGTAGTGCTTTTTGAAATGGAAGAGTCTTCAATCCCTAAACCTCTGGTGTCACAAATGAAGCAGTGTGAATGCTGACAGCTCACATTGCTGATTTCTTCTTTCAGAATTTATAGTACAAAAGGAAGACTGCAGCTCCAGGCTGCAATATGAAAGCTAAGGATGAGGTGAGACAAAACGGTTCGCCTCTTAATACTTATTAAAAGCGCTTAGAAAAATTGAAAATCGCATATGGAAACACTGAAATGTTATTAAGATTCAAGTTTTAGTTGGAGACTAGATAATCTGATACTGCTATATAAATATTTCTTTCAAACCTTTAGCCATCAGAAGTGGCATCCACAGCCTTGGACACCAAAGCAGGTTAAAAAGGCTTCAAAAGTGATAGTGTTACCAAATACAGCAAAGAAACCCCTAAGACTGATGAGGTGTTAGAGAGCACATAGGGGATCATTCCACCTGGATGTCCCCAAGCCAGTAAAATTCAGAGAATATATGGTTACTTCTCATACATAATCATAATTTTCCTAAGAAGTGATTAGCATAGTCACATTAGTTCTAGAAATTCATTACATATGTAAATCTCCTACATACATGCTCATTGTGTGCTGCAGGGGTCTTCATCTCCTCCTACCCTTTGGCCTTTAGCTGAAGTTCTTCCTTGCACATGCTCTATAGGCTGCCCGATATGGTTGATGAGACAAGTTGGCCACAGAGTCAGTCAAATTCTTTCTCAAGCCCATGGTTACAATTTCTTATTGTTCACACAGTTAATGATTATTAGTTTATACAATGGATACATTCTGTAAAGACTACATACTCCTAAATGTTCCTAAGTTAGTACAAATGGATACATTCTATGAGGATTATATATTCTTGAATGTTCCTTGGTTAGTACAATATCAATAGCATTAATATGCACAGGAGTAAATGTTAAGGCTCCTGTGTTACAGCTACTGAGAGCAAGGACATCTAATTGGCAAGGATGAGTATTTGGTGTTCAGGAAGGTTACAAAGAGAATGGAGGCAGGCTCCTTTCAGTTGTGCACAGTGACAGGACCAGAGGCAATGGGCACAAACTGAAACACAGGAAATTCGTTCTGAACACTTTTTGTCCGTTAAGGTGATTGAGTACTGTCACAGGCTGCCTATAGAAACAGCAGAGTCTCCTATCTTGGAGGTATTTCTAGACATGATCCTGGGCAAGCAACTTTAAGTGGACCTACCTGAGCAGGGGGACTGGAACAAATGGCCTCTAGAGGTTCTTTCAAGCCGCAAACATCCTATGATTCTGTGTTCAAATATGGATGGGATTAAGGTGTGATGTGCAAGTGATCATTTTTAAGGAGCAATAACTCAGTGTTCACCTTTGGCTATTAAGTTTCTTGCAGCATGTTGAGTGGTGGTAGGAAAAATCAGATTTCAACTGTCTGCTGGTGTTAGGCAAATCATGCTTCCAACCCAGAGGGAGACCAAGATTATTCCATAAGGATTACTTCTCTCCAGGCATGAGCTGAAGGTAAATCAGAGGGAGGGAATGTTCAGGGCAAAGTACTGGTTACCAGTCCTGATTCAGCCCTGCCACAGTGGAGCAGTTGGCTAAAGGAAGCTGGATAAGGACTGTGGCCTTCCCTTGAAAGCAGAATTCAGCTACAAAGGAGTACAGTGACCTAGCATATTACAAACGGGTCTGCTATGGGCTCTTCTGGGATGACTCCTATGGAGGATGGAAAGCAACTGGGATACAGTTAGTGCTGCATACTGATTTTACTATCCAAGACAGCAAAACAGACATGTAAAAGCTGGCAAGAAGAGCAGGCTAAGTAGTTTTGCTTTGGAAGATCCAATTTGGGTTACTCATGTACAGAAAAGTACCTTGGAAAAGAAACACAGAAGCTAAATAGAATAATTTTGTTTAAATGCAAAGACTTGTAAACCATTTAGAATAAGTTCTCACCAATGTTCAACGATCCGGTTAAAGTTATACATAGCAATATGAAATGGTACAAGTTTTAGTACTGACTGAGGTGGATTATTGTTCTTTGTCAAAGGCTGTGTCAAACACTATACAAACAGGGGAAGATTCTGTCTAGAGTATTACCTCCATTACGTGGTGTCCTAATATGCAGACTTTATTATTTCCAAGAAAAAAGTGCCTATGAATTAAGTATGGAAATGTCCTCTACGATAACCTGTACCTTGGAAGATTGCATGCCAGTAAGCACAGCTTTACAACATTGTGATTAGGAAGACCATATCATTTGCACAGTGTTCTGTAGCAAATATTTTTAAATAAGCTTTCTAAAATAATGGTGTTGGGAAAGGTAGGAAATACTGTCTGGTGAAAACCACATGTTCCTCAAGTATGGGCACATATTAATGAAAAAAAAGCATGTTAGTGTGGCCCATGTAAGCATGAACCAGTTTGATTACAAAAGAAAAGGGTTATTTTCAGAAATGTGGTCATAGTGTTTCTGTTCTAGAAAAATGTCTGCAGCTATCCATGACTCTAAAGAATTACTCTGATGCAAAAAGTGCCTTGTCATTGTGGAAAAACAACATATCTTGTGTACCGTATCTTGTGACATTTTAGTGATAAGGCCACAGTAAATTGAAAAACACATTTCAGCAGAAATGAGTTGCAGTTCAGCATACATACCTGGCCTGTACATTTTGTTTCTCTCAGGTAGGCTGGCATTTGAAAAGCTGGACTCATCATTTGTCCTGCCATGTCCTGGCATGGCAGGCCCAGGAGTACAGGATAGAGATGGGTAAAGAAATCCTTGAAAGTGCAGGAAATCCTCAAGCACAAGCAATATCTCCAGAAATACTGGGCTTGTTCCAGGAGTCTGAGTTCATAACAGGTAGCTTAGAAAGCAGTTTTTTTCCTTTGTTGGTAATGCCAACCCCTCAAATGTGAGGTTTGTGGATGTTTTCCATCTGAATACAATTGCAGTAAAGCAGTTTTGATGATGTGCAAGGTATAATGTCCCAATTAATCAATACTGGTATAAAGGGATTTACCAAAACTTTAACTCTGCATGTATTTGTCCATTTGTCTGCCAATGGACCATTATTCCTGGAGTGTAAACTATTCAACAGCTGCAGAACAGAGGTGAATTCTTGTCTAGTTTTGCTTATGAAACATTACCTATCAGGAAGTCACATCCTCAGTGCTGCCAAGTCCCACCCATCCAATCTGATCAAAGACCCCTGGAGTACAAGCACAGGATAATACCAAAGAGCTCAGGGGTATAAGCTGAAATCATATTTGATCAGTTACAGATAAATGCAACTTCAACAGATGGGTAGAACTGATCTTACAGAAGAATTTGAAAACATGTAGACTTACATAACAGTCTACTGCAGCTGCCCATAGTCGATTACATCGCAGATATGTGTGGAGGGAGAATATAAACATCTATAAGTATTTTTTGTTATTGTTAGAAGGAAGTGCACTTCTGCTTTCGTGCTTTGTCTGGGACTGTGCTTTTGAGGATTTTTTGAAATTGTATGCACCATTCTCTCTTCAATCACAGCACAGAAAATCCATCTGACCTCATGTGACCTCATATGCTTTTTCTTCTCTGTACATCTGCAGCTGTCTGACAATGAATTTGTCGATTAGCTTGATCAAATGTCTTTACACTGGTGTAGGTTAAAACTTTTGTAGGATTAAGGCTGCCTGGTTGAAACTTTATAATTATTTTTAGCTAAGCTAATCACATAGGCCCCATGGCAGCTGCAGAGTTAACTCTGCCTGCTCTTGACGGGATGCTCAGGAGTTCTGTCCTTGAAGCTAAGCTATTCGCAGTACAGCACGAAGGGATAAGGGCAGCATTACAGTTACCCTCTCCAGCAATGTCCACCTGCCAGTCAGGCGTCTACTCAAGGATTTTTCATGTTCAGACCAGATTTTGATCTGCAATTCTGTGGATGACTGTTGTCACAGAAAAGGTAGTGGCTCAAGCAACTACCTCTTAAAAGAAGGTGCTAGTGATGTCCAGTGTTTTCTGCTTTAACTGGTAAAATACAGAGCTTTATTTTTCCTCAGAATTGCCTTTGGAATGGATCTGAGGAACTGAAAAAGTGGTCATCGAGTGTGAGTCTGTATTTGGCCAAGTGAATGAAATCTGCAAGACTCACACTTTGTGCATATGAAGGTGGAAATTCCTCAACAGCAACTGAGCTTGTGTGCTGTGCTATCCTTGCAGTGAGGATAGTAGGGGAAGATGTGCATTATGAACGTACCTGTGTTCTCAATAACCCCATCCAGGTCTTGCTTTCAGAGAAATCATGGGTTGTAAAATGCAAGCTGCACGTATTCCAGGCTATGCTGTACAAGATGAGGAGCTCTGTGTGTTTCTACAGTTTGTGGTTGCTCTAACTTTTCTATGTTCAGACCCAGTACTCTGGTATCACAGAAGACACTGTGGTGTTAGAATCTGGAAAACAGATAGTGTTTCTGAGCTGTAGATATCATGATATTTTGAATATTATTTTTTGAATCTAGATACCCATAATTTAAGGATACCTGAATTTTGAGACAGCTAGCTAAGGGCTATTCAACCTACCAAACAAAAGCAAGAGACAGAAGCAGTAAGAAAACACACCTGGGTACACAAATTCTAGGAAGGAAGCATTGAGATTAGTGCCAAACATCAGAACTCCTTGGCTAGTCAGTGGGGAACCCCTGGAGCATATGCTCAAAGCCATGAAGACATTCAACTAGATCTTTGTAAATAAGAAGAAGGGTATAAATAAGATTATTAGGGAGTTTACAGCAGAGAACAAATATCACAGGAAATTAAGGTGGGCTTGTGGGAGTTACTGTGAGAATCTTACTGTGGAGCTCACAGAAAACACTGCAGCTAGAGAAAGGACAAAGAAGCAGAAAATGGAAGGAATCAAGGTGGGTAGGGGAAGAAGAAGCCTGGAGAAATGGAGAGAAGGTAAGATAAAATGTATTTGTCCTGTTTAACAAGCTTCTGGTCAACATGCCTGCCAGGCCAAGCCATGTGTCTGATCAATAAAGATTATCTTTTCTTTTTATTAAACTGCTATTCCTTGTTGTCTTCTGTTTCTTTCTTTCTTCTTTTTTTTTTTTTTTTTTAAACCTTCTAGCATCAAAAAGCCAGGACAGTGAAACAGAGCTGCTTTTGAACAAATCCTGAGTAACACTGCTTTGATTTATGAACTCTGGTGTGTTTCTCTGAGGTCAGGTTCTTGATGCTGTTCTGCGCTGATTTCTGTTTTCCTTCTTACAAGCTTTCCAGTGCTTCTGAAGTACCAGCATGTTAACTGACTGCAGAGCTGACAATGCAAGCTTTAATCTGCATTGCTTCTTAGCCTTGTATTTGATGATGGAAGAGCTAAAGAAACAGCTGAACCTGGTAGAAAGACCTTCTGAAGCCAAATAACTTAGCTAAGACATCTTGTAACCAGTGTGTTTCTCAGAAGTAATGGGATTAATGGATGAGATGGTGTGCTCAGCTCCTGCAGGAAAGAAGCTTATTTAAAATAAAAGGACCAGAGAATCTCTGCCTCAGCCTAGAAAGAAGACAGATTCCATGGAAGACCTTGACTATCCTCAAGTAATCTTATAATACAGCAGTGGATTTTACGTATCAAAGGTCAGAAATATAACTCAGTCTTAGACAGGTGTCTAAGACGGGAGTGCTCAAGGGCCTCACTTAATGTCTCAGAGAAAAAACAGTTCATAATAAAGCATTCTAATACTACGCTGAGTTTAAACTTGGAATAGGCATAATAGAAGTCTAAAAGAAAAAAAAAAAAAGTAAAGCAAATGCAGACCTGACCCTCAGATTGGACCTGACGTGTTTTGAGACCCCTCTGAACTTTGAAGGCTTGAGTGAGTAGAGCTTGTATATGTATGAAGTTTTACAAACACAGGCGATTTTGCTGTCTAACTGCCTCAAACATGGAAAGTTCCTTCAATCGTGATATTCCTTCCCACTTTTCATTTTGGAGAAACAGAGAGCTGACTTGAATTACCTTTCTTCTGCCCTGTTAAACCATGCAAAGAACATGATCTTTCAAGTATCTTCTTCCTTCCCCGAATTTACCATGCAACAAACTGAATTTGAAATCATTTGTGTATTACATCCCTTTAGATCGTAAGGAGTGTGTGTACAGAATGTGCTATAACGACTGTCTTCCAGACAGCATATCATTAAGCAGATAGACAGTAGTTTCGATTTCCTTAATGTTTGCTGATACTGTTTTCCTATGTGTATGTGCATTTGCATAAAATTCTTCTATTCAGTTTCAGTTTTAATTTTCCTCAGTGCTTTCAAAATTTACATTCATGTTGTGTTTTTGAGAAATAATCTCAACCATGTTCTTACAGAAGGCAGAAGAGTTTTCCCTTTCATAGATGTTACAAAATCATTTACCAATGATACTAAATTAGGTTGCTGACAATACTGAAACAGGAGGAACTATTGATTACTTTGAGTGTGGAGGGGCCTTACAAAAAAAGATTTGATAGATTAGAGCACAGGACAATCACCAGCCCTATGAAATTTAACAAGGACAAATACCAGAATCTGCATCAGGGACAGTGCAATCTTGAATTTATTTATAGGCTGGAGTACAACATGCTTGAGTGCAGCCCTGCAGAAAGGGATCTGGGAGTTTTGGTTGATGGTAAGCTCGATATGAGTCAACAATTTGACCTGGCAGATTAAATGGCCAACTATATCATGGGCTGTATTAAGCACAGCATAACTAATCTATTGAAGAAGCCACTGTCCCATTCATCTCAGCATTGGCATGGCCTCACCTCGAGTACTGTGTGCAGTATTGGGCTCCACAATATAAGAAGGATATAAAAACTAATATATGTAAATTAAACTGATGCTGACATTCATGGCTGGTGAGAACTCAATATGTGGTAAATGTGGTAGAGATATTCTTGCTGCATTTGGCCTTTGCCCTTTCAGACAGCCCCATGACCTGGGAGGTAAGCATCAGTAAATCTTTAAGAAGCCTTGGATCTGTCCCCTTTTACAAGCTCAGAAGAGAAAAATAATTCCTGTTATATGACAGGTACAACAATGGTAAGGGTATATCTCAGAATATTGTCAGTAGTAAAGGGAGTGTTTTACTGTCTTTACTGGGTGAAAAAGAGAAATGTGAGAGCATTAGGAAGCTGAATGTTTTTCTCTACAATTTCATTTGCATGAGTAGTGGCTTATCGCCTTGTGTGCATGGCAGCTTTGGCATGTTTTCTTGCCTTGCTTGATACATTCTTCTGGTGTCAACTCTTTCCCTCCTCTCCTTCATTCATTGTCATTAGATTGAGAGACTGTCTGCAGTCTCCTACAGTGCTGTCCCAGCACTGCTGAGCACTGTCTTTTGTGGCCTCCATCACTGCTTTCCCAGCATCTGGTTTAGTGGGGCTATTTTTCATTTCATAGCTTTCTAACTGTGGAAAGATGAAGTCAAGTCTGCAGTGGCCTCTTGTGCACTATATATGTCAAAGCCATGATGCTGTGTGTTTTGTTCCTGGGGGCCACTAGGAGTGTCACCATTAGGCTGGAGGTGACGTAGTTCACTTACCTCTCATTAGTGTTTGTCTCCGTGCTTTTGTGAGCTTTGTGTCTGCATGTCTGACTGGTCTCCATGTGCACATATGGCTGAGGTTCAGCCTTCCCCAAAGGAAGAGACCCTGCAGTGGCTTCACGCTGCAGATTCAGCTGCCATCTTTTTAAGCTTATGTTTTCCAGGATAATAAAACCTGACATAGTGGTTATCTAATGTATTTTACAATATTTGTACCTTCTGTACAAAGCAGTTACATGAGATCTTTAAAACATATTTTTTCTTGGAAGAATTAACAAATATGTTGTGATATTTTGCTTTAAAATAACTATCCTCAGAAGGAAACATCAGCTATGTGCTGTAACACTGTGCTGTTAGACACGTGTAAACATCACAGTAAAAATCCTATTAAACATCACATCAGACCTTCAGAACTTTGAAAAGATTGTGTAGAGAGGCAGGTTGTCAGCAAAATCAGCAAGCTCCATGGACTTCAGCTGGGGGAATTGGGACATTTCTGTTGCAGCCATAGCATTCCCTTCAGCCATGGTACAACCTAGGCAGCCAAGCAGAAGCATGCTCTGACGCTTTTGCCTTTTGTTGTCTTCTGTGATGCTGAAATAGACTTAGAGTCTGCTCCTTCCAGAAACTAAAAGTTAGGATCCAGCCTAGTAATTCAGCTGAAAAACATTTTGTCTTCTCAGAGCTGAGCATGTGTTTTCTTTCTCTTTATTAAACCAGGAGGTGGAGTGCTGCTGATTGAATCACTTCTGAATGAAGATAAAAGTGGGATTTAGAAACCCAGCTATATTCAATGAATATGTTGGTCCAGACAGAAGGGAAGGAGAGAAATCAGCAGAGTGCAGCAAGCTCCTTGAGGCAGCTGGCTTTGGAGAGACTCAGATCAAGAGGACTGGAAAACAATGATGCTGTTTTAGGAAGAAAATAATTCTTTCTTTGTTCTGATGCCCTCTTGCATACTTAAGTGGAGAAATGAAATAAGCCATCAACTTATCTTTTAGTTAAGTCAATCAATTCTTGTAAGCTGATGCTTTGTTAGGGGAATCTCTGAGTTCAGCGCATATGGATTCTAAGTCTGAGTATGGGAAAAAGAAGTTCACACTTACTACACAATAAATCATCTATGAAAGAAACTTCCACAGTTTCTTCTTCAGTTTTTTTTTCCTGTTCTTTCCAAGTTTAATATGGTATCTAACAAAGACAAGTTTTAATTTGTACTCTCTTTGCTTCCTTCAAGTTATAGCTATTCACTGTAGTGAGCTCTATTTTTCTCATGTTCCCTGAGGACTGAGGTAGCACTGAGTAAATTCTAATTCCTTGTGACTTGTCACTTTTGAACCTGCAATTATGTCCTAAAGGGTAGGAATGAAGGACAATCCACCATAGCTTATGTGAGAAATGAAGAAAAAAACTACTAAAAACAAAACAAAACCCCCAACCAACCAATCAAACAAAAAAGCCCACAAAAAAAACCCAACCAACCCCCTGAAAACCACTAGGAAATGAAATATTTCTCCTTCCTTTGCTTCAGTTCATGAGTATAGAGCAGCATTCACAAACAGTCTGGACACCAGATTTGTTGTTAGAAGAATAAACACAGTCCTTCTATATCCTTCTTAGGATTTAAGCACTAGATTTCTAGGTGTGAATAGCCTACAAATACAAGATTTCTGGGTGAAACTTGCTCCTGAAGACAATTTTCTTCAACCAGGAATTGGACAGAGGAACAAGCTGGCCTTTTGCTGTGGATCATCTCATCTGTGGAAAATGTACTTCAGGTTTGCCTTGAAGAAACACAAGTCCAGACTGACTTTTGTTGTGATTTTAGGGGATGGCAGCTCTGGTAAATGATGAATTCAAGGGCAATGCAGTGTTGAGGGACAGACCCATGGAGAAGTCAAAATACTAGGAGGGTCCAGGGGAAGCTGATAAGAAAAATGATGATTTATTTCATTCAGAACACAGATTAAGTTGTAAAAAAAAAGAGAACTTTGCAGCCTAGACTGATGACCTTTGGTTGGGCCATGATGTTTCTGTACTGGTAACACTTTTGAGAGCCCAGGGAGTAGCAGGTATGAGGCAGAGGGAAGTAGTGGAGGATCCAGTTATTCATCAGGGATCTCTCTGCCACTC
The DNA here is from genome assembly GCF_027791375.1 of Indicator indicator. Taxonomy (NCBI): domain Eukaryota; kingdom Metazoa; phylum Chordata; class Aves; order Piciformes; family Indicatoridae; genus Indicator; species Indicator indicator. The sequence goes on from NC_072010.1 coordinate 75,002,363, forward strand.
GCCATCTGCTATTGCTTTAAATTAGCCGGTGAAGTACAGCTCAAAATAGCCCAGATGCCTGATGCAGGAAGCATTGGGAGGTGATGGTGGGAAGTGAGTATCTGTGCATGTGGCTTGGATGTTAGTAGAAGCTGCAGCATCTGGTGTAATTTCTTAGCAGAGTATAAGTGTACAACTAGTATAAGAAGTAGGGACTTTTGCCTTGTCAAGACCAAGAAGAAACTATCTTTGTTTTGATGTGCCACACTTCTGAGTGCACAAAACTGTGACACCTGGGACACCTGTGGGATCGTGCAATGGCTCCGCTGCTTCCTCAGGAGAGGTAGGGGATAATGGACAGCAAGATAAGGAAGATGTAAGGACCATTGATGAGTTAGGATCCATATCAGTGCCTGAGAGTGATCAATCAGGGAGCAGCCCCTACCCCACAAAAAGGCATCCCAGCTGAAGTGTATCTATGCCAACGCACAGAGCATGGGGGACAAGCAAGAAGACCTAGAAGCTATCATGCAGCAGGAAAACTCTGATATTATTGCCTTGATAGAAACAAGGTGGGATGAATCCCACAGGTGGAGTGCTGTATTGAATGGCTATAGATTCTTCAGAACTGATAGGCCCAGAAAGAGAGGCAGTAGGGTGGCCCTCTATGTCAGGGAGGGCCTTGACTGTCTTGAACATGATGATGAAGGTGATGATAGGGTTGAATGCTTGTGAGAATCAGGGGAAAGGCTAACATGGCAGATGTCATGATGGGGGTCTGCTCTAGACCACCCAACCAGGACAAGGAAGTTGAAAAAGAGCTTTGAGGGTGCCCAGGGAAGGTCTCAGCATCACCAGTCCTTGTTCTTGTGCGGGACTTCAACTTACTGGATATCTCCTGGAAATACAACAGAGCAGATGGGAAGCAGTCCTGGAGGTTCTTGGAGTGCATGGATGATAACTTCTTAACACATCTGGTGAATGAGTCAACAAGGGATGGCTTTACTGCTTGTAAACAGAGAAGGACTAGTAGGAGATGTAAAGGTTGGTGGACGTCTTGGACAAGGTGACGACAAGATGGTGGAATTTACAATCCTTAATGTAGTTAGGAGAGGAGACAATAGAACTACATCCTTGGACTTCTGAAGGGCAGACTTTGACTTGTTTAGGAGACTGGTGACTGGTTGATGATATTCCTTGGGAAGCAGTCTTGAAGGACAAAGGAGTACAGGAAGGACGTTCCTCAAGAGGTAAATTATCAAGGCACAGGAACATGTTGTCCCTGTGCATTGGGAGATGAGCTGGCAAGGCAGAAGACCAGCCTGGCTAAGCAGAGAGGTTTGGGTAGAACTCAGGAAGAAAAGAAAATTCTACAGGCCGTGGAAAGAGGGGTAGGCAACTCAGGAAGAGTGCAAGACTCTTGCAAGGATACGTAGGAAGAAAATTAGGCCAAAGTTCAACATGAACTGAATCTAGCAAGTGTCATTAAAGACAATAAAAAGAGTTTTTATAAGTATGTTAACAGTAAAAGAAGAGCTAGGGAGAACCTCCACCCACTACTGGATGAAGGAGGGAACTTGGTGACCAAAGACAAGGAAAAGGCTGAGCTGCTGAACAGCTACTTTGCCTCAGTATTTGTCGGTGACACCAGTTGCTCCAAGATGGCTCAGCCCCTGGAACTGGAAAACAGGTATGGAGAGCAGAAAATAGCTGCCACCATCCAGAAGGAAACGATAAATGATCAATGACCTATTGCGCCACTTAAATGTGCAAAAGTCTATGGGACCAGATGGATTCCACCCAAGGGTGTTTAAGGAGCTGGCAGATGTGCTCACCAAGCCACTCACCATTATTTATCAACAGTCCTGGCTAAACAGGCAGGTCCCAGTTGACTGGAGGCTGGCAAATGTGACACCCACCTGCAAGGGCTGGAAGGAAGATCCAGGGAACTACAGGCCCGTCGGTCTGACCTCGGTGCCAGGAAAGGTCATCCTGAGTGCCATCACACAGCACTTACAAGACAACCAAGCAAACAGGCCCAGTCAGCATGGGTTTATGAAAGGCAGGTCCTGTCTGACTAATCTAATCTCCTTCTACAATAAGGTGACCTGCCTAGTGGATGAGGGAAGTGCTATAGACATTGTCTACCTGGACTTTAGTAAAGCTTTTGACACTGTCTCCCACAGCATTCTCCTTCAGAAACTCAGAGCACAAGGCTTGGATAAGTGCACTCTGCACTGGATTAAACACTGGCTGCAGGGCCACACCCAAAGAGTGGTGGTGAATGGAGTTAAGTCTGGCTGGCACCCAGTTACTAGTGGTTTCCCCCAGGGTTCAGTACTGGGCCTGTTCTCTTTAATATATTTATCAGTGATCTGGATGAGGGGATTGAGTGCACCCTCAGTAAATGTGCAGGTGACACCAAGCTGTGCAGCCATGTCAATCTGCCAGAGGGTAGGGAGGCTTTGCAGTGGGACCTGGACAGTTAGACCAATGGGCCAAGGCTTACTGTATGCAGTTTAACAAGGCCAAGTGCCAGGTCCTCCACCTGGGTCACAACAACCCCGTGGTAAGCTACAGACCTGGAGATGTGTGGTTGGAAAGTTGTGACTCAGAGAGGGACCTGGGGGTATTGGTTGAGTGTTGACTAAATATGAGTCAGCAGTGTGCCCAGCTGGTCAAGAAAGCCAATGGCATCCTGGCTTGTATTAGAAACAGGGTGGCCAGCAGGAACAGGGAGGTGATCATCCCCCCATATTAGGCACTGGTGAGGCCTCACCTCTAGTATTGTGTTCAGTTCTGGGCCCCTCACTATGAGAAGGACATTGAGGTGCTGGAGCATGTCCAGAGAAGGGAAACAAGGCTGGTGAAGGGCCTGGAGTACATGGCCTATGAGGAGCATCTGAGGGAGCTGGGGTTGTTCAGCCTAGAAGAAGAGGAGGCTGAGGAGAGACCTCATTGCTCTCTACAACTACCTGAATGGAGGCTGGAGAGAGGAGGGACCAGCCTCTTCTCCTTGGTGTCAAGCAATGGGGCTAGAGGAAATGGTTACAAGCTGCACCAGGGGAGCTTCAGGCTAGATCCTAGGAAATATTTCTTCACAGAGAGAGTTTTCAAACGTTGGAATGGTCTGTCCAGTGGTGGAGTCACCATTCCTGGAGGTGTTTAAGCAGTGTGCTGACCTGGTGCTTAGGGACATGGTTTGGGATTGACCCTAAACTTGTTCAAAGGTTGGACTGGATGATCTTTGAGGTCTCTTCCAAATGGGTGTTTTCTGTGATTCTGTAATATGCATATTTAAAAGAGGGTGAGAAGTAAAGCATGATTGATTGTGGTGGATTCATTCTGTTCTCCATCAAGCAATCACCCGCTGCACCCTCACTCCCTGCCTGCAGCAGCATGAGAAAGAGAACGGAGTGAGCAAAGGCAGAAAAGAGCTTGCGGGTCATGATAAGGGAAGTTTAACAAGTGAAAGACAGCTGGAAGAAAAACAAAACTAGTGGTGCAAAAGCAATAGATTACAACCATGTTAGTCATGAGAAGCAAAGGAAGACTTAAGACTAGTTTATACCTGAGAGATATATAGTCTTTATATTATAAATATGCAAGCATGAGAAAACGTTTAAATACAAAATATTACGGAAATTTTTTCCTATTAGTACTTTCTATTGTACATTTTTATCATATTGTTTGGAGTTGGTTTATGTTCTGATCTAACCATCGTCTCACTTGCCACTAGATGTTGCTGTTGCCGCACTTGTCTGCTGAGATGGCCTCAACCACGGTTAAGGGAAAAACCAGCAAGCGCGATATGGTCATTTGCAGTCAGAGCTGAAATGCCATGCAAATTACATGGTTTAGATACTGGGAGTCTAGATGAAAGTGATTAAGGAGTTTCTGCATTCAGCTCTCAGTAAGGGCAAACTCATTTTTATCATGCAGTTCTCAGTCAGGAGCCATGGACAGAAGCAGCAGCCAACCCCTCAAGTTCAGGGACAAACCTATTTTATGTCAATTGGTATTAAAATTACAAAATTTGCTCTTTGTTTTGGACCAGAAGCTGTTATTTACAGTATTTTCAACATTAAGTGGTCAAAGATTAGTGAAGTCTGCAAATGCTGAGATGCACTTAAACGTGCATTGGCATTTTTAACTTGGCTTTCACATTTGTGAGATTTTAGGATGTCTCATGTTTATGAGTGCCTCTGCACAAATACATAGACCAGAAGCCTCTCTGTTTCCCTCTTTTAATGAAAGAAGAGATTTTACTTTTGTGACATACTCCGGCAGTCAGGGAAATCCTCCTATCAGCTAAAAAAAAAAATAAAATTTAAGGAATAACAAAAGCAAAGAAGCAATGGTATATCCAGGCACTTCAAGGTACCATTTTCCCGTGTCCTGTTTTCTTGCAGGGACTGGGAAGTAAAGTGAGGGTGAGTGGCTGAGAGAGAGAGACATCAGATGATCCTGTCTGTAGTGCCTTTGATTCAAGACCAGATGCCCTTCTGAGATGAATGTTCAGTTCAGTGAGTTGTTGAGCTCAGTAATGGGCATCAAAGCATGTGCAAGGAGTCTTTGCAAAGGCCATTAGTTTTATGGGGCTAATTTCTCTGGGCTCTCTTCATAATCAGAGGAGACTGAATGAAATAGGTACAGAAGGAGTCTGCATTTATAGCCATCTGTAGGAGCTTCCCTCCCTCCTCCCTTGATTGTAGGAGGAGCATGAAGAGAAAGTAGCCTCAGTTAGGGAGCAGTTGGCCTTTTGACACATTCTGTGATAGGTGCAAAATCAAATCACAAGGCTGTAATTGTCCTTCTTATCCATAAAAGCAACAGTGTGCAGTTCATAAGCCACTTATGCTTGAGTAGGATCTGGAGATATCAAAGGAAATTGCTGAATTTGGAGTAAGTGGTTTTTTGAGTTTCCTCATAAGCCGTGGTCACTATGTGGTGTTCTCTACCTGCGAATTGTGTGGCATGAAGGTGACTTTGCCAGGAACTGCAGCCTGTGAGTAATGTGTTCTGAATGTTTGCTCGTTTTCCAGACAAAGTGAGGTGCTACATCCTGCAGCAGCCAGGCAGGACACGAATAATGAAATGAGGCTGACCAAACAGCCAGCAGGGATGAGTGGGGCTGACTCAGGTCTCTACTGATTTCTGCCCCACCACCTTAAAAATAAAACAGTTCAGAGAAACAATTTTCTTATTTGACCACACCAGCAGTATGAGTTTCATGCTAAAAAGTAGCCTGAAGGAAGTGGGGGTATCTGTGAATTAATTACCCTTTTAAGCGAATGAATTAAGTGGCTAAATGTGAACCCTCTACAGTTTTTACCAAGGAAATTTGAATGCACTCTTGAATGTGGAGCACTGCAAAATCAGCCTATGTTGCATGCTGGGAAAAAACCTCTTGTACATGCATGTCTGCAAGCTCTCCCACACTTCCTTCTCATAGTGGACACATAACATCAAGTTCATCTTAGTATCTCCCACACTTGTAATTTCTGTCCTCTTAGACTCTTCCCAACTCTGCTGCTGTCTGTTGTGATCCTTGCTGTGTAAAATCCACTGTAAACTGTCAGATATTCAGAGTATGGAGCTGTCACTTCATGTGCTTGTAAAGCACCCTGTCTGCCCACAGATGGCTGAGACTCAAGAGAAAGTGTTTGGTTTCAGGATGTGGCTGGCCAGTGTGGGTAGGGCACATGTGGTGTGCCCCAAATCCTGCGTTTCCCTACCTGTGCGCATATAGCCTGGCTTAGTATTGCAGGAACAAATCCTTAAATGTCTTGGATGGGCATTAGTGAGATGGGCACAGTTTAAGTCCCAAAGACCTTTGCACTCTAAATAAGGAGATGTTTGTTAAAAAAAAAAATAAAAAAAATTAAGTGCCTCTGATTTCTAGGATGAACCTGGAGGTGGGCAAGGCAGTAAAGATAAAAACAGGGCATGCCCATGGACTGCCATTCGCTTGTCTTGTTGCTTTGTTCCCTGAGTCAGCAGGCAGGTAGTCACGGTCAATATGTTACAGCTGCCTATATAAATTGTTATTTAAGGTCATTGGGTCAGAGAATTCCTGTCTCACTTAAGATCAGTGTTAATTCTGCCCTTGCCTTCATTACACCCAAGAATGGGACATTTTGAGTTGTCAGATCTCATTCCCAAAGATAGTACTTCTGTGAGTTAATTCATTACAGCAGAAAAAGGTCAATGACAGGGAATTATAACCACCATGTCTTTGCAGGATAACCTTTATCAGGTGAGCTCAGAGTCCTTGCTGTTCTTTTGGGTGTTGAAGTAATTTTACTGTTTAGGTATCAGCATATTTATTGGGAAACAACCTATCAGCTTAGATGGATGAACTTAAATGAAAAGTTTGCCACTCCCTTTCAAAAACATGCTTTTAATTTTACTCTTTTTTTTCTTTTTTTTTTTTCCTCCACAAGTATTGGGGATCTGAAAGAGCCTCAAACCAAGCTGTGCTGATCTGAATTCAAGACAAAGGCATAGAGGTGTCATCAGTCTCACCAGGGCTTCTTCCCATTTTGCTTGATAAATACTATCACTGTGAAGAAGACTTGATCCTCACGAGGAACACACACATTTCTATGCTCCATAAGGTAATTTTTTTTTTATATATATTTGGGGGCTTCCAGATGCATTTTGCCTGCCACTGTATGTTCTAAAGCATATATTCCAGAAACAGATACAATGGCATTCTCCCATAACTTTTAACCGTCCTTTAAGCAAATTGCAATCAGCATAACTAGTTTTAGCAGAACGTTGACTGAGAAATGGGATCTGGGAGGCTCTTACAAACACTTACACATGGTTGGATAATATAGTCTACAAGGTTCTCACTAAAGTATTTCTGCTGATAAGCAATTTGAATTACGTTTTCCACCTGGTGAATTTTCATCTGTGTTGGACTTCCAGCGGTGACACTGAAGAGCAACATCAGCCTTTGAACAAAAGTAGTAGGTTGAATGTGGAAAGATCCTCTTGCATGTCTCTGAGACAGATTTGAGTGAATGTCATGTACTAGTGAGCATGTCTGATTTCCATAGGCAGTGAGGAAAGCTAGACTCAGAGGAAAATAATCCACATGATTTTAGCAGAGGCTTTTCTTCCCCTCTAAGCCTGTCCAGGTGAGGATGACAAAACACATTTGCATATATGAACAATGACTTCTGCCCGTCAATTCTGTGTCATTCTGATTTTCATGGCATCTGACTGCATTCTTCCCAGTGGAATGGGAGAAGCAAATTGGCTTTTGCAGGGCTTTCCCCCCTGCTCCTGCTAATGTTGAAAAGTTGTAGGACAGTGATTGTGAGTTTTGGGTAGTGGCAATACATTGAAGGAAATACCCAAATTTGGACTTTGTGCTAGGGATGTGAGTTTGCTCTGATGGATGCAGATGGCTTTTATGGACAGAGTTCTTCGCTCCTCTCTGATCCCATACCAAAGATTCCCTTTCCTTTATATTTATTTAAAACCTTAGAGTCTTTGTTCCTCTAGAGGGGAGGAACACATTCATTTTGTGTCTATAAAGAACATCACCATTATATTTTGTGAATATATAAGAAATGTGTCATTCAACAGAACTGTTCAGGGCAGCAGTGGACTGCAAACACTTACCCATTGAGGTTCATGGTGTGTTGTAACTCTGAAAGCATGCTTCAGATCATGAATCACTTTTTCTTTATACTAGTGGATAATACAACTGGAAAATACATCTAAACACTACAAAATTCCAAGTTTAGATACCATTAAAAAAAAAAGAAGAAAAAGAATTCTCCCTTAATTTATAATGTTTCCTGCTAAATTCCTAGTGATGCAACTTAATTGAAAATCAAGATTTTGCCACTTTTTCTGAGGCAAAAATTAATCCATGAAACTCAAATCAACCAAGACAAACATGTTCAGACTGGAGAAGAGAAGGCTCTAGGGAGGCCAAATAGTGACCTTCCAGTACGTGAAGGGGGCCTACAAGAAGGAGGGAGAGAGATTGTTTACAAAGATCTGTAGTGATAGGACGAGGGGCAATGGCTTCAAACTAGAGAAGAGTAGATTTATATTGGATGTTAGGAACAACTTCTTTACCATGAAGGTAGTGGAACACTGGAATAGGTTGCCCAGGAAGGTGTTTGGAGCCCTGTCCCTGGAGATGTTCAAGGTGAGGCTTGATAGAGCTCTGGGCTACCTGATCTAGTAGAGGATTCCCCTGCTTACTGCAGGGGGGTTGGACTATTTGACCTTTGGGGGTCACTTCCAACCCAGACCATTCTATGATTTTATGATTAAACAAAACAAAACAAAAAGCCATAGAACAAGGGACACCATTTTTTGCCAGAATCACTTCTTGCAACTCCATTGCTTTATTTCTTCCTGTTTCTCAGTTCTCACACTCACATTCAATTAATAATGTCAAAAATATTTCCAAAGTGCTGTAGACTCTAAAATTTCAGAATATATTTTTCTTTTTCTTCCCTTTATTTGTTTTTTCTTAGCCTGGTTCAACTAGTAGCAAAGGTCTCAAATATACTTCTGTTTAAGTTATAATCCTGTATCCATGGACCAAGTATTTAATAAGATGATTTTTCATTCTCCTTAAAAAATATGGAAACTATATGCTTCCACCAAATTTTCAAACTTCTAAATGAGAAAAATCATTGTCCTACCAAAACTCAGAAGCAAAAAACTTGGTGCAAAATATGACCTCCCCTTCCTTTCTCTACTTGTTTTATTGGAATCTGTATCCTCATATACAGATTCTTTTGGCCACAATGAAGAAGAAATGCCACATCTGAGCAGTGGGTAAGGAGAATATGTGGCTTAATTCTTTACATTAGTCCAAGTACACTACTTAGAGAAGATAATAAACCAGTCAGAAAGAGGAACACTGCTCTGCATTAAATGATAAATTAAAAGAAATAATTTTATCATGAAAGCGAAATAGTGCTCAATTTGAAACGATTTAGAGATACTTATCTTCATCAGAAAGCAACTGTTAAAACTGACCTAAGTATTTATGTCTGACCTTGTTTGTCAGGTCCCTGGAAAGAAAATCCTAGCAGTTTTCTTTGGAAAAAGACAGCAGTTAGCGAAGTTGCCATTAGGTGTAGCTATTGCGTTGCTCCCTCCCTGGGTCACATAACGAAAACACCAACTGGTTATTTTCGCAAGACAGCTAGTACAGAAAAATAATAATTTCCAGTTTGGCAGAGTCTTAGAAGGATGACAAAACTAACAGTAATTATTAGTGTTCCCTACAGCATGAAAAGAAAGTTTACCATAAATCCATTCTTGTAACTGATGCATATTTTAATCACTGAACTGTTCAAAAAAACGCACACCGTACAGTTTGTGCCTGAGTTTGAAGTTGGCATACTTGAGGAGACGTGTCTTTCCCTAGTTTGAATAAATTTGGTTTTGAAATAACAATGATCTGGAGGAGTGAAAAAAATCCACTTAAAGCTAATAAACCTCGAGAGTATGCAGAGATGTCTCATAAGCACATTCTGTATGCCTAGCAGAACTTGTTGTTCTACTCCCACGTGATTAGTTGTTCTCATGGGAATAAAGGCAGCGAAATAAATGGTTCTCCCTCCCTATCCCTCCTTCCCCAGTGTATGAGACTTGGAGACGTGTTTTAAAATGTAGCAGACAAAGTAAGAAAAGTGAGAAGATCACAAGACTAGGCCAAAATAGCATAGTGACCTTTGAATCTTTTCAGATCTATTGAAGAACTTCCCACCAGACTGGTGACTATGTATAGCTTTCAAAAGCTGAGTTTATGCCACTTAGCAAATTTCAACTGTATGATAAAACAGTAAAGACATGATTTTCAAGACAGGGGTATGAAGCAACAATAAAATCATTTGAAGAGTGGTAGAATTAAATACTCTTCAGAGCTTCTGAGATTCAAATGTTCAGATCACAGGGTCACAGGATGTTAGGGGTTGAAACGGACCTCAGGAGATCATCAAGTCCCACCCCCTTGCCAGAGCAGGACCATAGAATCTAGCACAGGTCACACAAGAATACATCCAGATGGGTCTTGAAAGTCTTCACAGAAGGAGACTCCACAACCTCTCTGGGGAACCTGTCCCAGTGCTCTGTGACCCTCACAGTGAAGAAGTTCCCGCTCACTGTGAGGGTCACAGAGCACTCTGGTTTTCTTGTGATCTCCAGAAGCAGAGCTTGCAGGGTGGAAACTGCAGTGGAATAAGTGGTGTCTGGGAGACACTTTGTGGCTGTGTATTATACTGTGTCTTCGTGTGAAGCCATAGCTGCCTCCAGGCAGGGATATGGTCTCTGTAGTCACTGCATGAATTCAAACCCACTTCTGGTTTTAGCACTAACAGTTTCATTTTTCAAACTAAATTTTTAATGTAATCTAAAGATGAGCATTTTGAAGCTTCAGCTGACACAGCAGTTTTGTTTCTGGAGTACTGTAAAATACCTGCAAGAAAAACAATTAACTGTATTGCTTGAATTTAGTGTTTGTTAAAGACAGGGAGTTCTAACCCTGATTTGCACTAACACACAGTGCAGCCAGATGTCTACAAATACCTTCACACTGCTGGTCTACAGATGCTTCAGTACAGGCAACTATGGAGTGTCAGGGAATGACACATACCAGCATGCAGGGAAAGTTCAGGCTCCATACTAGGAAGATTAGGAGTGAGTACAAACAACAAACGAATACAGGACTCTTTCAACAGGGTCAGTGATAGCCACTAATCTTGATCTTAACTGGAGACATTTTTGCACCCATCTTTCTGCTCTGCTATCAATCAGTTATTTATGATCCATGTTAGTTCAGTGGAAATAACCAGTCATCCACAGTGAATTATTTGATTAGTTTTAATACATTTTTTAGACAATCAGCTCGAATATCTCTAAGACTTGAAATCTACTAGTAAAGTAAAAGAGTATTAAGAATTTTATATTTGACCCAGAGAATTATAGGAAATACAGGTACAGATTTAAGAGCCCTAAAGAGTTCCAAAAAGTGAAATAACTGTCATTGGACTTCATAAGGTAAATAACAAGATCCCACAATGTATGTATGATTAATATGAATATTAATAATTAATGCAGAAGATACTTGATATTCATAAAAATCAGAGTGTAGGTAGGGAGATATTGGTGAATTAAACTTTATCTAGTTAAGTAATTTGGAGAACAAATTGCCTTTTTTTCTGCCCTCATTTTGGCTGTCACAATGGGTCTGCTACCCATTTTAGCCTTCTATCTTTCCACAGACAGTTGTTAGTCAGATAAGCTCTCACCATGCTTCTTGTTTCCCACCCTCAACTGAGACAGGGAGAGCCCTGCAGTTCCTTCGCATTCAACAACAGCATCAAGTTAGCACAAATGAAGGGAGCAGGTCTTATTTATGCTCTTGTGACATTTTCAGGAGCCTCTTTGTGAATCTGCATTGTACCTTCAGACAAAACCTGCTTCCAGGGCTCTGACGGTGATGACTTTTTCAGTTGAGTTGCACTAGAAAGGCATTATAGGATTGTGGCACTTAGAATTTACATTGGAATATAAAGATGAAAGAAAGGAAAGTTACAAAAAGTCAGTGTGGTGTTTGTAAGAACGCAAAACCCCCTAAGAAATGGATTAAAGATAATGAGAATGAAAATTGAAAAGAATTACTTTCTTTTGGAGAATTACCGAAGACAAGTTTTCCTAAATCCTATGCAGCCATTCAAAAATGGTTTCCAAGCAACCAGATCATGTAGATAGTCCCAGATTTAAGAGTTATTATGAATGCTTGGTGACATAAAGAAGAAACAAAAGATAAAACAGAGCTGGAATCAGTCTGAAAGATGCTGGAGTGGAGGACTCTACTCACACAGCACCAGCACTGCAGCTGGTGTGGCAGAGGCTGAAATGCTTCCTCCTGAGAAGGTCCACCAAAAGAAGGAAAATGAAGGGAAGAAAGCATACAGGGAATGTAAGAATCTAGAAAGCAGATGCTTTCTTTCGTTCTTTCAGACCCCCCCATTAAAACAAATAGGCAAGAACACATATCCTGCTGGATATAAATATCTGTGTTTTGTGGAAGACCAACATTTACAGTTCCTCTGTAGAGCATAGTTCTGGGTACTCTGAATTATTGATAAACACACTGCAAACCTCTATATGTCATCCTCGTGGGGAAAACTTGGCCTTGAGCACACATCTTACAGGGAACAGCCAAAGAAACTGGGTTGTTTAGTCTTCAGAAGAGGAGGCTGAGAGAAGACCTCATTGCCTGCTACAACTGCCTCAGGGTAGGTTGTAGTGAGGTGAAGGTCAGTTTCTTCTCACATGCAGCAAGTGACAGGATAAGAGGAAATGGCCTCACGTTGTGCAGGGAAGGTTCAGATTGGATACTAGGAAAAAACTTACAGAAAGGATTATTGAGCATTGGAACAGGCTGCCCAAGAAGACACATGGATGTGGTGCTTAGGGACAGAGTTTAGCGGTGGTGATTTGGCAGTAGTGGTGGGACTGTGAGCTCTAGGTGAGTGGCTGGACTTGGTGATCTCAAAGGTCTCTTCCAGCCTCAACAGTCATAGAATCATAGAATCAATCAGGGTTGGAAGGGACCACAAGGATCATCTAGTCCTATGATTCTATGACAAAAGCCTCTCCAAAGCTGCCCTCAGCTGAATCCAGTGGCAATACAGCTAACCACTTTTTCCACATCTCTTCCTTGATGCATCAATCAAACTCAGAACCTACCTTTGTTCTTGAGTTAAAACTGGTGTTATCCATGCATGTACTTACCTAAGTACATTTTCAGCCAATTTTATTATGGCAAATTTCTCCAATCCACTCGATGTTATATAAATCCTCACTGTAAATAAAGTAAGTACTGTATGTCTCAATACTGGTGCACTGAACATCACCCACACAAATCTAAGGACTGCCTATTTTCTCACATTTGTAGGAATAAAATATTGCTGTGTCTGCTGTGTCTAAATCACTTTCCTTTAATATAGGAAAAGTAGTTACTAGGGAAAAGGACGATCTGACATACTGCACACAAGCTATGTGAGTGAGAGTTTATTCTCATTTCTTCATGAAGTGAGGATAAATGATGGTTTTATGGGAAACGGAAACTTGTGACATTTTTTTTTTTCGTTTTCTTTTCTTTTTTGTTTTTCTTGGAATGCAGTTTAGAGCTGGGTAATCACCACAAGCAATTTACATTTCAGTCCTTATGAAAAGGGGTAGGAGCCAGAGGAAAATGTCTTCCAGCCTCAGAGGAGTCCTTGTAAAATGTCTGCTAATTACTCAGGCCACTGCTACAAAGACTAAGACCAACAAATTGTATCTGAATGAAGAACTACCTCAGAGAGGATGGAAACTTCTCTACAGCATTCATTATCTTGTGCTTTACATGATACCTTGTCAAATGTCTCAGGACATGTTCCTAACATGGAAAAAATGTAGTTATTCTTTAGTTAATATTTTTCAGCAAAATGCCATTTTTGAAGCTTGTTATTAGTTAAGAGCCCTAGATAACTCTCACTTTATGGGTAAGTTTCCCATGTCTACCTGTCTCAGAGCCCTAACACTCTTACTTAGTAAAACTGTTCTGAAAAATTAACGTTTTCCTCTTTTCTAGTGTCCAAATAAGGAACTGCATTGGAAGAGGTTCAGAAAGTTAAAAGAATAGACAGGTTTAATTTATTAAAGAGGCAGATAGCACCGATTTGGGGTTGCTGGTGATAAATGTACTAACTGCAAGTGATTGAACTGGAGTTGATAAATTCCAGAGACATAAATCTTTGCAATAGCATTAATATATAATAGTAATAGTAGCAAAAATTATGCTGTATACTGAATGCATAATTCTTACCAAGAAGTCATCCCTGGCTTGGGTAGAGGAAAAGGAGCACAGCCTGTCAACTGTCCTTGTCTCTGCTAAATCCACAGTCTTTCCTCCTGTAGAGAGCTGCTCCTCTCATGTTCTTTTATATCTTAACCCCAGCTGTCTCTGCCTTCTAGATGTTTGGCATGATTTGAGTGGAGAATTGAGTAATATAGTCATATATGTTTAGCAGGTACTCCATTTAGCTCATCATCATTCTGAGGGGTGTCAACTTTAATATTAAAATTGCAGATAATTAGGCAAAGGTCTTATCTTAGGCAGTACAGCCTTCAAAATCTCCTTTGAAGCTGCATGTTTTCCTTTTTTAGCCTTGTTTCATTAATTTTAACAGAAATGGAGCATCTTCACAAGACTCTCTCCTTTAGCCACTTGGCAGGTGAATTCCACATTCATTTCAAGAGATAACATAAACATCTCTTGGTTGTAAGCATCTTGACTCTTCTCCTGAAGTGCACTAAAGTAAACTATATTCATGTCCTACAATGAGCTAGGCATTTATCCCACAATAATGAAAAAAACCATGCAACAAAACCCAGCAACCCTAAAAAGAAACCCCAGAATATTCTAATGGAGTTATATTGACTATACTAAAATTGAATGTCTTTGAATTAGTGAAATTATGCACAGCTGAAAAAGATTTCAGATCTTGCACTATGTGTTTGCAATCAGAAAAAAGTGAGTAGGGAATTCAGTAATTCAGTAGGGAAAAACATAGATGAAATTCTTCATCATCCAGATTTCTTTTTGAAGTCATGTATTCCTTGTATCTTTCATGAAAAGAACAACACAAGGCACATGCAGTATCAAATTGGTATCCAGAAGCCACCTTTTACCTGAAGAAATGTCAACATGATCATCTTTGAGGCTTTCTTATGATTCCTGGCACAGCAGCAGAATTTAACCTTAAGTAAATCAATGTGACTGTAAATCACAGAGTCATGGAACCATTTATGTTGGAAAAGACCTTTAAGATCATCAAATCTGACCATTAACCTAGCATTGCCAAGTCTAGCACTAAACTATGTTCCTGAGCATCACATCTACACATCTTGCAAATCACCCCAGGGATGGTGACTGCACCATTTATCTGAGCAACATGTTCCAATGCTTTACAACCCTTTCCATGAATTTTTTTTTCCCTAATGTTATCTCTAAACCTCCCCTGGTGCAATGTGAGGCCATTTTCTCTCATATTGTTGCTTGCTACTAGGAGAGGAGAAGACGACCCATCTTTCTATCTACCTTCTTCTTCTTTTCTTCTGGAGAGAACTATCCTGAAGAAGGTAGCTGTAGAGAGAGAAAGTCTCCCCTGAGCCTTCTTTTCTCCAGACAAAACAATCCCAGTTCCTTCAGCTGCTCTTCACAGGACTTGTTCTCTAGACCCTTCACTATCTTTAGACAGAGTCCAACATCTGAATGTCCTTCTTGTATTGAGAGGCCCAAAACTGAACACAATATTCTAGATGAGGCCTCCCCAGTGCTGAGTACAGGGGGGGCACAATCACTTCCCTACTCTTGCTGGCTACACTATTCCTGATACAGGCCAGGATGCTGATGACCAGCTGAGAACTCTACTGGCTCATATCCATCCAGCTACTGACCAACAATCCCAGATCCTTTTCTGCAAGGCAGCTTTCCAGCCACTCTTCCTGTGGCATTGCATGGGGTTGCTGTGACCCAAGTGCAGGACCCAGCACTTGGCCTTGTTAAATCTCATACAGCTGACCTCAGCCCATCGATCCAGCCTGTCCAGATTACTCTGTACAACCTCTACCCTCAAGCAGGGTAGAGATTTACTGCTTAACTCGATTTCATCTGTAAATTTACTGTGGGTGCACTCCATCCCCAGATTCAGATCACTGGTAAAGATACTAAACAATACTGAGCCCTTGGGTACATGATTTGTGACTGACCATCAACTATATTTAACTCTATTCACTACCACTTTTTAGGCCCAGCCATCCAAACATTTTTTAATCCAGTAAAGAGTGTACTCTGCAGCACTTTTATTTACTTATAAGTTTTCCTGTCAGTGGCCAAGAACCATTTGAACAGCTAATGGAAAACATAAATCACATCCTTCTTTGATGTATCTGTAATGTGTATCTAGACAATTATTTAATTACCAAAAAAGCACTCTGAGCCTCTGATTCATCTCTAACTTGTTTTTCAAAGTCCTAGGATTTTTTACTAGATACTCTTGAGTAAATGAGTGTTGATCAGCTGTGACTTACATAGGCTGTTAACCTGTTAATGTAGTTTGACTTCCATATCAATTTCATGGTAGTTACTCAACAATGAGTAAGAAACTTCATACAACCACTTCAGCTTATATAACTCTGTTTCTGTCTGTCCAAAAGATTTTTCTCCATTCTGGGAGTAATGCACCACAGGCATTTCTCTAAAATGCTGCAGGAGCACGGAAGTGGCTGAGACATTTACAAGGTATCCTGCTTCTAATATTTCAGTTGCAGGTTCTAAATTTGAGATAATAATTTGGGAGAAAAGAAATGCTGAACACCTTGAAGTAAGTTAGAAAAAGATTTGGCTTTGCAAAACAAAAATTAATATAGTCCCTATTCTCCAATCTGTCATCCCATTTTTTTTTATCAGTGTAACCTCATAGACTGGCATGGAGTTAAACCAATATGTAGCTAAGACAAGGGAGATGAAAGATGGGATCTTGTGAGTTTTGGGAAGTGCATTGCAGTGCAGTGCCTGATATGCAGTGTTAAATTCAACATGTAACAGAAAAAGCACTCAAGGTAAACTGCCTAATCCCACACCCTCATCATCTTTTTACACTAAGGAGAATACTTTGATCAGGAAATTTGAGGAAGGAACATTTCAACTGAGGACAAGTTACAGAAGATGTCCCATTTCTGTTGGGAGCAAATGTACTTAGTTTTGAACTGCTAAGGATTAAAACAGATTGAGAAGATGTTGGATTAGTTTTTTTCATTATTATGAAAAAAAAAAAAAGGAAATTTAAGTAGGAAAACTAGCTGTTTGGGAGAAAACCAGAAAACTAAGGAGGCTGGGAAAATAGGCAGTAAACTACCCATGAGAAAAGAGCAGTCAGATTAAGGGGGAAAAAAAGGCACAACCCCCCCACCCCAACCTTAGCACACAGTTATTTTTTTTCCTTTGATAAGTAACAGTGGAAAATTAGGAACTGGACCAGAGGATGCAGATCCAGGGAAAGCTGCAGATCTTTGCAATGATGTGAAATGTACAGATTACAGAGAGGCTCTGCATAGTTACTATAATTTGCTCTGGCAAATCTGATTGCAGGGTGAGCCCTACATGTGGGTATTCACAGAATACTGAACCAGGACAATGGTGATGTGCATTATAAAGTTTGTGGTGTGATCGGGAGAACTGTGGGCCTTGTGCTTAATGCCAGGCTACTGTAAGGACACCAGGTAGAGGGAGCACTCTGTTCCTTTTACTTATGTTTTTCAAAGGTGTGTTGTTTCCTAAGACATTTGGGAAGAAGGGGTTTGTGGGCAGAAATAATTCAGCATGAGAAGGAAGATCCTAGTGAGAAACTATTTTTATATGGGCAGATGGATTTGAAGCTGCAGTTGGCTCAGTGCTGTTCCTAATCTATTATAAGAAACTGTTGTTCTGTGTGATATTCTGGCCATATGCTAAAGCCAGAGGATAGTCTATTATAAAAGAGTGAAGAAGAGTTTATCCTTCTGAATTTGTTGATACACTCTATGGTTCATGTCTCTTCATCAGACAAGGAAAACTCAGAGGATGGAAGCAGATATTCCCCTTGATTCTCATCTTTATCATAATTGGAGCATTCTCCATTTCTCCTGAAATATATTGCTTTCAAAAGAGGCAAGAAGGCACTGACCTTTCAGGTCTCTCAGACCTGTACTCTCTTTTATGCCATGATAGTGGGAGGGGGCATGAAACACTTTAGTTAGATGTAAAATGTGCAGGTGGCCATGGATAAAAGAAAAACCACAGGGTGTTTCCTCTTCATGTAGGTACATCAGACCTTTTCACATGTACTGTCCTAGAAAGCTGTCACTCTCTTGTCCACTCCTTCCCAAGAAACAGTCTTGATTTACAGCCTTTTTTTACCTTGGAATACAGAATCAATCCAGACACAAGAATGAGGTCAATGAATGAGAGAATATTGGTACCTCTCATTGAGGAAAACAGCAGGACGAAAGCAAAAACTGGATTTGTTAGAGTCAAGGGAAAAGACCAAGATCATGCACAATTATGTCATCCTTGCAGGATAAGAAGCTTCTACTATTTAGCAAGTAGAAAAAAAAATACAGGAAAACATCATAGACTCAATCCTTCTTTGAAAGATACTACACAGAGCCTGGAAACCGAATTGGTATGTAAAAGTGAGTATACAGATGACTGAAAGAAAGATGTAACATAAAAGGGCGCTCAACAGAAACTCCTTATAGTCCTTCTGGTTTGTTAAGGAGACTACTTGTAGAAGAGAAATTTGTACATCACCAGTCCCTCACTATTAGAGTCTGTAAATAAGTCAAGGAGATCACAAAGTTGACACCTATTGACAGCCTATGTACAAAAGTGGACACTGTTCCCTTAGCTAAGGACACTTGCAGAGCAGTGTGGTCAATGTGACATTGCAAGGAATATGGCAGAGTACCTCCATTTCTGTGTATTACCACTGCTTTCACATTTTTGTAGTTGCAAATTGCTTATTGAGATGGAGTGATTTCTAGAAGCTGCAGATGCCATAGTTGGTAGACAGTATGGTTAATATGTCTTTACATATATTTATTTATCTTGTTTGGTACTGTCATGGCTGTTTTTATGGAAGGGAGACTAGATCCTTAAGAAGAGTAAGAAAATCTTAGGTAGGATGGAACTGCTACTCCCTGCATCAGATATCTTCTCAGATTTCCCAATAGTAATGCTAAATGTCCTTCTTAGCCAAACGATAAACTTTAGGAAAAGGTATGAATATTGCCAAGACATGCCAGGAGGAACATAGAACTGGTTGAAGTATTTCCTTTGAGCTATAAAATCTATGCTTTTTGCTTGTGTTTTGCTGGTTTAACATCCATTTTCAAAGTGATATATTTATTGAAACATATCTTAAGAATCAGAAATGCATATACAAGTTCAGATGATCTAGGACTTACTAGAGTTCTGATATCACATCACTGCTCTGAGATTCAAGTGAGATGGCTGAATGTATGTATTTCAAAAGGTAGGCAGCTCTAGACATAGATTGGCACATGCCTATTCTGTCCAGAAACACATCTCATTAGAATTTCCAAGCCAGCTGCAAGCTAAGTAGTGCATCCACACTCTGCAGGACAATGCACTGCAGGTGTCAGGACCAGTCCCAAGGGTAGAGGAGCTAGCACAGTGCTGACCGTGGGCTAATTCACCCTATTTCTCAGGACAGCTTATTTGTTTAGGCAGCACATCTCACGGACAGTGTTATTCTCCTTCCAGGCCAGTAGCTGACTTAAGAAACTCAGTGTCCTTCTCTGTTTTTCAGGGCACACAAGTGTTCTGCAATTGCCAGTTTGGTTTGACCTTACCATGTTTTACTGAATCTCTTATGAACACCAAACAACACTTAGTCAAACAAGTTTTTTTTAAAAGGGTAATGTATATCCTTGTCACGGACCTAAGAATGGTTTGATTTTCTTGACAAAATCTGTTCTTCACTTTCTAGGAATAACCATTTTCAGTGAAAATGCAGGAACTTTATAATAATACCTGGCCTACCTTTCAGGCCGTTTTGTCTGTAATGTGAGGTTTTTTTGCATAACGAGTGTGATTTGCATTTATAAAGGCTGAGGAATCCACCATATTCTAAATGAAATTGTTCATACACAAATAAGAATTAGCTGTGATAGTGGATTACAAAGAATGCCTCTTTATTGCCTAAGGTCCAGAGGAAGCTCTATCTAGCAAAAAAAAAAAAAAAAATAGAGGAAAGTGGTTGTGAATATCCATAATTTTTTTTATTCCAGGAGTCTGCAAAATGGTTGCTTAAACAACTACAGCTTTCCATTGTGATTTTACAGAAGCTGATTTGTTTTCCAGACCCATTTCTACTCTCCTCCTTGCCTGCCTGTTTCTTTAGTACTTTGCTGAAAAAAATACGCTGCAAGAGAGTCAAATGACAAATTCAGTTTTTGTGTTTTCATTTTCTTGGGAACATGTGACATAGAAATTTTTACTTTAATGTGAATATAATGTAATGTAAATGAAGTGCAACTACCTTCAGAAACAGTAAAGAGCTAGCTAGTGAAAACTGCCCCAACTTTGGTTTGCAGTGAGGTAACACACCATTGCATGAAATTACTCATTTAGTGGGCTGTAAGAAACAAAGGCTGAATATCTCTGCTCTTGTCAGACTGTTGTGCCAGAGATCTTGAGTGCCATTTTGTTCCCAAATGAGACTCAAGATATTGTGAGATCTCGTCTTGAAAGGCAACACATGAAGCTTATTATGTTAAAGCAAGGAGAAAAGACATAAAATTAAAAGTATTTGGAGGAGGTGGAGGATGAGGGTGGGTGGTGGTTTGCTCAGAAAGAGGTGTGCGCTTCATTGACAGTAACCAATGAAAAGGTAGAACCAAATTAAAGTCAAGTAGGTACGAACTGCCTACAGCTCTGAAACAACAGGAAGGGTTCTTTGATGTGATGCTGTATATAATTGGTTAGATATAATTAAGAGAGATGCAATACAATCTAGAAGTTATCCTAAATCTAGAAAAGACGAAATTGGCTAATGGCCTATTTATAGTGTAGAGAGTAACGAATACATCATCAGACTGTGCAGAAATGGAAGAAACACTTAAGAAACAAAAGCCTGAAAGGGATGAATTGGAGTAAACCCCATAGATAAAAAATAGGTGGTCTGACTTTTATGTTTCTGTCTTGGATGTGAAGCCATAATCCTTTTGTATGAACTATTCCTGACCAGACCTATCAGGTTTTTGATGGAAGACTATCAGTCTTTTGCAAGATCTGGTAGAGAACAGTTTCGAGAGAGTAACTTGAACGCTTATGGAAATGAATAAAAGATAAGTTGACATCCAAACCAGACATTATCATTCTGTCAGAGGAAAAGTCTTAAGATTAGAGAACGTGAGAGTTACATGTAGAAAGGCTTCAGCTCTGGAGGACTGAAAAATATCAGTTGTATTCTGTAGGAGAAATGTTTATTGTGGTAATCATACCGGACCAGGAATTCAGCTATATAAAAGACACTTCTAATGAAAACAGTAAACAAAGAAACATTTTTAACTTGGGAGAAATAATTTTGAGGCATTGCCCTCACATAGACATCCAGGTACCTGAAAATACTGAATATTTCTGGCAAGAACTGTTTATCCCTTTCACAGATAAAAAAGAAAAAGAAGTCACATAACAATAACTATACCTTGACAATAACTTTAATCATATGGTTATGTTATTCTGAAAAGAAAAACTTATGTGTTGATTGCCAGAAAAGCCACTGTTTTTATGACTCTAAGTCAAGGATGCTCATGAAACCAGGATGATCTTAGGAGATGGTGGTAGTGAGAGCACCACAAAAGCAATCACAAATTCCCTAGTCTGACTACAGTGTAGAAGCAGTTACACATTTATTAGTCTGACCCAGAGAAGGATAAAGTGCTCTAGAAAAAAGATGAGATTAGATTCAGTGATCAAAAATATAAAAGAATATATTCAAAGAAAACAGTTAAGTCAATACAGTGTTTTCCCAAAATTTTAAATTACTTTCCTGCACCTGAAGCAGTGTTTGCTTATTTACATAGTTGAAATTGCCAGCATAGATGAGACAAGACATCACTTTAAACTGATTCTCCTTACTGTAAATCCTTAGGGCTGGACACAGATATGCTTAATTAAATGGGTCATGATTTCTCTTTCCTAGTTTTACCATTTAAAATGTGTTTTTATGATGGGAGCTATTTCCAGAACTGAGTATACCTCTACAGCATTTGAAAATGTCCATGAAATGTAGAGGGAAAAGAAGCATGAGAAATGTTCAATTGCATAAGTTTTCCATATTTTCCTTCTTCTTCCTTTTTTTTTTTTTTTTTGTGTGCGTGTGTGTTTCTTTGATTTGTTTCGTTTCTTATGGAAATTCATCATATTTCTCTTTTCTGCACAGCGTAATACTTCTATTCCCTATTTAAACATTCCTTCCTCAGCTCTCTCCTCTTTGTAAACTGCAATTAAAAAAAATATCTAACCTTCTGTTCTTGCATTGATATTTTCAAACGTGCCTAAGACAACCTGAACTAGTTTCTGAATGGAGGCTAGTAAAACCTCAGGCATAATTTACAAGATGGGAGCAAATAAGAAAATTCATTAAAAATTAGTCTGGTGATGAATTCTGTGAGAGCTAGATTTTTTTTTCTTAATGATGTGAAAGGAAGAAGAAGAAAAGTACTATTCAGAAGAAAAGAAGTAAAAAGAATATAAATTCAATATTTTTATTAACTTAAAATAATAGTGCAACAGATGGAAGCATTGGTTGAACTACTTAATCAGCCATGCTATATACTGTACCAGGGAGAAATAAATGCAAGCAGATATGCCCAGATTCTTACTTCTTGCCATTAGAGCTTAATCTCAAGTCTTCCATTGTTTCATGTATCTGCTTGCTGGGAACCTAGTCATTCAGCAGGTGTACTTGTTGGTCTTCTACAGCAATTTGTTATGTGTCTCCTTTTGCTTGCCCACAGCTTCTCAGCAAATACCTCTGAAAACCTCCATACTGGACTGCTGTTTAGCATGTCCTGGGGGCAAACACAGATTTACAGGCTCAGAAAACTGTGGCTGCAGAAAGCATGGGCACGCAGACACTCTGCCTCTTCTGTCAACACACTCATATTCCTACTGCAGCTGGGTTCTACTGTTTTGAAATAATATTGTTTCAGCCTTCCGATGGGGCCAGTATCCAGCAGAAGTTGTTCCTGAGGGTCATCCTGTCCTTCCCCCCTCCAAGTAAAAGTAAGCACAGGGGAATCAGCTCTAAAAGCAGATGGTGAAAGTGTGGACAGTGTGGATATTGGTTCAGTAAAGGTTGATGTGACAAGGAATGAGAGGGGATGGGTGTCTCATACCTCCTCTTTTTCAGACACTCAGGAATTGGGCTTATGTCAGGAGCTTTATTCAGACATTATTTATCTTAAACATTGCCCTTCCCTGTTACTAATCATGCAGTGACACTTCATCTGTCATGTCTTAGCAAGCTGTGACACATTTCTCAAGAACACTGAAAAAATTATTTGTAAGACTGTATTTTCAGATTCATCATAGTGTTTTCACTGATTAACATACAGACTGACTGCTATAGATTTTGTAGCCTAACATGTATCATCTTTATCTCATTATCTGTCTCCACATAGTATTTATCATCTCAGACATACTAACAGTTTACAAAACGATGAAATATGCTTTTAAATGAACACAAATTATATGAAAAGTATTACAAGCCTTTTATCACCTTGGTTATTTATCAGCTCTCTTGTAGTTATTATGAACACATTTACCCTTCAGACAAGATACCTCCTATGACATATCAAAGCCAATGCCTGCAACTACTTCAATAAAATCAGCCATTAATCCCAGTCAATTTTTCTGTCTTTCCCTATGTAAAATCCATACAGTAACCTCTGGGAAGAAAATGGCAGTGCAGATGCATTAGAATCTTTCCAACACTTGCCAGTTGTCAGATCCTGTGCTCTTACCACACTTTGATGAATCCTTTTCCTGCTGGGTACAGATAAGAAGGAAAATCTTGGAGGAGCCAGTCAGCTCTACCTTACTCACAAGCCCATCCCAGGCAGAGAGCAGGAGAGGCTGTACCAACAGGGCAATATAAAGTTAAACACTGCTGCTTCTGACGGCCAGAGGAACCGTATGGCAATATGCCAGAGCACCGTTTCCCTTCCTCTCTTTTCCTCTTTGAGGAAACTGTGATAATAAAAGCAAGAAAAAGTTCTTGCTCTCTCTCTCTGCAGGTACACTTGCTTGTTTCAGAGGAACCCTCACCAGAGCACTTCAAACACCTCTCTTCTTTGCACTGATCTAAAGAAGATGAAGTCAGCAGTAGATCTATGTTATAACGGCTAGAAATTTTCTTTTTTTTTTCCTTCCTTCTTCTATTTTTGTTGTTATATGACAATGAATCAATACCACCAAGCTGCAAATTCCTTCCTTTTGTTTTGCTTTCTATTTTTCTCTTGAGTGGAAGTGATGGCTCATTGGTGCAAGGCTAACAATTAACAATAATTTGTCCCTGAAGCATTTTAAGATCATATTCTTTAGAGATGAAGCTTTTAATTTTATGGCTTTAAAGCTGTGTTTTCTTGGTTGTTGATTTTCTTTTTTTAATTAAAGGCTTCAACCCTTAAATTTCATCTTAAATTTGAGCCATTGTAGCATGTGTTAGAAGCTTGCAAACTAAAGTACAGAGAGCCTGTCTCTACTCCCTTTGAAGTCATGACAAATCTCCTGTTGATTGCAGAGAGGGAAACTGTACCAAAAGTACAAAGCACATTTATTTCCTTCTGATTTCAGTTACCCTGCTATTGTACCATGTATCAGAAGAGCTGCAGACTTTAGTGGGCAAACCAGATATATCATTAAAACAACTTCCCTAGCAGCAGATTATTAAATTGCTACTTAAGTACAGTTGAGGGTCATTCAGTGACAACTTTTTGTTTTGTGAGTCTCTTTTCAATATGACAAAGGAGGAAGGCGCACCGAGGGACTGACATTTCCTGAATGTTCTGTGCTACATACTGACATGACTCCTGGTTAAGTTCCTCAAAATGCATGCTTCTAAAGTTGTACCAGTCTTACTGAAGTGCTTGATAAATTATTTTCATCTGTGTGTCACTCCTTTTTCCTATATTCTCAGGTCTTCATATTGCTGACATTCCTTATCTCTTTTTGTCAGATGAAAGTGCAAAAAAATTGTCCTGATGGGAGAGAATAAAGAGACTGTGCAGTCAGGAATGTGTCACTGGGGTAGTGACTGCCATTAGTGGTTGACTTATGAGGGAGTTATGGATTTCCAGGAGCTAGTCTGGCAGTACTCCACATGGGAGAGAGAAAGGCGCAGCATCTTATCAAGACTGTATGATATTTGTCAGGAATATAAAACTCTATTTTAAATCTAATTCTGGTAAAGAAGGATGGCTATAATTTATCAAAGATGCCATAGATGGGGTCCTTCTCACCTGACAAAACTGAGCCATGCACACTAAACTTCCTTAATTGCGGAAGAAGTAGGAACATCCTATTGTATGATTCCTTTGACCTAGGGAATTTTGGTTGGTTTAGGATAATTTCCTTTCATTATCTTTAGGATAAGATTGGTTGCAATCTAGTTCCTACTCTCTGTTG
This sequence comes from Indicator indicator, assembly GCF_027791375.1. Classification (NCBI taxonomy): domain Eukaryota; kingdom Metazoa; phylum Chordata; class Aves; order Piciformes; family Indicatoridae; genus Indicator; species Indicator indicator. The sequence goes on from NC_072010.1 coordinate 75,027,642, forward strand.
GTTATAAATTTGCAGAAAGTGATCTGCATCTACACAAGCAGAATCAGGCATTACCAGCTGACAGTGCAGCCACATTGATCGAACCCAACAGCCATGATCAAGAAGTGAAAAAAACAGGCCTGGAAATTGCTTAAGATGTTAGAATTAACAAAGGGATCTATCTTCAACAGATGCTCCAGGCCAGATTTGAGCATGGTTCAAAGCAAATCTCTAATATGAGTATTTGCTTGAAGACAATTGCGTAGGATAAGACGTTTGAAGCCAGTCAGTTTATAACTAATTCTGTATATGCTGAATTCTAGAGTGGTTACTACTGGCTATGGGCTGTAAATGGTAACCTTTGTTGTGTAAAGCAAAGAAGGAAGCAGCATCAGACAAATAGCAAAGTCACACGATGGTTTGGTTTGGTTTGGTTTTTTGTTCAGTGACCTCCATTACTGACATCTGATTTCTGTTTATTGAAAAGAAAATTCTTTCCTTAAAACCTAAAAATTCTGTGGAAAATAATATATGTATTATAAATTCTGCTATGACGTCAGAAGTGTTTCGATGTATGTATGCTACAGAAGAATTTTCACCAACATATAACTTCCTGGGCACATGTACAGAGTTCCAGCAGCATTTTTCATTCAGCTCTTTAAGAAGGATGTGTGGTCCAGTTATTAACAAGAGAGAGTATGAGACAAGTGCCTGGTTTGTACTCAGCTTTGCATGCAACACTAAGCAAATCCTACATTGTCTCTGTGGCTTAGTGTTCCTGTCTGTAGAACAAGAGTGATAGCACTCGTTTATTTCACAGGAGTGAGTCTTACTTACTGCTTTTAGAACACCTACTAAGCTGTATGTGAATTCCTTTTTCTGCTGAAGCCAGTGCAGGTTTTGCTTTGTGCAGTAATGAAGAAAGTTTCTGAGATGCATTTGGAAACTCTTCTCATAGATACCTCAACAATTCTGTGATAGTACACTAACTCAATTTATGAATTTATACTAGAGAACCATTTAAAATTAGGAATAACAAATGAGTTTTCTGGTTTATGGTTTTCATTTCTGTTTTCAACAGGGCTGACTAAAGATGGCTTATCAACCCTGAATTTTTTTAAGCTCTCAAGAAAACTGACTTTTAGGAACCACAGAAGATTTGTTATCAGTAAGACATTAAAACTCCCTTCCCCGCTGCTGCTGATCCTGTCATTAACAGCTGCATCCTTCCGGCTTTGTCTATCATTCAAGATACATTATTCCACAAAGAGTAATGGGAAACTCAAAATTAAGGAATTTGATTATCATATCACCTGTTTCCTCAAATCCTTTATAAAAATTTAAGGAGGCAAAGCTGTCAGTCATCTTTTATGCATCTAAGATGACTGGGCAGAGAAGATTTACAGTTGTCATGGAGAGAAAATCACAGTCATATAAAACATCAGGAAAAGACAAGCATTGAGAAAATATCCAATGACATAGATTTTAAGTAGACTTTAAAAATATATGAGGTATTAACTCATAAAAATTGAGAAACACCTAGATCAAAATATTTCAAGGAAGAATTTGAAAATTAGCATCTTACCAAGAAGATAGGAAGAACCATCAAGCAGTAAAGAAGGGCCATTAGAATAATGCATGGCAATTTCTTTTGATGCTGAAGGAACTGTGAGAAGGAAAAATTAAAAACTGATGATTTTCTTCCAGAAGAGAGGATTACTGGGATTTTTAAAGCTTAGGTCTCTCTTTACTCCATTAAAGCTTAAATATCAAGTAAGCTCACCAGCAGACCCTGTCTTCCAGCTCTTAGTGAATCCTGCTACTGCAGAAGGCATTATCTACTGCTTCCCAAAGATTGGCAGCATCTTGTCCCACTGGCAAGCAGCATCTCCCAGCACTCAGGGAAACAAATCTCCTTGGAGCAGTGAAATAGACTTCCTGCATGCAGGTTAGAAGTGAGAAGGCAAAGGTTCTGAATTTTTATTTGAAAAAGAGAATTTTTACTTCCTGAGCAATTTCTGAAATCCCACCAAAATGTAATGAAGAATCACTATTGGCCAAGAAACCAACCAACCAACCAACCAACCAACCAACCAACCAACCAAAACTTTCTATAAACGTTGCAAAACAGCTTCCATCTTCTAAAAAGTATTGCAAGGAAATAAGGCAAAGCAAGCCCTCTCTCTTCTTGATGACTTATTTATAGGGGTTTTATAGAATTCCTCATCTTTACATTCTAGTGTGGGAATGAAGGTGGCACAGAGAAAAGACGTTTCACATCTTGACCTGAAGGAAACTTTAATTTTTCTATTCATAAGCTGGGGGAAATAAAATAAAATTAAATTAAAAAAAAAAAAAACAAAAAAAAAAACCACAAAGAAGCAGAGAAGCAGCCCTGGGCTTTTAAACTGCTGTTTCACCAATGTTAACATATTTGCAAAATGGTGATTATAACCTTTTTTTAAGAAAAAAATACTTCAACTGTTTTAACCCAACCACATCAGATTCATTCCTCACAAAAGGCCTGGACTAAACCATACGCTGATGAATGATAGAGAATTTCATATTTGTCCTGCAAATCAAGATGCAGTCAATTAATTTGAAAAAAAGTAGTTGTTTTGATGGGAATAAGCTATGTTAACTCTAGTTTGTAAAAATCTGGGCTAAGATTTATTGTTTTAATTGCTTTCATTATCAAAAAGCTATTACATTTAAATCACAATTTAAAAATTGTAACAAATATAAAAATATTTCCATATTGCATTTGAAAAATTAGACAAGAATATCCATTACATTAAGTCACCATGAAAGCATTTAAAAGATCTGAAGAAAAAGTCATCAGTTCAGACAACACATCTGATTTTATATTCAGGTAAGATTTTCCTACTTCTAATAAATCTGGATCAATTATTTCAAATATCTTATAAATAATAATTAGCTTTGGCAACTTCTCCAAATAAAAGACAGATCATGGTGAATTAGAAGTGGTGCAGTTTGTTAGAGACAGAAGAGAAACATTCAGAATGCAGAATACAAGACAAACATCTAATATTTAGACATCCTATTCCCCTTAGGAGCAGGAACAGCCAAGGTTAATGCAATCCTAGCAACTGCATATTTAGCAAATGAAATAAGTATATGGCAGGTACTCATATTTCCTTTTGGGAGAAAATAAGCATATTTAAAAAGAACCGTCTCTAGCTTGATGTTTATTCTGAATATTGCTATTATCCCACATTCTTACTTTTAATGGTAATTTTAAAATGCTCTCTATTGAAACGTTTATTGGACAGAGGGGTCTTACAAAACCAGAATTTCCTTGCAACAATGCAAATATCCAAGTATAGGAACTATTTATGGGTTTCAGTAGTTCTACATGTTCCTGACAAACAGTTTTAATTCTGGGCACGCAAACCCCTAATTTAATGTCCCAGGTCATAAAGTGACAGACCTGCTGTAACAGACTTGTCTTTACTACACGGGGAGCTCAGCCTGTCACCAAAACCCTGCAGTGGAAGGTCAGCCTCAAGAAGCAATGTGGTCGCCATTATCTTAAAAAATCTTCTATTTCTGTCTGTGATGGTTTTAAGACTGTCTTTTTATTTTTTTCTTCACAAAGTTCATAAGCAGAGAAAGTGAAAGAATGTAAATAAATCACTATTGGATGTAAGAAAGCAAAATAATGATTATTCTAAACACTTCCATTGGAGAGAGAGAAATGTCCAAGAATCTCTACTCAAAACAAGATTGGGGAGTTTGGGCAGTTCTTAGCTTGCTTGAATGACTTTTATCTGCTGTTTCTTCTTTTCTGGCTGAAGATAACACACTGACCTTGGCAAGCTAAGTGTAACAGCCTCTCTGCTTCTTGACTCTCTGCCTTCTGCCAGGGAGGCCTGGGGGGATTCCTTCTGCTTGAGGGGGAAGCCCCTTGGGGGAAGCAAATGGGGCTTGGTTGTGCTTTTCTGTTGATCGTACATACTTGTAAATGTTGTGAATATTGTATATTTGTACATATTCATTGCATTTCATCATAGATTGTAGATTTGCTTGTAAATACAGCTTTCATTTGCTTCCAGACCAGGCTAGCCTGATCATTGTCGGTGTGGGAGGGGGATTTCAGCTCTTACACTGTTACAATTCATTCTGCGAAAGCAGAATGGAGAGTGGCGTCTGACAGTTGATTTCTGTGCCTTGAATGAAGTAACTCCGCACATGAGTGCAGCTGTACCAGACATGATGGAGCTCCAGTATGAGCTGGAATCCAAGCAGGCCAAATGGTAGGCTACCACAGACATTTGCAATGCTTTCTTCTCTATTCCCATAGCAAAGGAATGCAGGCCTCAGTTTGCCTTCACCTGGAGAGGCCTACACTGTCTGTTAGGGCAAGCTTAAGTCTGTATAGGAGGTGAAAGTGCCTTTTGTCTTATGAAGATCCATTGTTCAATGAAATTGAACAGAGCAATTGCTAAGCAATGTATTGGAAAATATGTCTTCCATTTGGAACAGTAAAGGAAAGATTCTATCCAGAGAATAGCAAGAAATAGCAATATATCCAACAGAACTAGGGTGTCATGTTTTCAATAGCCCTGACACTTGGATTGTCACAGTGTCCTCCAAAATGACCTTTGCCATCCACTACAACCCATCACATGGGTTACCATGGTGTGCAATAAAATCACACATTGCTCAGCAGAAAATTTGAATTAAATACAGATTTTGTAAAAACAACATTTGGGAGAAGAATTGCTAACACCCCAAAACTGTTGGAAACACATTTTCACATGAGCTCTCACCATTCTTTGGAGCTTTGCTTAAGAGTAATTCAGCAGAAAATTGCTTGCAAAATTGTATGAAGCTCCCTATTGACTATTTAAAACAGGTGGTGCTAATCACACTGAGGCTAATGCTGTGAGTTGGCAGGTGCTAAGCTGCTATAAGATCTCTTTGCTAAAAGTGGAGCTGCATGACAGGTTTATATTTTCACAGTGACAACAATGGTATTGCAGTACTGCTATACATCCCACTAAATTGAAGTTAAACAAGAGAAGAGCTGGGCTTTTTGTGTTTTGTTGGTGTTCTCTTTTTAGCAAATAAATTATTTAATCCTGTCCTTTTATCAACAGCATGCATTTTCTCTGGAGAGCACAGATTTTGGCATTAATGCCTCAAACTGAGAATGACCACAGCTTCTGAATCCATGTGTGTGGAAGTAAATGAGCATGCACAAGAAACTGAAAGATGCTACCACTTTCTGAATGAAGTATGGCAATTTTCTTCTACACTGGACAGCTTGGCCTCATGATTAGCTGCAAGAACTGACTTGTCAAACTACACCTATGCTTTCCTGTAAAGGTGCAGATTCAAATTAGACAATGGGAAATCCCAGATTTTTTTTGGAGGGGTGGTGAATAATCAAATTCTGAGAGCAGAAAAATTGGTATCCTTATCTGGAAAGATGCAGGAAAACAGAACAGGAGATGACTACCTAGTTGTCTGCTAGACGAGGATTTGGATAGATGGCACAGGTTCAAAAGGTCTGGATGTCCTGGGAATATGTTGTGAAATCAGGCTGTCTCTTGCCCAGCGAATACTGAATCAGCCTCAATAAAAAAATATTAAAAGAGAACTCTGGCATATCCAATTAGTGGTATAAGAAAACCAGTAGGATGGGAAATCAAGGTGCTGTGTCATCTAGATTTACATTCCCTAATAAAAGTGTTATACTGCTATGAGGAGAAAGGAAAACTGTTCCATTATTAGGTAAGATTTATACATGGCAGTAGTTACAAGAACTCTTGCCGTTACATTTGTGGCATAGCTCTTCTGTGGGATGTGTAAGTAATGCTAGACATCATGGAAGGATCCAGGGGTATAACGAATAATGTTATAGTCATTGTTGATATAAAAAAGAAAATACAGCAACAAGAAGTGTCAGTAAACAGAGAGCAGAGAATAAGAAAGTCCTAAACAATTTGTCTTTGATGAGAAAGCAATCAATTCTTGTTCTTGGTGGGCTAATGTTCTATTTCTGAAGTTTCTGCCTGTAGTCAGGAAATGTTTTAGTTGTAGTAGATGATTGCAATAGAAGTAGATGACTAAGGGTGTCAAAATGACCCAGTGATGGAGCCTGTGCTCTGCTGCCTGTGGACCTGTTGTTCTGCACTTAGAATCATAGAATAGAATCATAGAATCAACCAGGTTGGAAGAGACCTCCAAGATCATCCAGTCCAACCATTCACCCAGTCCTAAGCAATCAACTAGACCATGGCACTAAGTGCCTCATCCAGTCTTCTCTCAAACATATCCAGTGATGGCAACTCCACCACCTCTCTGGGCAGCCCATTCCAATGAGCAATCACACTCTCTGTGAAGAACTTCCTCCTAACATCCAGCCTATAGCTCCTCTGACACAACTTGAGACTACGTCCTCTTTTTTCTGCTGCTGGTTGCCTGGGAGAAGAGACCATTCCCCACCTGCCTACAACCTCCCCTCAGGTAGCTGTAGACAGCAATGAGGTCACCCCTGAGCCTCCTCTTCTCCAGGCTAAACAACCCCAGCTCCCTCAGCCTCTCCTCATAGGGTTTGTGTTCTAGGCCCGTCATCATCTTCGTTGTCCTTCTCTGGACATGTTCCAGTACCTCAACGTAATTGCCACTATCCCTCCCTCTGTGGGACTGCATTTTGCAGGTTGCATGCATTTTATTCTGTTGTCCTGCAGCTGGACTCTAGCCTGTTGGCCTGCTGGAATCTTCAGAAGGGAGATCCTATATTTCCATGGACATCTCCACACTCAAGTCGCCCACTTTCCTTGCCTCAAGATTTCCCTCTGTTTCAAAGCTCATAGCATGGGATTCAGGGTGTGTTTCTCCAAGGGAAAGGTTTCAGAGGAGGAGGACTTCTGATAAATGACCTCCACTTAAATTCTTGGAGAAGGGGGGTACAGGAAGAAGAAAATCTTGTAAAAAGGAATATAGCAATAGGTATAGAGGAGAAAGTGGAAACAGAGTGCTGGTACTGGTGCAAAGATGTATACCTGTGACCAGGGAAGTGAATATGATGTATCATGGAGGATGAAGACCTGATTAAGCCAAAGGAAAAAGCTGACATAAATATAGAACAGCAAGTTAAGTCATGGGGAAAAAAAAATCCCGCCTACTCATTTATGGGAAGAGAGTTTCTGTGTACCAGAATGTTAAGTTGTGGGAGGTGAGCTTCAAACTGGCAAAGTTTGTGTGTGGTGCCAGTCTCAGTGAGTCCTCAGCCATCTCCCCTTCAGCTGAGTGGACACAATCTCAAAGGCCCCTGCTCCTTGGAGGCAATGGAGGATGGATGACCGTTCCCACCCGCCACAGTAAGTGACTTGTGCCAGAACAAAAACTCTAAGATGAGAAATAAAGGATAAATAACATCTTGTACTTAAACAAGAGGGTTCAACGGCTAAAGTATAGATTAAAAAGCCGAAGCATTCAAAGCCAGAAGGGTAATGCAAATAAGATGAATCTAATGTATATCTATAATTCCTAATAACATTGGTTTTAACCAAGAGACTGGACAAATGCCAGTGTGTCTTGACAGCAGGGATGGTTGGTGATAAAGAAATGTACCTCCTAGAAAGGAAATGGTATAATTTGCCTGGTCTTCATTAGAAGTGTGTGGTGGTTTGAGGCTCTAAACCAGGACAAAGTGAGAGGTGATTTTGAACTGTGCTTGCTTCTTACTATAATAGTATTGTGCTGATCTCTGATGATGAATTAATTTGAATATGCATTTTCCATTTCAAAGGAAAACCAAACATCTTCTCATCTGTTTTACTGCATTTTTCTATGAACTCTTCCTCTTAATAATAGTTTATTTTATCATTATTTAGGCAATGTAAAAATAAAATAATTTATGGATGTAGTTGCATATTTCATACTATTGTTGGTCTTATTTTTCATATCTTCATAATAAAAAGACATGGAATACTGCATATGTTGACAATAATGTATTTTTTTCTTTTATGCATCATACTTCCTTTTGCATTTGCTGAAAAAGATATTTTTACTTTTCTTTCATGGAATATCCAATGTTCTTTTAAAATTCATTTAGCAGCAGATCTCTATGGAGTTATTAAGAGTATATACATAGGACAAATAGTCTATTGTGAATAATGTCTAAATATTTCTCTTCTTTCATAGACTTTTTACAGCTGGGGTGTTTTATACATATACGTATATGTATTTTACATATAAGCTTCTAAAATATATCAACTCCAAAGTAACTTCCAGTATATTTTTAAATTGTTGGGGAAAATAAAACAGAGACATTTTTGTGATGCAATTCAACATTTTCCAGAAAATTGTAAACCAAACTGCTACATGAAACTGCCCATAAAAATTTAGTAAGCTCTCCAGAGCATTTAAAGTTCTGTACAGTATTATTTTTTGTTGCAGAATTGAGAATAGTATAATATCTGTATTGCCATCTCAGCCAAGTTCTTCAACACTTTTCATAGTTTTATGATCAAAAAAACTTACTCCAAAAGTCCCAGATAATAAAGGTATCACCACTGATATTTTGATGTGGTGTCATAGATTCTCCCCACTCCCAGCATGAGATACATTTTTGTCCTGACTTTGCCAAGCTATGGCAACCTAGTAGATTTCTGTTAATTAAGGGAAACATTATATATTTCATTAGTGTGGCCTCTTGAAAGGTATGCTGTTGCTCAGTAAAGGAGTAGCACCACTAAGTAACTTCCCCATCCATGCTAAAACTGAATGAAGCTCTTCTTTCCCATCCACAGAAAATATCTCAGATCCACTGGAACTCTCTTAACCGCTCACAAAGTCCTTAGAACTTGTGCACAGAATATAGCTGCTACCTGTGAGGTAAATAAAGTGTTGGAAAGATCAGCTGATTTTTTAAAACTTTTTTTTTTTTTTTTTTGTCCTGCCAGCTATAAATGACATCATTGCAACATGGCTTTGAATCTCTGGGAAAACTAGCTACCTCTGAGTGCACAATACAGCACTATAGGTACAGACAGAAATACTGCCTACTCACATCAGGTGACTGCAGGTCCAGCATGATTTCCACATAAGCCTGCTTTCACTCATCCCAGAAAGTTTGCTTTCACTCATCCCAGAAAACTTGCTTGCTGCAGTGGCACTCCTAGTTTCTGTCTTTCCTTTTAAATCCACTTTCACATTGTCTCTTCCCAGGTACATAGTAGTGTACCTATGTATTCATCTTCCTGGGAGAAAGAGATAAAAATGGACATTCTTTCATGTGCTTATTATGACTCAGGGATGTCTTACAATTGAGGTCTGATTGTGAGCTGCCTGAGCACTGCTCACCAACATCTCTGATCTTTCCATCTAGCCCAGGTGGAAGAAGAGGGCAAAAAATGTTCAACAGATACGAAGAGGAGGAGATCATTCCTTCTTTTCTGTGAAGAGGCCAGACATCAGCATCAGCATGAAACCAGACTATGCTTTTTTGACTAATCAAATCCTAGACTCCTTTATTAATATGACTTATTTCCCCATTCTTTCAACAACTCTGGCAGCCAATATACCAGACATACCCTTTCTGCAGATTCTAAAAGTTAGAAATTTGCATTTAATTTTGCCAAACATCTACTCTTAATTCATGACAGCTTCAGGCATGCTGAGGGTCATTCAAAAATGAAACATGAAAGTACATGTTGTACAACAGAAGCTTTGGAATAAATGTAATATAATATCACGTCATCTTTGAAGAGAAATTATATAAGTTATGTGACAATGACACAATTTATTCTGCCATTATTTTCTTGTTACTCTTCAACTGTTGACATTGAGCTGACCTTGCTGATGCCAGCGTTGTATAACATTCTTCAGCATGCTCTTATGTTTTACTGTACTTTTACTTACATGCAATAAATGATGTCTCTTGTAACAACAAGAGTTGAAGAAGCGACGCTATGTCACAAAGCCATAAAATGGATTTGTAGTTTGATAGAAGAGGTTAGTAAATAGCCAACATTTTGTAGACTTGTATTTCTGCAGTGAAAATGCTGAATTTGTTCAGAATAAATTTAATTACTTCTCTGACATCCTGAGTACTCATTCTCCAGAGAGAATATGCTCTTCCTGCATATGGTACCTTCTACTATAAATCTTTTTCATCATGTCTTCATTACATGTCATCTCTCCCCCTCTCTTAAATCCAATAAACATATGAGTGGTAAACATGAATATTCTTTTTAAAGGAGATGCAATCTAAGCATCAGAGGACTCTTGTGCTGTCAGCTACAAAAAGGGCAAAATAAGCTTTTGTATAACTATCTTATTTCCACTTTCTGAATGGGTTTGTTCTGATGAGATAATTGAACTTCTTAAGGTAAAGCACACTGGAAGACTGAAGAAAAAATACAGAGATCTTTTAGAAGCATATATTTTGAATAAGCACTTTCATCAAGGAATTCTTACCCTTTTAAGTTGTGGCCTATCTCCTGGATAATTCCCTCAATTAATGATTCATTTGAAATCAAATCAGCCTTATCTGACACATGAACAAGGTAAGTTTTCAATTCTTCACTACACAGGTGGTTTTTTTTATAATGGCATTAAGGTTGGGTAGCTTAGGTTGAGTAGCTTAAATATAATGGTATTGAGGTCAGGTAGCTTAAAAGGATCCCTCTGCACTTTATAGCTGTGCTGCAGTTGTTCTGCATACCTCACCTCGGTATTCGTGCTTGTCAGCATGGAGAACTTAGTGCACAAATAGATCCATAGCCACACTCTTTGCTGATTCATTCTGTGGACCATAAGTGCACATCAAGCACATGGAAGCATTATCCTGTCTTTGAGAGAGCAATATACCTTATAAAAATCATTATTTGGGTATCTTGTAAAAGACCTTGACAAGGACAGTGCCCAGACTCTCCTATTGGATATTATTCCTGACAAGAATTGAAATCAAAGGACCAGATTTGCTTTGGTCAGTTTTTCATTATAATTAAGGCCATAATCAAGGACAAGATTCAGCTTTTTGGTGAGCTGTGGAGATGTAATAGTCTTCAGGAGGGCAAGCAGATACACAGAAGACTGCAACATTTATACTTAACATACATTTTCAACATTCTTGCGAAGTGTTAAATACCCAAAGAACAAAGGTATGAGATCTTCACAACTCTATAGAAATATTTTAACAATTTCCTAGCTGTTCTATAATTATTACTGCAGTCCTAATGTTCCTAAGGTTCAGTAGCAGCTTACAACATCATTTCTTCAGCATTAGGGGAATCTGGTTTTCATTTGATGGCAGAAAAAGAAATTTAATTCTTACTGTAGGCTAATATATATTTCATACACCATTAGGTAACAATCCACATGGAGACTTGGTGCTGAGTTATTAATTTGCTTTGAGTTGCATTCTAATTTACTCTGTGGTAATAAGAACAGTGTTATGTAGACAAGCCTCATATAGCTTCAGGAGTGGAAAGTCCTGGTTGTAAGGTTATATGCATCCTGTATATAAACTGCAACACAATTTAGCATAGCCCTTAGCAGAAGTTTACAATAAAAATACAATAAAGCTAATCATAGAATTACTAACACTTGTTTCCTTTCCAGGAGCATACCTTTAGGAAAACATAGACTAAAGTTCTTTTATTTATTATTTTTGCTATTCATGTTTTATAGTTCCACTGAGACAAGGAATGAAGCTTTTTTCCTGGAGCACTTACATTGCCTAAGAAAAAAGAAGCTGTGTGTAGAAATACTATCAGTTGGCAGTGGAACACAGGCAAAGCTGGTATGGGTTTTTATTGTTAGTGAGCCTTACCAACAGCTGAGGCTTCATATCAGAATTCACCATTTATACTCATCTTCACAGAATCACAGAATCACAGAAGACATCCAGTTGGAAGAGTCCAACCCTCGACCCAGTATTGAAGGGTCAACACTGTAAGCTTGCCATGGGTGTAGGACCTGGCCATTGTCCATGTTAAACTTCATACAATTGCCTTGACCCATCAATCTAACCTGTGCAGATCCCATTAGATGAAACCCAACTTGGTGCCATCTGCACATTTGCTGAGGATGCACTCAATCCCCTCATCCAGATCACTGATAAAGATATTAAAGAGGAAGGCACAGTATTGAACCCTGGGGAACACCACTAGTGACTGGGCACCAGCCAGACTTAACTCCATTCACCACCACTCTTTGGACAGTTTTTTATCCAGCACAGAGCGCACTTATCCAAGCTGTGTGCCCTGAGTTTCTGAAGGAGAATGCTGTGGGAGACAGTGTCAAAGGCTTTACTAAAGTCTGGGTGGACAATGTCCATAGCACTTCCCTCATCCAGTAGGCAGGTCACCATAGAAGGAGATTAGATTAGTCAGACAGGACCTGCCTTTCATAAACCCTGTTTATGCTGACTGGGCCTGTTTGCTTGGTTGTCTTGTAAGTGCTGTGTGATGGCACTCTGGATGACCTTTCCTGGCACCGAGGTCCGACCGACGGGCCTGTAGTTCCCTGGATCTTCCTTCCAGCCCTTCTTGCAGGTGGGTGTCACATTTGCCAGCCTCCAGTCAACTGGGACCTGCCTGGTTAGCCAGGACTGTTGATAAATAATGGTGAGTGGCTTGGTGAGCACATCTGCCAGCTCCTTAAACACCCTTGGGTGGAATCCATCTGGTCCCATAGACTTTTGCACATTTAAGTGGCGCAATAGGTCATTGATCATTTTCTCCTGCTTTGTAGGGATTGCTTTCTGCTTCCCATTCCTGTCTTCCAGAAACATCTCCAAACTTAAATCATATGGTATTTTCATGCTAGCCTTCTGACCTTAACAATGGTCTCTTGGAATGTGAAGAAGGTTTATGTATGAATCGCCTGTCTTCCTCCCTAGGACAAGGCTTATAAGCTCAGAGGTATATGTGATATTTTTATTAGTTGGAGAGATGTATTTACAGGTAGGAATAAATAGCCTTTTGTTAGCTGATTTGTCTTCCTTTATTTGTTACTGCAAAGTGTTGTTGGAGAAGGGCTTATGAGGAAATAAAACACAGTTCTGCTGAAAGGGTATTTATTTTTTTAAAAGATCATATAAACAATCATTTTTAGGATTTTCAATTGCTTATCTACCTGGTTCAGTGAGCTTCCCCAAAGTGTCAGGCATGTGGCTATGAACAAATGCCTCTTGGGCTCAAACATCTGCCCAAGCACAAGACCCTCATCAGTAGGGGTGAGATGTGGGTGTGGAAGGCTGAAGTGAGAATGGGCAGTGCATCTCTGAACTCATGTAGGTGAAGCTTACTTATCCTTAGAGAGTGCTAGCGGTGTTTTAATTAGGGTGATAAACACTTGACTTACTATTATTCCCTCTAGACCTCCTGTTTGCAGGACATGGATCCAACAGCTATCAGCAAATAGGTGCCTACTCTAGCTGCACCTCCCATGGGTAGGGTCATTTGAGTTTAGAATATGTGGGAAAAGCAGATCTAAGTTACCAAGGTATTTTCTCTTCACAAGTGCTTTCAGTCTTCCTCCTACGCATGAAAATACTTCTCTGTAGCTCTGTGCCAGAGTTTTTTTCCGGTCTTCTTGCACTACACATCAAGGCTTACCAGTACATCTGCTCCATTCTGCTATGCCCTAGCAACTTGTGTAATAAGCCATTATATGACTCAGGATGACACCAGCAGCTGTGGCTTGTTCTCCCAGATTGTTTTTAAAGGATTTATTTGATTTACCAAATTAAATGGGTTTTATCTCGCTTATTCTACTGTTTACCTGGGAAATACTTTTAAAGTTTATCCACCTTTACCCTGCTCATTGCTGCATTTTTTTTTTTATTTGATTCAGAAATTTAGAGAATTCTGCATGAGTAGTTCTGACTTCCTAGAGAGATTTTAATAAGCATACAAATTTATGTTTATGTATTTATGTTACTATAAACCTTAGTCACAATGAGTTCTAAGTGTAGATCTCTTCTCAATTTTTCTTACCACTCTCTTCCTGTTACTATTCTTCTTCAGTAACATTAATCCTTTGACATAGGCATCATTAGTTTGCAGGACCTGTAAGAACATTTCCTTTATGTCTCTGTGCTAAGCAAGACTAATTCATCTATTGGTCTGATTGTCAGGGTTAATATGTTAGTATGAAAAATGCTTTCTGAGAAACATCTGCATTATTAAAGATTATGAATAAACTGAAATGAGGGCAATTTATCTGATGAAGAATAGCAGCGCGGTCTGTGGAACAGCTTTCCTTTTGAGTTAAGACCTGAAAAGGAGACACTGCTGGTCAGCCATAGTAAAGACTCCCATGGAAACTTGCTGAGAGCAGTTGGAGAATTGGGGCTTTCTGGGTCCCTGACATACACTCTTACTCTGAAAATTTTCCTCAGGCTGTTTCAGACCCCAAAGCATTAGACCTGGCAGTTCATCCTGATATTTACTTGCCATTTCCAGAGCAAGCAGGCTACCCGGGCAACTGTGTTGCTTGAAATCTAGGGTCATGGGGTCCTGGGAAAGCCCCTGCTGCATCAGCTCAGTGAGACAAGCTCTGCAGGAATGCCTGACCATCACCTGTCCTGTTTCCAGTACATGAAAATTTTTAAATACATCTACATAGCCCTATGCCCTGGAAACACACACTGAGAAAAATCTTTTAAATGTGATGATAAGGAATGAACTTGAAGATGTAGGGGCCAAGGGGGACAACTTCTATCTGTTTGACTGATAATGGCCAGCAGAGCATTCTGTGAATGTTGCACACTGTGTCCTGGCCTGGCACAGCCAGGTACTTGACTGAATTCTTAGTCTGGACATCTCTCCTTTCTCAGGGACATGTCAGTCTGTCTTATACAGTAAGAGTGAATAATTATACTTTTTATTGAAGACCAACTGAGTACTTAAAAAAATAATTAGGTAGGCAGTCAGGTAAATGGATCTGGGACTTTGCCAGGGTTGACTACTGGTATATTTTTACAAAATAATCTGCAAGCTCAGTCAGACCAATTACTACGTGAATGTTTTACTGAACACATCATGATTGAATTTCCCACTCATTTTCCATATCGTCTTATATGCTTCCCATGGGAGTCAGCATGAACCATTGTTAACATCAGGTAAATGCAAGATAATGAGAACATAAATGTAATCTATGTTTGCCCATGTATACACTGTATTCTGTAAATAGAACACAGAATACAGCCTATTATTTCATTACAGCCTACTGAGTATATTTTATAAGCCTAGAGCCCAAAGGGGTAGCATAGGATTAAAAAGATTTATTCTATCACCTTATATTTGTTCTCTTCTAATCCTGATGTATTTTAAATTGTCTGCTATGCTCCATGATAAGCCATTATTTTCATCCTCTATTTTTTTCCTGCTTTGCCATTATGCATTTCAGTCTCTTCTACATTCTACTTGTGTTTCTCATGAACTTCATTGGTCAAAATTTTCAGTGGTGGAATTTAACTGATATCAATGGATTCATGTCAGCATGTAATTTTTTCCCAATATCAGACTAGAATCAAAGAGCCTTACAAAATCAAAGTTAACACAGAGCAGGCTTTGTTTTTATCTGTTCTGCAATTACTATGCACATGAAGTTATTTTGCAATTGTGTGGTGAATACCCATGACAGCCAGAAGTTCAGACTTTTCTTTCAAGCTGTGTTTTTGTTTTTTTTCTAATGTACAATTTAAAAAAAATAGTTTTTAGAAAAACTAAACAAGTATTTTTCTAGTTGTCTCAGCTATTGTTGATAACTACACAGAACAGACTGATTTTAACTCTAACTTTGGGTAACTACAAGAAGATCATGTCACATGCCAAGATTTCAAATGTCAAACTCAAAGGTTTTGAGTGGAATTGAGTTCTCAACAGAAAATCAGGTTGTTACTTAAAGAACTCAGGTAACTTGCTAGTATCAGATAGATCAAGACTCCCAGTATTCTCCATCTCAGTGAAATTTCTGCTTCCCTTTCAAATATAACAAACCAAAGATGTTCACAGCATTAACAGCTAGATTTATTTTTTTTTTCCCTGGCAATGTAAGTAGCAGATTTTAGTGCAAAACTGCTCTAATTATACATCTAGCAACTATTCACATACCTCTGTATCACTGGCAGTGCTTTAACAATGCTTTAACTAGTATTATCTGACTGGACACTGCCTATTTACATAGTCTTTTTTTAGTCATGCAGTGGAAGCTTTTCAAAACCTAGCAGTCTTGCTAATATTCTGTCAAGTAATTGTGTAAGGCCTCAAGAACAAATAACACAATGAGACAAAGGTTATCAGGCATCTCACAGTCACAAATGACACTTATGGATGCATTTTTCCATTTTATGATTACTTCTGCATTATGTCCTTACAAGGTGACCCCTGACTTCAGGTAGTTCCCAGCTATTACAGATAGCAGCATCATTTAGTTTTATATCTTCCTAATTGAGGGCTGAAGCACTGGTTCAGCAGTATGTGGTTTACTACTTCATGCCAGCTCCAGAATTCACACCCCTCAGAGCAGGTGCCCAAAGAGCTAATGGACCTGGAGATTTTTGAAGTGCCCAAACAGAGCCATATGCTGTTGAACAATTTGTCTCAGATCCATTTTAGCAGGATGATGAAAGCCAAGACATATTATTTGAGAGACTCTCTCCAAATGATAGAGTGTGTTGCAATCTTTGCAGAAAGGCCTGGATGAACTGCCACAGCCACAGTGGATGAGAACGGTGGAAAACCACATAAATGGCTTACTTTACATTAAAAAAAAAAAAAAAAAGAAAAAAAAAGAAAAAAGCCTCCTAAACCCATAGCTTTACACTGTTTGATTCTCTGGAATTAGCTTTCTGTAACGGTACCAGACTCAGTCCTCAGATACAAAGAGAGAAACTGGTGCATTTCTAGGAAGTCTTTCTGCCAGACTTCTCCTGACATTGCACCAAACACAGCAGCTTGACCAAGCTCTAAAAATATTTTGAACACAGGTGCTGGTTGAGTCCTTCCACTTTCCTGTCTCGGAAAGCACTTTGTACTGTAGAATACTGCAGGTGTCAGCGAACAGGTTTTAAATGTACTATCATTACTGTCAGAAAACAAAGACTAATTTTCTTTAGAGCATAGCATCTTAGGAGACATAGTCTTGTAGTGCAGTTCAATCAATGCTCTGAATTATGAATCTATACAGATTCATAATAAAGAAACTGTACTTTTCCTTTTTTTTGTTTTTTTTTTTTTTTTAACGGAGAAGCCACTTTCTGCTACCAAGTAGCCTGAGGATATGCAATCAAGCAACTACAACTGTTCCTGAGAGAGGATGCTATAAAACATGTTACACATCCAAATTTAAGAGCGACTGCTTAAGAGAACACCTTGAGATGTGTGAAATTCAAACATTTCTGAAAAGGCATGTTTGAATAGAGCAGAAAAAAATAAAATGTTGATTTCTACTGGAAAAGGATATATTCAAATAGGGGATTACATGGTGCTGCTCCTTTCTAATAAGGCAACAAACAGAAAACATTAACTGAGATGTAACACCTGCCTGCACAAAGCCCCTTAAGTACTGAATTTGCTTAGCAATGTTTTCTTTGCCTTATTGCCACACGTTAGGACTAACTTAAGAATATTTATTTTTTCCTTGAGCTAGAGAAAAGAGAGAGTTATCCCATGAGCTTCTTTCCAGAAGGATTTTCCACTGATTCTCTGGGATTTTTAGGTGCATAGAGAGGAATGCTTGTATGAAATTGTATTCTCAAGTGACTCTGATATAGAATATGGTTAGAGAAACAAAGTTTTGTTTTGTGCATCAGATAACTTGATAATGGGAAAGTATTGATCACACTTAACTAACTCTTCCTGTATAAGAGTTTATCCAAGTTCTGTATATGAAGCAAGAATGTATTCTGTACACATGGCAAGGTGGAAAAGGCTTTTCACATAAAAGATTACCAGACTGCAGGGTAAGAACTGCTCAGAAAGGACAGTCAAGGATAGAGGGTCAGAGAAGTTGCCCTCTGTGCTGAAGAAGGGATTGACTGAACAGAGCTGCTTTGAGAAACTAGTGACAACTGAAATGGAGAAGGTTAAGGTACTCAGCAATGATTTTGTTCCGTTTTCAGGGGTAATCTCTCTCTCAACATATTTTAAGACCCTGAACCTCAAGACAGGGACTAGGGCAATGAAGTCCCATCCATTACAGATGTATCTAAGATTCAAGGCCAACTGAGGAACCTTAACATACGCAAGGTCATGGCACACAGGTCCTGAGAAAATTTGGTGATGTTCTTCTCAAGCCATACTTGAAAAGTTATAGCAGTCAGGTGAAGTCTCCAGTGACCAGAATAAGGGAAACATCAAACCTATTTTTGAAAAGGGTAAAAAAAGAGGACACTGGGAACTACTGACCGGTACACCTAAACACCTTTCCCGGTAAGATCATGGAGCATGTACTAGAGTTAAATCCCCAAAGAAATCAGAGATACAGATATGTAAGGGAAGGACTCAACATTTATCTTGTATTCTGGAGCAAATAAATTACCAATCATCTTTTCGTCTTCTGCTACACACATACCATGCATTAAAGAATAGTTTCTAGGAGTTTAGGATTGGGGATACACAGAATTTAAAATCAAATTACTTTCAGTGAAGTTCCACCCTTCCTTTTCCCCCCAAAATTATAATATGCCAAAATTACACACTTTTTTTTTTCCTTTTTAAGGCATACTATGCACAGTACTTTCTATCCCCAAGTCAGAAGAAAGAAAGAAACTTCAAAGGCATCATACTTCAGTGAGTGCCAGAATTAAACATTTCCTACCATGATCTTGCACTTTCATTTTCTTTTCCTTTGAGAATATGAGTGTGTGCCCTCAAGGCAATGAAAATACATAAAGAAAGTTGATCAGAGTAAATTACTTTCAACAGGACTCATCTGTTATAATCTTAGGTCTACATTTGAGTTATCTAACCTGGGTTCACTTTATAGTAAATGAAGGTAGATTTTCAAGTGCATTAAAAAGATATTTAATACAGGGTAGATGATTGCACACAAGAAGTGCCACTTTCAACTGCCTTGAAGGGGAGCTTAGCTCATATGTATCTTTGCTATCCCTGCAACAGACAGTAACTGTTTTCATGGCATCTACAGCAATAATAGCTCTCCAGAGGCCACTCTGGAGGCGTTTTAAGACAAGTTCATACTCCAGCTAGAATGAGACAATCAAAATTGCCTTAATTTTATGGAATGGTATGAACACAGTCTTTGTCTTACAGTCTTTACAGTCCTTGCCCCAGGAAGCATGCCCTCATCCTATCTCAACTGTGAGAGTTGATGAAACCCAAATGTGTTTAGATATTTTGCCTGTTACAATTCCTGTTAGAATAAACTTGTATGCTCCCAGGGTGTGCTTCACAATGGTTCTCTGTTATGGCTGATCAGGGAACCGGGGATGCACAATGAAATTCAATGTATGCACAGCTAGGTATGTTGCTATTAAAAAAAAAAAAAAGTAGCTCTTTGAATGTATGAAGAGAAAGAAATAGGAATATTAGTGACATCCTACCATTTGTGACGCTGACACCAGAATACCACATATGAGTGTAGTGCCACAATCCCATAAAAGAGATTTTCAAAACTGGAGAAAGCCCTGGTGGAGGCATAAATGGCATCTTACAGAGACCGTCATATATCAGCTGTTAAAAATAAGACTGCAAGTTGCAAGTCACATTAATTCTATTAAATCAATATTTGATAAGGAAAAAAGAAGTCAGGCAATAAGAACTCTCTGTCTGAGAAGGCAAGGCATTGAAACAGACAGTGGCCCTTTTGAGAAGTGCCAGCCTTGTTTTTAAAAGTGCACTAACATGATAAACTACTGAAACTCTGAGGTCAGTGACTGGTTCCTTCTCATCATGCCTTCAAAGACTTTCTGGAAGACTTTGTAAACTTTGTCTTATATTGAGACTAGAGAGTCTAGTGGTCCTCTCTAGCCTTAGAATCAGTGAGCCCATTAATGACTTAATGTGTCAGAGTTGACATGTCATCCTGCCATCAAGCTCCAGAATCATGCACTGCAATCTAAGTCCCTGCCTCTAATTTCAGGTTATCTCCCTGACGAGCCAGGCTACTTTTTCTGCTCACAGAACAACTCAGTACCAGCAAACAGCAACTGTTGGTCATGTGCTTCAGCTGGTATTAACCAAAAAGGAGAGTCTGAGTGGCAGCGAATCTCTAATCTGATATTTCCTGGAGATGCTGTCTCCATTAATGAACCTTTATTATTTACATTTTTTTTAGCTCAAAACTGAAATAGTTATTAGGTTTCCTGTTCATTGCAGTGGAAGAAGAATTGCCTTTCTGTTAAGGAAACCGAAACAATTATGCAAGGACTGTTCACAATCAGCAATATACCCTGACCATCCGGACCTTTGTCTGTCATCTCCTGTTTTTCATACCACTTTCCCATTAATTACACATTTCTATTAATTACAAATAATGTCCTCTGAAGACCTACACTGCCAGCCATGAGAATTTGCATATGTATGAAGTTTTGCCCAGTCATATTTTCAGTGAAGGAGAAGGTCTGAAATGAAAAATCTTAAGGGCAAAATCAAATTCTAGGTTCTTGAATCTCATTAAACGAAGGAGAGATCCAGCTGCTATGGAGTTATTCAGATCATGCTAAATCAGGTATGTATGTACATGGAGATATCAACATCATGGACACCTAATCTGAATCGCACCCTTACTGTCATTTTCCTGTTGGCATTTTCTTTGAATTCTTTACACAATGGCTTGGATTTCAACAGGTTTGAAAACTACCTTCATTCAGACTCGTCTTGATGACAGACACCTCTGGTAGGAAGGGAAAGAAATTGGAATAGAGTTGCTCAAGATAAAGATGGTGATAGATTCAAGTTTTTCACTTTCTGGGTAAGAACTCAGACCATTATTTTGTAATAAGAGAGATATAATACCACCATCTCTGCTTTTAAAGAAAGCTCCATTTTGCTAGTGCTGTGATTCTGCTGATGTATGTTAGGTACATGAATTCAGCAGGCTCTTCAGTTGACAGATAATTGGAAACAGCATGCTCTTTGGAGATACATGCTGTGTTTGTCTTAGGCACTGAGCTTGCAAAGATGGATACTAAACCTATTTTAGCATCTAAAACATGAAGTCAGTTTAAACTGGTCCTGCACCAGAAGCTAGCTCAGTGCAAGGATCCAGAAACTATTCTCTTCTATAGATTGTACCTATTGATGTCTCAGTTTCATGCCCCTCTTTTTTGTCACATTGCTATGAGTCTGAGTCAGTAGCATATTATCTTACTCATGAAGGGAAACTACTTTTATGCATTCTGCAGAGAACTATTACAATGTTACGTGTTTTAGGACACAAATCACAGAATAACAGAATGCCTGAGGTTGGAAGGCATCTCTGGAGGTTATCTTGTCCACTTTCCCTCCTCAAGCAGGGACACACAAAGCCAGTTATTCAGGACTATGTCTAGACAAATTTTAAATATCTCTAAGCTAAGAGACTCTACAACATCCTTGGGCATCCTGTGCCAGTGCTCAGTCACCCTCACAGTGAAAAAAAATCTACTCGTGTTCAGACAGAACCGCCTGTGTTTCAGTTTGTTCCCATTGCTTCTGGTCCTATTACTGTGCACCACTGTGAAGAGTCTGGCTCCATCCTCTTTGCAGTCTTCCTTCAGGTATTTATTTCCATTAATAAGATTCTCCCCTGAGCCCTATCTTCAGGCTTAACAGTCCCAGTGCTCTCAGCCTTTCCTCACATGTGATGTATTCCAGTCTCTCAATCATCTTTGCAGGACTTTGTTGAAATCTATCAACTATGTCCTCATCTGTCCCAGAAGAGGAGCCACTAAATGATAGGTTCTCAGTCATGCTATAGTGGCACAACTCTGGAGGACTCAGCTGTCATCCATTACAACTTATTCCCTGGAAAGTTTCAGGTCTTTGGTTCCAGAATTTACTGAGGTAGCATTTGCCAAGCATTATTCCACTTTAGTTTAGTTCAGCTTTGTTCAATCACTGCTCTGCTGAATGGTGCATCAATGTCGGAAGAGGTTTATGAATGTAGTGGCAAACTGCACATTGGTTAATGAAAGGGAATGAATAGATAATCAGGTTATAAATCAAGTCAGAATTTTAGACAAAAATAAAACTGTGAGAATAAAGCCTGGATGGTTAGTCACAGCTTCAAAAACTCATCTGTAGCTATCACTTTTTCAAAAATTCAGTTATTGTTCTTTGGACAGACTTGTGCTTGTGTTTGTGTGTATGGGCTGATATTTTCTGGCCAGATTCCAATCTAAATAATTGTATTTGCATACATCAAATTTCCTTCAATGTTTCACATTGTTCTGCGTTTCCCTCTTCAAAGTTTTCATTATCATGAGAAAATGACAAAGTGCTCTTGTATTGCTAATGCAGTCTAGCAGCTGTAGTTCAAAGATGAACAAATCATGTTTTCTGATGGGTATAGACATAGACATAGATATAGATCTACCATTACATTCTGTATACCTTGCTGGTGAAAAGTATATAGAGTCTGGTCATTATTAACACATACTTATGTAATTATTGAATTATAGGACAAGTCAGTATATCCTAGCCTTTGATTGCCATCTTCACATTTTGCCCACTGATTTATTTCCCAAAGATGTATTTTAACAGTTGATGCTAGTCTGACACAGTGGAATCTTAAGGTCTAATATTAATATTTCTATTTTTAGAATTTATTCTTTTTTGGCAATATTTTAAAGTTAAAGTCTTACCATCAAGGAATATATTACCTCCTATCCTACCACTAGTGCCAGCTATGTTCCATGTATCTCCTAAAGGTAGGTAAGATTTGTTCATCTGTGATATAAAATATATGACTAGGATTTATGGATATGGGAAATCTCCCTGACCATAACAGGACTGAAATAATCATCATTGGTGCAAACATTTAGGATTTGTTCATTTTTCCATGGAAGTAAATTGAGCTACATTCCAAGTGATTTCATAAATATATCAAGTACTAGAGACAGGATTTTCATGGTGGGGTTTTTTTGCTTGCTGGCTTTGTTTTGGGTTTTGTTTTCTTTGTTTTTGTTTTATTTTGGTTGGTTAGTTGGTTTTCAGTTTGCTTTGGTTTGTTCACAGAATCACAAAATTATGGAGGCTGGAGTAGACCTCTGAGATCATCAAGTCCAGCCTATGACCTAACACCACCACATCAACTAGATCATATCACCTAAGTGCCACATCCAATCTTTCCTTAAAGACCTTGAGGGACATCAACTCCACATCACCTCCCTGGGCAGTCCATTCCAGTGTCTAATTACCCTTTCCATGAGGAAGTGCTTCCTAATATCCAACCTAAACTTTCCCTGGTGCACCTTCAGGCCATGCCCTCCTGTCTTGTCACAAGTTGCCTGGGAGAAGAGCCTGACCCCCACCTTACTACAACTTCCCTTTAGGTAGTTGTAGAGTGTGATAAGGTCCCCCCTGAGTCTCCTCCAGGCTAAACAACCCCAGCTCCTTCAGCATCATCTCATAAGACTTTCCCTCCAGCACCCTCACCCTCGCTCTCCTTTGGACCAGCTCCAGCCCCTCAATATCTTTCTTGAAGTGAGGGCCCCAGAACTGCACACAGAACTGGAGGTGAGGCCTCACCAGTGCAGTACAGGGGCAGAATTACATCCCTGGTCCTGCTGGCCAAATATTCCTGATACAAGCCAAGATGCCCTTGGCCTTCCATGCCACCTGGGCACACTGCTGGCTCATGTTCAGCCAGTTGTCAACCAGCACTCCCAGGTCCCTCTCAGCCAGGCTGCTCTCCAGCCACTCTCCCCCAGTCTGCAGTGCTTCATGGAGTTATTGTGGCCAAAGTGTAGGATCCTGCACTTGGCCTTGTTAAACCTCGTGCTATTGGCCTCAGCCCATCACTGACCCAGCCTGTCCAGGTCTCTCTGAAGTGTCTTCCCACCTTCCAGCAGATCCACATTCCCCCTCCAACTTGGTGTCATTTGTGAGTTTACTAATGGTAGACTTGATTCCCTCATCCAAGTAATCAATAAAGATGCTGGTTTTGTTTTTGTTTTCACAGCACATGATGTAATCTGTAAAAAATTTATTTCCTTGTGTTAATTAATTTGATTTTGCCAACCAAATGTCTTAAAAAAAAGAAATCATATCCTTATAGAACATCAAGATTCCCACCAAGATTCCCACTTTCTGTTTCAAACAGCTATTTGCCTCTTTCCACATGGTTTTGCCTGTATCTCAAACACATCTTCATTGAGTATGAATAAATTGCCTTTACTTTGCCTCTAGTGTAATGCTGTGACTCATCCCTGCACGGAGAGATGAGACAGCCATCCAGACTTCCTTCAGAGAACTTCTGATTCATTCTTTGGAAATGTCATATCTGAAGGTTCACTGGATTTGTTGGCAAAGACGTCTATCTTGTCATTAGATTTCACGTGAGGGTGAAAGTGTGGTACTCTTGCTATTGTGGTACAGGTTTGAGGAAGACAGGACCCCTTCTCTTTCGTGGAGCATGCTAACATGGGGCAGACAAATTTTTTCAGATCTTTTCTGTGTTAAAAGGGATAAAAGAGTGAAAGGAAAAGGGGAATAATTTTCATGCCCAACACAGTATGCCAAAAAGGCTCTTAAATCAAAACAAAGTTGTTGTAGATAACATTTTTCCTTCCTGGTTCAGAGTTAAAGAAAGGGAACTGGAAATCAGTGATCCATGGAAAAAATAGATATTTTTAGAATTGTATTAAATTAAAGGAAAACAAAATTCTGCTGAGATCTGAAATGCTGGAACAACAACTGATTTTCAATTGAATAAAAAACATTCCTTCTGCCTCTTTGTCTTGCAACAGAGATGTGTAATATTTTTATACCTAAATTTAAAGACAGTTTGAGTTTATTTGTTGCAATGTAGAAAAGTTAAAGAAAGACTGAGGTTATCCCTCTATCCATTTATTGATTTAAATTCTGTAGTCAAAGTGCTGTTGTGGTTGAGGAGGGAAATTATTGATTAATTACACTCACAACAATAATAAACAGTATGGCAAATGGGTATTAATAAAAATATTAACCCTTTATAAATGAAAATTGCCAAAACTCTTTGAATAGAGTCATTATACAGTTGGAATATATATTTACTATGGGAATATGAAGTCTTAGGGCAAATATACAAAATTCAATGCAAACTAGGAGGCAATAACTTGGAAAGAGAAGGTCCCCAAGAGCAAATAGCACTTGATTACAACAGGGGGGAGGCTCGATAAGAACCTTTATACCCAAAGGGCGGTGAATTAATTACTCACAGCTGGTTTTACCCACATGGGAGATGTTACTGCTACTTTGTTAGAGTTTACTGCGTGGTCCCAGGCTGATCTGGCTTCAGTGGACAGCAGGCAGTTAACAACACTCTTCACAACTGGCACTTGCTTGGTTCCTGGGTAAACTGAGGCACGGCATGATTCTAGTAACAAGGGGAAGCAGGCTAGATGGATCCAGCTTCTAGGCTTGTGGCTTCTCCAGCTTGCATGTGTATGGCTCATGGCTATATCCCAGGCTCTGGACCTGGCACTCGAGGTAGGGCAGGGCAACTCGAGGCATCTTCTACGAGACAGGTCCAAGTAGGCTTGAAGCAAGGTTTAAAGCAAGGTTTGAGCAAGGCAAGGGTGACTACCAAGTCACTTGTATATATACACAAATTGCCAGAGATCAGTTGGTCCACTGGGGCACTGAAGCTAACCTGTAGCTGCCCAATGGAAAGGCGTTCTGCCAGGCTATAACCATAAAAGGCAGAAACAAGGACCTTGTATCTGGGGGAATGGCAGTCAGCTTACCTGCTCCCACCCCAGATAAACATCTTGTTTACCAGACAGGCAGGAGTCCTGTCCCCTTTGTTCTTTTTCCTGCATTACCCTGTTTTTCTGCAGGAAGGAGGGGAGAGAAAGGGACCTTGTCTAGACATCCTAAGGCCTGTCTGGGTCTGTACTGGGCCATGTCATGGCCCTACCATGACAAGTGTCTTGCAAATAATACAATACACAGGACCATTTCCTTGCCAGCTGGAGTATATCTCAGCAGAGATTTAATCTCAACTGGATCAGCCATCCAAGAATTGTAATTCAGATTCTGAAAAGGTATTTTGACATCCGTCCATATCAACATCTCAGCATGGAAAAGTTTTGTACTGACTAGTTTTTCAGCATCAGTTTGTGCAGACAAACTTCACCAGAAGAGGTGGGCTGTATCAGCACTCTCTATGGAACATGGATCTCTCCATTTGAGGAAGCTCAGGAGATCTTCATCAAAGATCATGAGACATTCATGAAACCAAGTGAGTAGAAAGGACAGATACTTTTTTTTTTTTCAATTTATCTTCATCCCAATTAGAATATTTTATTGACAACAGCTTTGGAGTGGGTGTATTTTTATTTCTTTATTCTGCTTTTCTGGAAACTGCATAATACTATACATGATATTGCCTGGTCCAGAGTTTTTGGAGTTTCTTCCTCTCTACTAGGAAAACTTTACCTGATCACATTTGATGCTTTCACAGCCATGATTCGTTAGCCATTCACCGTCATTTTTATTTTCGTGACTAGTATATCAAAGTTTTCTTTTCCTCTACAAAATTCCAAATGATGGAATTTGACTTCTCATTATTAGTTCTTAAATGCAGGACCTCCTATCCCATTGCTAAAATTTCCAGAATCATATAAAACTTCTTTTATTACCTTCCAGTCTTTGTGTGCATTAATGTCTCCCTACTTTTTGTTAGTAGCAGCTTCTCTTAGCAGAGTCCTGACCTTTTGCTCTATTTAATTATAATAATTCTAAATAAGTTCAAGCTTGGCTCGTAGCATCTCTTTCCAATTTAAACACTGTGTGCAAACAATTTGTGTCTTCTCATTTGGCAATATGTTCTATTGAAGTCCACGTTCAAAATGATCACCATATTAAAACACAGACAGGTATTTGACTCAAATCAGATTTGTCTTATACAGAACAGGTGCTTCATATCAGCCACAATGATTTCAACAAAATGTTTCAAAGTTTTTAAAAACATGAGTGGAAACTATTTTCAATTCTTTTTCTGGTCTCTTTGCCTAAGGAAATGAGTGCATAAGTTACTATGAAAGCAATTCACTAAAACATTTGACACTGTCTCCCAAAGCATCCTTGCAGCAAAATTGAGGAAGTAGTGATCAGGTAGTGAGGTGGTTGAAGAAATGGAGTCAGAGCATTGTGGTCAATAGGACGGAGTCTAGTTGGAGGCCTGTGTCTAGTGGAGTCCCTCAGGGATCTGTACTGGGATCAGTGCTATTCAGTATATTCATCAGTGTCCTGGATGAGGGTACAGAGAGCACTGTCAGCACGTTTACTGATGACACCAAACTCAGTGGAGTGGCTGACACATCAGAAGGTTGTGCTGCCATTTAGCAAGATTTGGACAGGCTGGAGAGTTGGGCAGGGAGAAATTTAGTGAAATTCAACAAGGGCAAGTATAGTCTTGCACCTGGGAAAGAACAATGCCATGGATAAGTATTGTTTGGGGGCTGATCTGTTGGAAAGCAATGAAGGGGAAAAGGACCTGGGGGTCCTGGTAGGTGGAAGGTTGACCATGAGCCATCATTGTGCACTTGTGGTCAAGAAGACACAATTCTGGGGTGTATTAGAAGGGATGTGGTCAGTAGATAAGGAGAGGTTCTTCTCCTCCTCTGCTCTGACCTGGTGAGGCCACATCTGGAATATTATGTCCAGTTCTGGGCCCCTCAGTTCAAGAAGGACAGGGAACTGCTTGAAAGAGTCCAGTGCATGGCCATAAAAGTGATTCAGGGAGTGGAACATCTTCCTTATGAGGAGAGACTGAGGGAGCTGGGGCTCTTTAGTTTAGAGAGGAGGAGACTAAGGGGTGACCTCATTAATGTTGATAAATATGTTAAGGGTGAGTGCTGAGAGGATGGAGTCAGGCTCTTCTTGGTGATGCCCAATGACAGGACAAGGGGCAGTGGGTGGAAATTGAGGCATAAGAAGGTCCATGGAAACATGAGGAAAAAAATTTTCACTGTGAGGGTGATGGAACACTGGAACAGGCTGCCCAGGGGGGTTGTGGAGTCTCCTTCTCTGGCGATGTTAAAAACCTTCCTGGATGCATTCCTGTGTGATCGGGTTTGGTGATCCTGCTTTGTCAGGGGGGTTGGGCTAGATGATCATTTGCAGTCCCTTCTAACCACTAACATTATGTGATTCTGTGATTCTGTAATTGCCAAGGTTTCTGAGGGAAAGGAAAATTAAAATAATAAATATAAAAAATGATCCAGATAAACTCCCAGTACTTAAAATTGCTTCAGTTTTAACTCCCAGTGTCCTGGTATCTCATAGCACTCCTCTCACAGAATACCACTTTTCTCTTGAGAATTTTCTTTTCCTTAATCTCACTGATTGCATTTATGATCTTGTTATTTATGGTGTTTGCAATTGCTCTGAAAGTATAAACCATGATTGAATTTTTGCGACATCCATCTGAAAGTTATTTCTCATGACAGACACCAGGCTATTTGATATTATAAAGAACCATGGTAGAACCTCAGTTGTAAAATGAACAGTGATGTATCTTCAATGTGAAAAGGATGTATAATGTCTGTTAACGAAGCAGTTAAAAAAAACCACAAAACCACCAAAAACTAGAAAATTCTCGATAATTTGGTAGTTCACCCTGTATTAAATAAATAACAAAAAAAAATCATAGATATTTTAATGAGAAGAGATATTAGAAGACTTAAAACCATCTCTGCTATTTACTATTTAAAAAAAAAACCCAAAACATTTCAGAACTATGTGGTTCTAACAAAGCTAATGATGGACTGAGATGTATGTAGCATTAACTAGCAGAATAATAAGGTGCAGGCATGTTGCAAAGATGTAGAGGAGGTGTTTTTACAGAGACTGTTTAAAAAAGAAAGCTGACATCTTAGTTTATCTAATTCTTACCAAATAAGAGGTGCAGTCTGTATAAAAGTTACCACAGTTCCACTTTATTAAAATTCTACATTGTTTTAGTAATAATGTTAATGACATGTTTTTCTGTACTTAATGTGCATGTATACTATATTTCCTATAGTTTCAAAAACTTTCCTACCACTGTTTTAGAGAGATGAGCCTCCTTGAAAAACAGATATAATTGATCTGTCTCTTTCTAATCCTCAAGAGCTCTGCAACCAGGTAAGATTTGGTTATTATTGCATCTATTTAAAACTGCAATATTTGATACACATAAATCTTGTACTATTAGAAATGAGTCTTAAGGAACAGGGCACACATTTCACATTCAGAGGAGAAAGGAGTAATTTCTCTGAGAGGCTGATGCATTTAAAAAGTAATAAATTATTTTAATAACTGCCTAATGGTAGGCATTACAGAGTGTTCTCTAATTACTAATCCACTGTAGACATGTTCACTGCTCTGAGAAAGTCTTTCTGGTGCATAACTTCCTGCAGTTTTATAAGGCCAAGATTTATTGCTATTTCTGATCGAAATCTGGCATCAAAGAGGTTCTTTCTTGCCTTTGCTGTCTTCATCTGCTGGTTGGAAAAAAGGCCTGTCAGAAAGGTGTATCCCTTGCTGGCAAACCTGAGATGACTGTTACCACACTGCACCTTCTCTGAAAATTCTCCTTTTCCTCCTCACATCCATTGTTGCCCAGAGCCCTGTCAAGCCTGGCCTTGAATATCTCCAAGGATACAGCCTACAGCCCCAACTGCATTCCTGGGCAACCTGTTCCAATGTTCCACTACCTTCATGGTAAATAGCTTGTTCCTAAAATCCAATCAAAATCTCCTCTTCTTTCACCTGAAGCTGTTGCATTTTACCCTATCACTACAGGCCTTTGCAAACAGTCTCTCTCCATCCTTGTATGACCACTACAGGTCCTACAGAAGATTGTGATTAGATTTCCCTTGAATCTTCTCCAGGCAGAACAAGCCCAGCTCTCTCAGTTTGTCTTCCCAGCAGAGGTGTCCAAGCCCCCCAGTCATTTTTGTGGTCCTCCTCTGATGCTTTATTTCTCCTTTCCTGTCAAGTCTTCTTGGCTTGTGAGCACTTTTGGTCTTAAGAGCTGGGCTAGAGGGGCGGTGATAGAATTGAACCAGCGTAGTGTTGTGAAGAAGCTGAAAGTTGATGCAGCGCTGTGCATGAGCTATGTAATTCTCCTACTAGCTTACAAGAGAAAGTCAAGTAGAGAAGTAAAGTTCCAGCACAGAATTATGCTGATATGCCTGTGATATTTCCAATTCCTGAACTAGCTTGGATATATTTTAGAAGGTATGTATCTTCACCTTAGTTCACTGTGCAGTAAGTTAGATGCCAGACACTGATTTTTCAGATCTGTCGCTCTTCAAAACTCTGGTACATCAATAATTCCTTTTTGCTTTCTTATCTATAGTTCCTTTTCCTTCTAGGCTGCTCCAGGATTCAATCTTTTGTCTTTAGCACATGTATTTTTGTAGCATGTATTCAAACTTTTGAAAGATAACTTGTTCCTTACAAAGATTTTTTTATTCCTTTCAAACCTTTTGTTAAGGGTCAAACACTCTATAATATCTTCCTAATTCCCAATGTAAAACATAATCAGAATTTATGTCTGGGATTTGGATGGACTACAAAAGACATCAATAAAGATGTCTAAATGCTGTATGATTCTCAGCTGCAGAGCTGCATTTTATATCAACTTAAATCTTTCAGATTTGTTTTGTTAGGTTCCATGTTTCTCCATCTCCCTTGTTATGACAATATTTTCTTTTATACTCCCAGAGGAAGCCAGGACTTACACATAAGAAGAAAACAGGGAAATAGAATATAGCAAATATGAGTGTCCAATTATTGTTTATACTTTTCTTATTTATTCTCTAAAGAGGTTTGTTTTTCTGCTTCTCACTGCTCATTTTCTTTGTAAGTTGATCAAGACCATAGGTTTTCCTGTACCAACAATCACAATGGATTTTACTGTCTGTGCATCATTGTGCATATATCTATTATATAACAAACTATGTTGACTTAAGGCATTCCAGAGAAAAGCTATGAAGCTTTTTCTTCTGCTTTTTCTTCTGCTTATTGACATAGACAATCTCATTCTTTGGAATGAAGAAATTCTCAGGAAAATTGCAGTTTTGATCTCAAGGATTCCACTTTGAATTTATCTTTGGAAAAGTTGCGAAATATTCTCCTGTAGACAGCTTGCAAACTAAGGAATATATGAGTTCTAAAGCAGTGAGCTCAGATTTGCAAAATGAACCTGAGATTTAGAAAATTTGCTGCTGATAATTTTAGGAAAAGTAGAGAGGAAGCAAACTAGAAATTTGTCAAAATCAGTGCAAATATTTAATTGCTGTCATAAATGGATTGGCTGATTACCAGAGGACAAAACAAAGTAATCATATACTAAACTAGAGAGTCATCTGTAAGATTTATCTGGGGCAAAATTCTGTGAATAAACATCAGATTTTGGACTTAACATCAGATTTTGGACTTAACATCAGAGATGCTAATCAGGCTTTAACTTCCTTCTCTGCATAGCATAAGATGAACTCTGAACTCCAACTTTTAGTCCTTATTGTTTAAATTTGATAAATAAATCTGAAACAAAATTTTGGTTGAAAGTAGAAGGATCAAATCACATTTTTCCTGTAGTCCCTGAGAAGTTAATGTAGTAGAGATATATTCAATGTAGTTATTAGAAACAGACCTTCCTCCTGTCCCCTAATTATTTCTATAAAGTGGACATAATTAAAGCTTAACCTGGATATACACTTCCTTGATTTATGAGGTATGATGGGTAAAGCATTTGAGTAAATACAAGAATTAGTAGGGTTATTCATTTTGCATGCTGACTGCCAGGATATGTAAAAGGCTGTTGGTCTTCTTTTCAGTGAAAATACAGATCTTAAGAGGTAGAGGAAGGAGAAGAAACCAGAGTAGAGTTGCAAATGAAAATTCCAGGGGAAAAGGGAAAATACAGGGAGAATGGAGGCAAAATTAGTCTTTTTTTTTTTTAATCCTATATAACTATTTAAAAATCTAAGTTACAAAAGGTGGGTGAAAAAAGGCAAAAATCCATCCATTTTACCTAAATTAGTTCACCCATCCTGTTAATGCTACTATATGCATTATTGCAGCTATTAATCTATTAATGACACTATACTTATTGTAAAGCCACACTTGTTACATAGCCCTCAGGGAAAATGTCAAGTGCTCTTATTTAAAAGATTAATTAGGGAAATTACTGAGTTCAATTGGTATGTGTATGTGAGGGAAGAATTAAAATTGGGCTTTATGAATTTGAAGACTCAGTTGATATTCCTTCATTCTTCCTAAATTCCTTTCTACCACTTCCAAGAATATTGGGAGACAGCCAGCAAATATAATATATATATTAAGTCACGTTATTGGTGCTGTGTTGAATTCCAGAAGATATCTATTGGGAAAATTTTTACCAGGCACTGCCACAAACCCAGACTGATCTGACTATGACTGCTTGTGTGGTAATGGAATTGTGCCTTACTTCTAGCTAACAAGAACTCTCTAACTCATCTGCCTTTTAGTCCTGAAATGTGTGCTTCAGATGTTAAATCCTCTACTGTGAAAGTGCATAGAACTTATGCCTTTAGAGCACCTCCTGTTGCCCAGAAGAATACCTCTAACTAAGGAAATTCACCCTGGTACCGTCATCTCAGTATCTGTGCAGCAGGCCAGCAGTAGTGCTTCTGTGCTGCAGGTAGATTGCTGGTGGAATCTTAGCTAGAAAGCAATGGCATTAAGAAGGCAATATTTGTATAGAGTGCTGTTAACTTGGATAAGAGCATTAAGATCCCCAGCTTGAGAATAAGGCTTCCCGTACAGACTTATCTAAAATGTGTTTAATTCTATGAACTGAATCAAGGAAATTATTTTACTGAAATGCAGAAAATTCCTGCCTTTCCCTAGAAAATTTCCCCCCATATCAGTCCTTACATTAGGTTCATAAGGAGTACCAAAGAAACCTCTGGGCAAAACCGAAGGCAGCCTCCTCACCTAAGGGCTAAAGAAGGAGACAGAACATGGTCAGAACAGTAGGGCTGCCTAATGGTAAACATTGCCAAGAGTTTGGACCCCTACCATGTATATTATACTGATATAAGCAATAGTTTTGAACTAGCATTTTATCTGTATCCTCAGAGGGTGAGGCTATTGGCCTGTCCAGCTACACAAGCTCCATTCCTGGTCTAACAGAGCCTGGCAAGGAGCGTACTGAGACTGCGAGCCACAGAGCTGGATCAGCCCTGAGCTGCAGCAGCATGCACCCTGCAACTCGCACCCTGCAGTGCAGCTGGAGCAGAGTGCTGCAATGTGGCACAAGCAGGCACAGCTAAATGGCTGCTGCTTGGAAGTAAAAGCAGGGAGAACATATGTCAGTCTGCAAAAGACCATGTAGACAGCCTCAGTGGGGTGTGAAACTCACAGCGAGTAGTGTCAACTCCTGCTGCATATCAACAGCTAGAATTTCAGGCTAGATCATAAAGAGCACATTATAGATTTTATTTTTTGGCCAATATTTCTCTGCATGTTTCTCCAAACATGTATACATCATCCTGACATTATCTATCAAAGGCACTCACTGAAGATAAGCATTTTATTTATACTGTAACCATCCCTTAGTTTGAATGAGTGTATTAAATAAACCATCAGAAAATTACTATCATGCAAGAATACTTTTTACTAAAAGTCCACATTGTTTTATAACTAATCCCCGCTCCATCTGTTGTCACACTTAAACTGAAGAATGCCTCAGAAATGATGAAATATCCTTTCCCCTTGTTCTCTGTATAAAACCTGTTCCTGCCAACTTGACCCATTAGGAAATCAGGAGCTTTTAATTCTGCAAGAAGCCCTCTGAGCTGGTGGGGAGGGGTTTACTGCTGGAGCAAAGCAGAAGTCGACATGAGCAAGTGTGACAGAATTAGGTTGTAAACAACTTGTACAAGTGTCTTTTTTGGAGACATATGGTCATTTAGTAGCATAGTAATAGTGGTCCTTTGGAGCTGGCAGTAAGTCGTGGTTTTTCAGGACTGGATTTAGAAAGACTAAGCACCCTATATAGTTACTACTACAAAGAAGAAGTCTTTTATTTCTTGCTAAGTGTCTTTCATAACTTTTTGCCTTTCAGAAACTAAGAAAAGGAGGAATTTCTGGGAATGATAGGCAGAGGCATTAATAACTCTGAAAACTTGGGTTTGCTCCAGGGCTGCCTTACCACTGTGGTGCCTCTGGCTGTAACTGCAGAGTACTGAGCCATCTTCTGGTTTTGGCCCTCCATCTTTGCTGGAATGCTATGGATACCAACAGAGCACTTGATGAACGTGTTATGTCCCTTGACTGTCCTTCACAGAAGGGCTCAGAGCAACACTGGGGAACAGATGACATTAAACCACACTCTCAGAAGAATTCTCTGGCTGCATGGGTCTCTGTTTACCAGTTTTCATATAAACCATGCCCACCAAGTACAACACAGATAGCAATCACACAATGTCTTATCCACCAGAAACAGCCCCAGAGAAGGAGCTTATCCCAACATGTTTTATTCACAGGGAGTCAGAATCAGCACAAGGGCATGCTATTGCTTTGTTTTATGCTTAAAGCAGTAGTTCTCATGCTAGAGTTTAAAAAATCTCAACAGCCTGAATCTATGCTGAAGGCACTGCACAACAGTCAATGAAGGGTAGTTCAGCACAAGATTTAGATCATCATAGATTTAGATCATCATAAGCCAGTATTTCTGGCAAAATCCCCAACCCAGCTACTCGTTTCTGTCCCCAGATTACCTTTTGCAATGTTCTGGCACAAATGTTTGTGTGGTTACTTGCTAAGCCAGAATGAGGAGCTGCCCTGAATGATTTGCTTTAGGCAGGTTGCTTTTCAGCCAGATTGGTGCTCTGGTCCAGTTCACTAAACAGTTATAAAAATGGACATGTTGACTTAAATTATTTATCACGGAGCAGACAAGGTAAAGGCAGCCTAGCACCAGTATATTTAAACTCACCAAATATAAATTCAGATATGCATTTAGGATCTGCAAATGGAAAAGTATTGAAGATCATGCACATATAAATCCTCATGGGCAATCATTTGCAGTCAGTGTTGAGATAGAGGACGTGCTCCCAGCAAGGAATGTGGGAGCCTATGGCAGTCACAGAGGAGCAGATTACTGCCTGACACACCAGTTCTGTCCCACAGGCTGTTCTCTAAGAGAAGCAAAATTAGTCACTAAGTAGGAGCCAAGGCTGCCTGTAGTTAGACAGCCCCATCCATTGTCTCTTTAAGCCTTCCAAGTGACTCTCTATAGAGGTAGGATGTCATCTGGTGTCCTGGTTGGAGGCTTGTCACATGCACTACTCAACTCTATAGGCCATCAAGGCATTCAGGTCAGTCTTATCATGGAGCCTTTAACTTAAACATTAACGAGTACATTTAACGGGTCATCAGAAAATCTCCATTTTGGTCCATAACAGCTGCCAGCCCCCTGGGGTTGTGCCAAAAGAGAGATGTGCAGGGAGAGCCCTCTGAGTACCTGGGCTATGGGTTCAGCTGTCACCTTCTTGGTACACAGGAATCAAGATTTTGAAACCATTCACTCTGGAGTCAGCCACAGTTGTGTCCCTGCAAATGACTTTCATAGTAGCTTTTTTCTTTTGCTTTCTTGGAGTAGTCTTTTATGGAGAGAACACAGTTGAGATGCGATTCCCTGATGCCTGAATTGTGAGTGGGAATACTAACATTACCTTTCTGGAGTTACTTCATTTCCTTCTCCCTTCCCTGTTGATTAAATGTCAGTTTCTCTCTTTGTTCTCTTCCAAAGGAAGCTAATTCTCTTCTCCAGTTGCAGCAGATCCCTTTAGCAGCACAAAGCAGGGCTGCCCACTTGTTTTAAAAATCTTTCCAGCACATTGCTTCTTCCCCTGCTGCCTTTGCAGCTCTGCATGTGGCAGTATGGAGAAAATGCCAGGCACTTCTCTTTTATGATATACCATGTATATGCCATCACAGGACCCAGATGGCTAAACAGATGAGAAAAGTGCAGCAATGACTGCCCAGAAAAATTTGGTATAATACTGCCTGAGCAGCAGGGGCCAAACTAAGCATTAAACGTGATAGTGCATGTAAAAATGATAGTGCATATAAAAGCCTGCAGCTTCTTAAAAGTGTAATTTATAAAACCGTCATTTTGTTGAAAATCTCCCATTTTATAGTGCACTTCTCCTACTGTGTTTTTAGTGAAATTTTCTAAAGCTAATGTTGGTAAATAATTTACAGTTAGCAATTTCACTTTAATTTCGCTCCTGTGCTATGTGAACCAGCTGAGGCAAGGTCCAAACAGCACCTAGTAGATTCCAGAAACATGTGAGAGAAATTTAGGCACCTGAGGGATCCCAAATATTCCACTTACCTCATCTGAGTATCTCAGATATCCTCCTGAGACACTAAAACATTACTTAAGCGATTAAAGCATTGCATTTGCAAATGGAAGAAATGTTTTCTTGCATGAGCTAACCAAGTACAGGGCAGCACTCTCAAGTGTCTATCTGGTACTGTGGCTAAATCTTCATTTTACTTTAGGAATAATCATTTGAAGCACACCTTGCTGTCTCAAGTCACCTATTGAGTAGAAGATGCACACTTCCCAGATCATAGTTTACTGTGCAAAGCCCTGCTACAGGATCTGGGGGCAGGGCCTGGCTTAACTATAACCACAATAGCAACCAGTAGGAATGCTTCTTACCCCAAGGTTGAAAGATGGAAAACTATGTTCTAGCATTTCCACTGGAGTCTGAGCATGTTGCAAAGAGAGTCATAGGTCTGGAAAGAGAAAAGATGAGTTGTGGAGAAGATTCTAATTAACAGACTAGACACTGATCTAGGAGTATAAACAGCTTACCTAGGTTTTGTTTCAAATCTCATAAAAAACAGCAACCATCATCATCTGCTTAACAGATCAACTTTAGTCTCTGTAACCTAGTATCTCCCTGGGAACACAAACACAGCCAAAAAAAAAAAATTGGAATTAGGAGAAGTTTTAATAAATGGAGGTAACATTGTATAATTGGAGCACTTTAGAATTACAAATGATGAGTTTCAGTAGGCATAGGACCCGCAGAAGAATTATCACATCTCATGCTGTTAAAATCTCTGTGGATTTTCTCAGGAGGGTAACGTATCTGGCATTCTAATTCAATCATTTTATGTAAGATGGCTTCAGAAGGGAAATTAAAAATAGCTTCTTTAATTGAAACAATAAGGGTGGAGATGAATTTTTACTAATTAGGCAAGCTGTTATTTGGTAAGGGTTTAGCATTTATATACCTCACAGAGATACGGGATACAGTAGATGACTTAAGCATTCCACTTGGACTACTCTTGTACATCATTTATACATTTATATCCTTGAAATTTGTAGTATCATCCAAATAGAAGGAGTTTTCATTGAACTGCTTCAGTGTTTCATACAGCATATGCAAGGACTCACAGTGGAATATGTGTGATACAAACCAAAAACAGGGAAGGCAGAACACTGTGGCAACACTGACACATGAAATAATTACAAGGTCCTACTTGCTACTTCAGCTGTGAGTTGTATGGAAAACTTGACTTCTTGCAATAATAAACATAGGAAGTCATCAGCAAAAGGGCTGTATGTTGTTATTTTCATCAACTTTGCTTTGAATCCTCAGGTGTTCCTTTGCAGAGAGAAAAAAACCAAAAAACCAAACCTAGTTCTGGAAGAATAAAGTTGAGATGAAATAAGGAAAGATCTTGGAGATATTGATAGGAGGTCAATGCAATATATTTATCATGTCAAGAAAATGTGTGGTGGTAGGGATCCACTTAACATAAAGATTGTTCCTCATAGCAATTATGATGGAGAAACCAAAGTAATTCCATGTCTAGGTACTCATTGCTTGCACTGTGTTTTTTAAAAGTGACTCAGCCAGTAACCTGTCATTTACTAACTACTGCAGCCATTTATTCTCACTGATATTTTGTTTGTTGTTACATCTTTGAAAAATACCTAACAGCGGCTCATCAAATTTGCATTTTCCTATTTCTTTACCTCAAAATCCTGAGCCTGACAACTTCAGGGAATGATTTTACATTGTCTGAAACAAAACTAAGAACTTACAGCTGTGACTTCGAAAGTCAAAAAGACTTCTGAATTACATAAACTAAAGAATCATATCCCACAGGCCTTGAAGTGGAAATTTTCACTCCTTACAAAGCAATTAATCACTTCTGGGTTCAAGAGCTATGGTTCAGATAGAACATCTTTTCTATAGTAAAACACAGTGTTGCCACTAGGAAGACTCAGAATAACCTTGAATGTATCTATGTCATTGTAAGACCTTGGATATGCTTTTTATTTTACTACTTTGTGTAAAACTGCATAAAGCAGTAAAACACTTTCTCCATTAAAAAAATTGTCCAAAGTTATATACATGCACATGTACATATGTACACATGTTCCATTTTGTAGAGCAGGTAAATATGGCTTAGGAGGCCATTTTTACCTTTATATCCAGTTCAAAATAATTGTGTGCAAACAAAGCAAGAATCTTTCCCCACAATAACACTCACATGTACCTTGGCGTGATCCCTCACTGGGTAAGTTGTATGGTTAAGTACCTCATCTTGAAACACACACTGGCATGCTCCTGACTAGATGATCTTCCCACCATCAGATGCATTCACAATGTAGTTTTCATTTTAATACCATCAGAAATGCCAGAAACAGGATCAATGATTGCAAGGAATTTGTTTTGTAGCATTGTGAGGTGTTAAAATGCAAACCAATGGGACTTGAATGGCACAGTCAAGTTCCAATGAATTTCACAGAAAGAGATATGCATTATGGCAGGAAAATACATTGAAATTACTAGGATTTAAATGGAGCATGACGTGTACATAGCCAAGTGCCAATAAAACATTATTCACTGTACAGTCACACAGGTGCTGTTACAGGCAAAACATTGTGGTCCTTCGTCTCTACCACACACATTTTTGCAGCTTGTTTTTACATACGCTCCATCTTATACAATAAATCCAGAGAGAACTAATTTCCTTTTTCCTAGTCACCACTGAGGCTGGCCAAGGTCCCCTCAGGTCTGGGTCCAGTTTCTA